>NC_133391.1:113579049-113889327 GCF_047511655.1 Castor canadensis
GGGTGCCTTGTTACCATCCTGCCCCATGGAACATGGTGTGACTCCATAGTTCTGTGCTAAGCTGAAGTGCTGGATTGGAACCAGCTTGGCATTTGCCTGTTTACTGCTTCTCAACACATTGCAGCTTCCTGACTTCAAATAGTTTGAACAGACCAAAAACATGTTTTTGGCTGTCATCCAGAGTTTGGCTTCTGCTTCCCAATAATGCCATAAAAATGCTCTGTCAAATAAATTCTCAGGAACTGAAAAGAACAAATTCCCTGCTCCATATGATTGTAGATAATGGAGGCAGGCTTCAGGTGACCACATGGCTTGGTGCCATGGCTCAGGAAAACTAAATTGCAGAGCATCTCTTGGCAGTGACTTCTAGAGATCATAGTTAATTCTCTGCATGTGATGGATGGACTTTCCATTTAAGGAAATTTGCACATAGCCTTTATCTCCACTGGGGCTTTTGGAGTCCACAAAATAGTGTCTTTACATCTCCTGCCCAGTTGCCAATTAGTGTAGATTGTGAAGTTTTTGAGCCTAGGATCAATTTTCTGTTGAGTTAAACTTATAGTAATGAAAATGGAAAGAATCCTTCTTTTAGTGTGTGTGTGTATATGTGTTTTGAAAGCAGTATTTCTTTTTCCTTGAATATTATAACATCCTTATTCAAAGACCCTGCTAGAAAGTGATAGCATATTCAAATTAGGGTAATTTAGGGAGAGTTTACTTACAAAAAGGACTATTTTAAAAGGTGCAAATGTGTGGGGGAATGAAAAGGGTTGGTGTAGTAACCCAGCAGAGCTGTTACCACTCCTAGAACAGAATGGAAAAAAGGAAGGGGTGGTTATCAGAACCCAAAAGAAAGAGGCACATGGAGAAGGCTACCTTCAGAATGACCTGCAGTGAGACATAGGTGGCCAAGCTGGAGCAACCCAGCAGCCTAAGGCATTCACTCTCAGGTTCTTCTCTCCCAGCAGGGCCCGCATTGACTGAACTCAGTCAGAAGCCCGGAGGCAAAAGGGTCACACACAGGTTTGGCCCTCAGAGGTCAGTCTCCCAGGGTGGAGGGCAGGACTGACAGAGTGAACTGGAGGACAGTGGAAGGAATCTGTCACAACCAGTGCAGGTGCCCAGTTATTGCTAAGACAGGTATAAAATTCTCAATGGAAAACTAACTTTTATTTTTAAACATCTTTACTGAGATACAATAAACTGCACAGACTTAAAGTATACACTGTGATAAGCTTAGACTTACATATTTACCCATGGAACCATCACCACAATCAAGATAGTGAATTTATTCATAACCCTCAAAATAAGCCCACTTTAACATATAAGATATTCATGTGGTTCTTTTAGGAAAGTATGGAAAGGCATCATGATACCAAGCCATAGTAGGTACTTTTCCAAAAATGTTGGCTCTGGAAGCATACACAAAAATAAAATCTAAGACCGTGGCAAAGCTGTGATGGGCTGGGGCTGTAGCTCAGTGGTACAGTATTTGCCCTGGGGCCCACCCCCAGCACTGCAGGAGGGAAAAAGCTTGTGAGAAAACTTTGATGCTAGCTTGTGATAAATAAGAAAAAATTGTGAATTTGAAAGTTCTTTTTTTGGGTGGGGTTTTTATATATTGTTGCCAAATATTTAAAACAAAACAAAAGTCTGTGACTCTGTCTGGTCTGAGGATTTAGTATCTGAGTCTGCGAGATGCATGATAAGTAAGTGTTTAGACAATTCCAGCAGAACTGAAGATTCCAGTGGGCTTCGTTTGATGTTCACAGGCACGATGACCATTAGGCCCAGCCTATATGCAGGGTCATTGTAAAGCCACCATCCTTATAGTGCTGGGAGGGGCGATGTGTTCTAGATAACATAGCTTACATCTGTTACCATGGCCATGGTGGAGTGATTAGTATGTACCTGATATTTTATGTTACTCCTTAATCCTTTCCACCACCCCAGGAGATAGATCATATCATCTTTCTTCTTTTGCAGATTAATAAGATTAAGTCCTAGAGCCTAATTTACCAAGTCGTTGAAGTTAGTAAGTTACTGAAGCTACTGTCTAAGGTTATCCGAGCTAGCAAGCAATAGAGCCAGGATGGGATTTAAATACCTGAGATTGATACTGTTCTGCTTTAAACTACAAAGTAAGTAAATCTCTGGCAAACGCATTTTTTAAACCACTCATTAGCATCAAATTGCTTGCTACCTACCTTCAGTGGATGGGGGCACCTGAGAGTCATACCTGGGTTGAGAACTGGCACTTCCAACCTTCATTGTTCCCAGAGCCCTGGGTATTCTAGGGGAATCAGGAGCTCCCAGTGCTAGGGGACTGGTGTCTGGTGCAGGCTCACTTTGCTGCTCAGCAGGGGTGCAGTGTCATCTGTTAGCAACAGCTGTCACCAGGCCACACTGGCTTTTCTGCTGGTCTTCAGACTTGCCAGCCAAATTCAGGTCTCAGCGTCTTTGCATTTTTTATTCTTTATGCCTGGATAGCTCTTGCCCAAGATTCTTCAAGCCTCCCTCCCTCCCTCCTTCATTCTGCTGACTGCTCAAGTGCCTCTTCCCTTCTCAAGTGTCACCTTTGTCACTATCTCTCTCTCCTACTTTAGTTTTCCTCATACTAGTGGTCATTATTAGACAAAGCATCCATTCTCAAACTTTTTGGTCTTAGGATCTCTATATTCACTTAAAAATTATTGAGGATACAAAGAGGGGAAACTTATCTGAGTTATTCCATTCTAAATTTAACATAACAGACATTATTTGAAAATTTTCATTCAGTGAAAACCAACAAAAATAAATTCATTATATGTTATTACATATAACTTACAAAAAGTAGCCATACTTTCTAAAACAAAGTAATTGAGAAGAGTGGCATTGTTTTCCATCTTTGTACATCTTTGTTATCTTTTCTGTTCATAGATGATGGCTGTGTGATTACACAGCCTTTGCCATTCAGTCTGTTGCAGTGTATTGTTTTAATAAGTCGATGAAGAAAATATGGCTTCACACAGATTTGTAGTCTCCTTTTTTATGGAAAAGGGAGGGATATTTTAATTGCCTTTCCATGTATAGACAGTCCCCAGTTTATAATGGTTCAACTTATGAGTTTTTAACTTTACAGTGGATCAAAAAAAAAATGTGGGTAGATAACCATTCTGTTTTTCACTTTCAGTATAGTATTCAATAAATCACATTAGCTATCCAACACTTTCAAAGTAGGCTTTATGTAGATTTTGCCCACTATGCTAATGCAAACACATTTAAGTTACGATGTGCAGTAGGTCAGGTGTATTAAATACATTTATATTCATTATATTTTAAATTGATGATGGGTTTATAGGGATGTAATTCCATTGAAAGTCAAGGAACTCCTAGATTTGTGGACATCCAATTTTAATATTATACTAAAACTTAATAAGTGGTTGTTTCTTAAAGGTTAGTTGTATGTGTACACTAGGCATGCTTGTGTTAGCTATTCCCAAACAGTAGTCAGAGGGCTGTTTGGGTTTTTTTTTTAATCTTTTTTTGGTGGTACTGGGGTTTGAACTCAGGGCTCACACTTGCTAGGCAGGCACTCTACCACTTGAGCCACTCAACCAGCCCCTGTTTTATTTATTTATTTATTTTTAAGGAAAAGCTCATCACTGTCTTTTAAGATTGTGGTTTACAGAAAGTAGATTATGAAATATGAACAAAATATGAATTATCATTTTCATTATACTGTTAAAATAACTCCTATAAAAATTCAGCCAGGTGTGTTCACACACACCTTGTAATCCAGCACTCAGGAGGCTGGGGCAGGAGGATCAGCCTGAGCTACATAGTAAGACTGTCTCAACATGAAGGGCTGGGATGTAGCTCAGTGGTAGAGCACTTGTCTAGCATGTGCAAAGCCCTTGATTTGCCCAGCACTGAAAAAAAAAATCACCAAGTCTTCAAAGATTACAGAAGTCCATGGTAATCAAACACCAACTTCTCATGTGCACAGGAATTGCAATACTTTTTCCTTGATAGACCCACATACCTCATATTTATTGCTACTTTTTTTAGGAAGTAAAAACTTGAGTTAAAATGATTTCTGACATCGTGCCTTGATAAATATTTGTTGAAAATGTCTGTTTGTTGGAAGGCTTCTTTTTTGTTGTTTGTTTTGTTTTGTTCTTTTTGAGACAGGGTCTCCCTGTGTAGCTCAGACTGGCCTCACACTTGTGATCCTCCTCCCTCAGCCTCCCAAGTGCTAGGATTACAGATGTGCACCACCCCACCTGTTTGTTGGAATGCTTTTATACATCTTTTCCAGTTCTGTGTATGTTCTTTACCTTGCTGGAGTGAGACAGTCCTTGAGCCAGAACGGAAATAGAGGTAAACCCCCAGATCAACAGATATATCCAGTAAACTAGACGGCCACAATGTTTCTATGTCATTAATCCATAATTTTGTGTTTATCTCTTTAAGATCCATACAGGTTTACAGCATGAAATAATTTGGCCCTGTCAACCCAGTTGTGTTCCTCTGGATGAAAAACTCCTGCCCCAGCTTCTAAAAGAAGCAGGCTATGCTACCCACATGGTTGGAAAATGGCACCTGGGAATGTACCGGAAGGAATGCCTTCCAACACGCCGAGGATTTGATACCTACTTTGGTAATGGAAATGCATGTTTCTTTGACAACCCAGACTAACTGCAGCCTTCTCATAAAACACACCCAGGTGTAATTAGATCAAGTAACTGGAAACTTGAACAGAGAGTGGACCAGTCAGCACCATGGTGGCGCTACCTTCTGATATTACCTCCATCAATGCAGCTCTGTGCTCAGCTCTTGGTGGGCTTGTGCCCACAGCAAGGCAGTTTACCTTTGCCAGAGCACTGAGTACCATTGCAGGGCCCGAAGAGCTTACTACTTCCAGTCAGAGACCATTGTATCCTCTAAATCTTTTTATCTAAAAGGGTACAAGCTGCTTTTTATTTAATTACAGGCAAAACCTAATACAAGAATATTTCCTTTACAAAAGATTGTTGTATTTTTTTCTCTTTATGGACTGTATTTAAAGTCCCATTGCTCCTGCCCCCAGGAAGGTGACATAAGACACTGTTCCCTTGTCATCTTTCTCCTATTTGAGAGATCTGTTTTTGAGATCACTTAGGTTGGGGAAAATCAATTTTAAAATTAGTAATAATAAATTTGGAGGGCAAATAGCAAATGATAATAGAAAGATAGTAAGAAAATAATAAGTATTTTATGAACTTGATAGCTCTGTAAAAATAAATGTGAATCCTAAAAGTTTGTCTTAACATGTGCTCTCTTTAAACCTGTTATACACTGTGCTGTAAATAATAACCTCTTTATCCTGCTGTATATCTTTTTGTCAAGTTCTTTTTATATTGAGCTATCTTTCTGTCCAGCTACCTACCTCCCATCTGTTTCTTCATTTGTTTATAACCTGCTATAGCCCAAAGGAGCACATATTGTACCATAAAAGGTTTAAAAACAATAACAAAATCAGGGTGAGTTGGAAAAGATAGAATAGTTTAATGGTACCAAATTACAAAAATGCTGCATGGTTCTGAGAGGAATTCCATGCAACTCTAAGATATGAGCTCTCTTATGAAAAGAGGAAGCAAGAAAGAAAAAGGAAAAGGATATAGAAGTACATTATTTATAAGAAAAATGGAAACCAGCAGTTCAGGAAGGGCAAAGCATTTTCTGGCTCTTGGACTTGAGAGAAATTTCTCCTTTGGGAGAAGGTAAGGTGGATAATATCCCTAAAAATAATCGTTGTAGTAATCAAGTGGCGGTTTTCATGTAGATGTTTCTTGAGGCATTCTCTTGCATTCAAGCCAGGGTCAAAGCACAAAAATACAATTCGAGAAAAAGAATGGTATGTGGAGGCCAAAACAGTGCAGTCAAAGCACATGGCTCTGTAATGTCTCCGTGGATCTAGGATTAGAATCAAGATGCAGGGACAAGGACATCAGATGAGCATGTTTGTGCCACCTCCCAGCCAGGTGCGCTAGTAGACATTGCTAAACAGCCGGGCGCTCTCTCTGGATGGACCTTCAGTGTTCTCACATAGCTGCTAAAACTCAGGCTTATTCCCAAGAGTAAGACCACTTTGTTGCCTTGGAAGTTCTAGAGGGAAAAAGCCTCCACATTCTTTGAAATTTTTCATACAGGCCTGCCTGTGCTAAAAGATGAGTTATTTGTGCTCTGTTAAAAGGATAGACTATGGATAGTTGGAATTTTTTGTTAAAAACCCAAGCTATGTACTTAAAATGCTACTGGACAAAAGGTAGAAATCATATCCTTTGATGAGAATTAAGCCTAACCTGGACCTAGTTGAACTGATAAACATACCATATTCACATGAAGGGAAACTTGTAGCCAAGAAGTTTGCTGACTACACAGCCATCATCACTCCTGGGACTCAAGATTGTGAATACCTTAAAAACTAAGGAATTGTATGCTTTAAATGGGTGACTTGGATTGTATGTGAGTTATATATCAGTAAAGCTGTTAAAGCAGTCAGAGAGTTCATTGTTTAAAAAGTATTTTCTTGCAGAGCATGGGGGTGAGCTCACCTGTAATCCCAGCATTTGGGAGGTGAGGCAGGAGGATTCAGAGTTCAGGGCCAGCCTGGGCTATATAGTAAAATCCTGTTACAAAAAGCAAAAAGAAAAGAAAAGGAATTTTCTAATTTTTCCTGAAAAAAAGCATAGACTGCCATCATTTTTAGGTTTGGCATCTGTCACATGGTTGCTTGGCCAAGTATGTGAATAAAATAGTTCTATTTCTGTAATCCTTTTGTAATATCATTTTACTACTCAGGATTCATACATCATCTAATTAAGTATATCCTATGCATATATGCTCCCAAGTGATAGGATATAGTTTACATTAATAAATAAGGAACCCGAAGTGATTTTCTGAAACTCCAAATACCTAGTAGTTGTTAAAAACCCAAACTAGTAGTCAGTGTCCCGACCACACCAAGCACCTAAGTGATTTCCTTTTGTCTTAGACGCAAGTTAGCAAGCACGCTGAATTTCTTTTTTTGCTATCGATGTAGGAGAAAAGATTACCACATAAAAAGTTAACTTTAGATCAACATGCTAATTATACTCAAGACCTTGAATTACTGGGTCTTAGAAAAGGAAGAATTGATTGAAAATGAATTGAATCATGGTGTAAGCTCTTAATTGTCATTATAGGGAAAGTACAAGACTAAGGAAAGTGTGAAGCCCATTTCATTACTGTTTTAAGGTTAGTAAACAGTATACATCAAGAGACAGCTAAGAGCCCAGCAAAGTTATTTCTTTTTAAAAGCTTTATTGAGGTGTAATTCACACACCACACCAATAAGTGCCGGGATAGTAAGCTCAAGGTCCTGAGTTCAAACCACAGTACTGTCAAAAAATCATGCAATTAAGGTGCACAATTCAATGACTTTTTAATAAATGTACAGGGTTGTGCACTATCATCACAATCCAGTATAGAATATTTTCATAACTCCCCCCAAGAAACCAAATCCTTTTAAGTCACCCCCCATTTCTCTTCAAACCCTCTAGCACTAGGCTATCAGTCACCAACTACTTTCTGTCTTTACAGATTTGTCAGTTCTGGACATTTATATAAATGGAATTATAATATGTAACACAGCTTATTTTAATACTTTAGAAAAATATGGAACATTTGTAGAAACAACTATTAGTTGAGAAAATTCATTTTCTTCCATGTTTAAGGGATAGGCAGGTGATAGCATTTAAATAGCAAAATTGAGATGACCTCAGATAGAAAAATCAGAATTCAGTGCTATGCTTTAGTTTGGTCTTTTGACTCTGTTCCGCTATTTCTAGAAATCCTCTATTTGGAAAGGTTTGTATCTTTCACCAGTGGGTGTCAGCATTTGACTGAAGATAAGTCGTCGTAGGGCGACTTATAAGTCTATAAGTAACCTGGAAATCACTCTCCCAACTTCAACCCTCAACCTCAACAACAACAAAGGACGTTATCTGAATCCTGTCCTCATTTATGTGATTACCTCACAGTAAAACTTATAACAAATCACAGTAACCATATATAATTTTTGCCATTAGATAGCTTTAAAAGATTGAGATGTTCTTACCTATGCTGCATTTTAAGACTGATTTCTTTTTTTAAGAAATCATATTTACATGGAAACACCCACTTTGAGAGTTATGTGATAGAGCTTATGCTCTTAAAGTCCTGAGTGAAGAATGAATTTGAATTTCTATACAATAACATTTTAATGACTTCTACCAAATATAGAGATGTTAAGAAATGTTGCTGTGATTAGTCTTGTCATTTGATTAGCCTTGTCATGGGTAATCAATTGCATTAGGCAATTAAATGCTGAAACATTAGTTTGTTTAGCAAGTTTTATGCTGTGCTGATTATTTTCGTCTTCCGTTCTTGTTGTAGGATATCTCCTAGGAAGTGAAGATTACTACTCCCATGAGCATTGTGTGTTAATTGAGGCTTTGAATGTCACACGATGTGCTCTTGATTTTCGAGATGGTGAAGAAGTTGCAAGAGAATATAATAATATGTATTCAACAAACATATTTGCCAAAAGGGCTGCAGCCCTCATAGCTAACCATCCACCAGAGAAGGTAAGTCTTGCTTCTTTAATTACATCAGATCTTGTTAAGCTAAGAAAAGGCCATTGTTGTTTAGGAGAAAAATCAAATAGATTCCAGGAGGATCATTTTCAGATTTTAGAGCACATCAAAATGAACTGGAAAGGGAAACTTGTTAGAAGTGAAGATTCCTAAATCCATCTATTAGGGTGTGATTTTGGGGGTCTGCGAGAAATCCATATATCAACATTTTATTTTATTTCTATATTATTGTACTGGGGGTACATTGTAACATGTACAAAAATTATTACTCTATATCATAGTTGAATTCACCCCTCCATCATTCTCCTTTATTCCTCCTTCCCCCATTCCTGGAATAGTTTCAACAAGTCTCATTTTTCCATTTTTATACATGAGTATATAATATTTCTACCATATTCACCCTCTTAAACCCTTTCCTTATACCCTCCCACCTCCCACTGGTACCAGCCCCCAAACAGGACCTGTTTTACCTTCCTGGCCTCTATTTTTGAAAAAAGACATTTTTGTATAAGATAGCTCTACAGAGAGTTTCATTGTGACATTTCCACGTATATATATATTATAACCCGAATTGGTTCATTCCCTCCATTCTTCTCCTTTCTACCTTAGTCCCCTTTTTATAGTGATTTCAATAGGTTTAAAAATTCTATATTCAATCTTGTATTGAAAGTATATCAACCATATTCACCTTCTTAACTTCCTTCTTTTACCCTCTCTTTCTTAGTGGCCTTCTCTTAGCATGATCTGTTTTTCATAGTATTGCTTGTGTTTGTATTGGGCCTATCTTCCACATATGAGAGAAAACATGAGACCTTTGTCTTTCTGAACTGGCTAACTTCACTTAATGTGATGTTCTCCAGTTCCATCCATTTTCCTATATATGGCATACTTGCATTCTTCTTTATGGTTGAATCATCTATTGTGTACGTATAGCACATATTCTTAATCCATTCATCAGTAGTGGGGCATCTTGGCTGTTCCCATAGTTTAGCTATTGTGAATAGTGTGCAATAAACATGGATGTTCAGGTATCTTTATTGTATCAGCATTTTAAAGAAACTCTTAATAGGTGATCCTAATGAGAGTGATTCCCAGGTCACACTGAGGGATATATGTCTATAGTGTTTCAGTAGAAATACAGTTTTATTATTTTGGTGTTTTACGTACATGTGCTATAAGTAAATTAGTAAATTGTCTCTCTTTCTCTCTCGCTCTCTTAAATGAGTGGCTTATGTATGAGGTAAGGCTTTATTATGGCATACTTTCTGTTAAGGGATACACAAATTTTGGGCTCAGGGCAAGTCCTTTAACTTTATATTTTTCTTTTCAAGACTATTTTGGCTATTCTAGATCTTTTGCATTCCCATGTAAATTTTAGAATCAGCTAGTCAATTTCTAAGGTTTAAAAAGTACCTGTTTTGATTTGGATTGTATTGAATCTATGGTCTAACTTGGGGAGAATGGTCACCTGAGCAATATTGGGTTTCCAGTTCATGGACATGGACTGTGAGGAGCCTGTTTTCACATTAGCCTCCCTGGAGCTATTGTGTATGACATGTGCTGACTTATCTGTAGGTAAAGATAAAGAGCCTCAGCAGCCTTTATGGCCAAAGTCTCTGAATTTAATTTATAAGTGCCTTTGAAATGGGGCAGATATTTGTGTTGCCAGACACTGGACTCAAAATACAGCATTGTGAAGAACTATATTAGCACATTCACAGAATTAACCTGACATGAAATTTCGGAATGTGCCCTGTTGTCTGGTTCTTCCAATTTCCTGCCCTTTGCCTCTTTGGCAATGCCCAAGGTCCTTGCAGATCAGAGTGTGGGTTCTGGTTTACATACTTGTCCCAACTTGGTCACCTGCTGGTGACTCTCTTTTTTGGTGTGGATTTTTCCTGGCTCTGCCTTTCTTACTCTAACTAAGTATCCTGGACCTTCCATAATGTCTGCCCTCAGCCTTTCAACCCTGCTGGATTTATTACCAGCTTAATACTGACATCTCTGAGCAACCATGCCTACTGTTGAACATGAAGAAAGGGGAGCGTTTTCTCAAATATATAGAAACACATAGGTTTTAAATCTAGATCTAAACTAATATTCACATAGTTGGAATGCTAGGTAATCCACTTAGGTTCTCAGCTTTCTTCTGTATGCTTGGCATTTTATAGAAACAGCTTACGACCAAAAGAACAAGGTAAGGCTTTAAGGCAACTGTTTATTATCCTTTGAGATAGGCACCATTTGGTGCCATTTATTTAAGCAAAGTGGCTTAGAGAAGTTAAGTAACTTATTCAAGGTCACAGAGGTATTGAAAGTCAGAATCAGAATTTAAACTCACACTCTTTCCTCCAGGGCTTATGTCCTAAATCAGCTTATCCAGTCCCAACTTCTCCAGTCCACAGCTAGAGTCCAAGAACTAGGATTCTGCATCCCAGTTCATGATGCAACCCAATGGTTCTGGTCCTGACCTACTGAAGCCAAATGTTGTGATTCATTGATCTGAGGTGGGATTGGGTCATTGGTATTTCATCACCACCCCACACCATACCTTCTACCAGCAATTCTGACGGGCAGCCTACAATGTGTCATCAAGTACAGAAGCAAGAGAAAGCCAGCTACCTTTCATATGTTCATAATCTAACAACACCTTATTTATGCAGCAACTGTAATCTGCCTCATTCCTACTAAGGAACAATGGAGTGCCCCTCCTCAGGCCCTCAACATTAAGCTGGCAAGAGAGCAGCTGGGGCAAAGCAGTAGTTTGGGGAGGTTTTGTCTCAACTGGGGAAAGCACCTGGAACTGAGGGCAATGGGGCCCCAAGAACTTGCAAGCCACAGAAGGGGTGTTGCTGGCACGGAACTGCTCTTAGATAGAATTATGGAAGCCACCAGCAGAGAGGTAGTCATTTTCCTGAAGTGTCTGAAACATCTTGCAATGGTATCCATCACTCCCAGTTTCAAACACAGTTTCAAACACAGACATAAATGGATGAAATAAGCAGCAGTGGATTAGAAACCCAAAAACACTTGCTTATGATAGCACATGCAGGCTATTTCAATTCTCAGTACCATGACACACTCACCAGTTTCAGGGGCTGCACTTTTCACCATCTTATTCTGACGTTTGATCTAATTCTGCTCAAGTTTCTCAGGTGCTATTTATAGATTACAACTTAGCCACTTGTTCAAAGATGGAAGTCATTAAAGAAATACTCATAAAGTATCCACAAGCCAACTAAAAATTGTGCCTATTTTAAAAAGGACATTTAAGCCCGGTGTGTGGGGGGGGAGCAGATAGAATTGTTTTGTAACAACACAGGTACTGAGGCTGGACTCAGGGAGGTACTGCTAACAGCACCTGTTAGGAAGGCATGTCCTTCCTTCTTTTCTGCATGGTAAATTCTCAGAGCAGTAACATTACAAAGTGAAAGTAATATATTCACAGCACATCTGCTTGTTAAAAATAGCCCCACAGCACTTTGCAGAATAAAGTACCATCTCATACACCTAATCTACTAGAATCTTCCTAAAGAAAACCTTAATTTCTTGTGGAAGACTCTTTTCCCTGGCACAGTTTGGAAATAAATATTTTAATTTGGATGTCAAAGATAGACTTACAATTTCAAAACTTACCATATGCTTTTTTCCATTTATAATTTAAATTTGGAAACTATGGGGAAATGGAAATAGAGCTTTCTTCCTCATATCATATTAGAGTACATATCATAGGAGCCATGTGGCATAATATGAAGGGAAAGAGCCCTTAGCATCTTAAAATATGAGCATATTAGTAGCTTTGGGTGATAATGTCTGGTTTTATGTAATACTTAAGTATTTAGCCATGATTTCACATTTAGGATTCCACTTTATATTCCTTAAATACCTGAAAGGGTTACAATTAGGGCTGGGGTAAAGGCAGCAGCTATGACTGAGTTGATCAGAATAGGAATCTGGACCAAGAAAACACAAAAGGCAGATCAGGGTCCCCATAAACTCAGAGATCAGAGGAGGCTGACACTGAACCAGGACTCCAGTGTTTCAGTCAGGATGTCACTAAGGTCAGCAGTCTCTAAGGGCAATGCATGAGAAGGTTGGAACTCAAGTCCATGCACAGAGAGTGGTCATGAGCCCATCTCAGGGAAGGTGGCTGCTTGTTTTGCGCAAACTGAATTGAAGCGTTGGCTGGCAGGTGCGGGGAAACTGGCTGCAGCTCTTCAAGGAAGGGCCCTGGGATGAGATGAGTGGCTGTAGTCAGGATTCTGATGGTGGTTGGGGAACCTTAGAGCCTGAGTTAATTGTGCTTTCCATTGGGCCACCTTGTAGTACTAAAAACACTATATATACATATATATATATTTTTTACAGTTTTAAAATGGTATAAAATGCTTCCATTCAGTACTGTTGGGGAATGAGTTGTTTTATGAGTAAAGTTCACCTTCTGAGTGCTGAAAGTTTATTTTTTACAATGTTGAATGGAAATATTAAACTGTGTTGCTTTGGTCCTAAACTCATGAAATGGGCTATACTACACTCATTCCATCTCTTCTTGGTGACCCAGAGCCATACAGATGTGTGTGGGGCTCTTTGCCCACAATAAATGGCCCTAGACTTCTGCTGCTGAGATGGGGAAAAGATAACTTTTTTGCTCACGGGATACCTTTATCTATTCTGAATTACTAGGATCTGGCCAGAGAGAGTACAAGGCTTAGAACAATCTCCTGATAGGCTAGAATTTACCTCTCAGAGGTGATTTTTCACTTCCTTTTCCTCTTCTTTGCCATGTTGCTGCTGGTCTGTATAGGGGCAGGAAAAAACTCCACCTTTGTTCTCTTGGGGTAGCTGGACCCCAGAATTAAATTGACATAGGACAGATAAATAGGAGAAAAACAGTATACCTTTTGAAACTGGAGTTTTGGACCCCAGGCCCAAACTCCTGAGATACTATATGCCAAGTCTGGCTACCCACCCTAAACGCCAAATAAAGAGGCATGGTGAAGGCAGAGAAAGGAGATTTATTACACGGCTTGGGACATGCTGTGGGAAGAGATAGAGTAAGCACTCAGCTCATCTTCAGTCATCTTCAGGGTACAGACATGAGTTATAGGTTTAAGTAGATAAAGAACTGGGGCAGGGGGTAAAGGTACTCATAGTCAAACAGTCCCAGGCATAGGTGTGTTCTGGTTGACCATTAACTCAGTCTAAGGATTCTGGGAGAGATTCTGGAATTGTTATCTGAATTTATTGTCAACTGGCAGGTGGTTCATCCTGAGGAGGGTCCTCTGTTAGGGGTCATTTCTGTCCTTTGTTATGAAGATATTATCAATCATTCCTGTCTTTCCTTGATTCCAAGGTGGTTGCAAGGTGACTGCAGAGGTGATGGCTCAGAGCAAAGGCAGGTACAAAATGGAGGACAGATGCCATGCTTTTCTCTTGCTGTTTTTTAATTTGAGGGCCCAAGAAGGAGTCAGTGCTTTTTGGCAAAAGCAGTTTGAGTACCTTGTATAGTTTTACATGAAGAAACACAGGCCCCAGAGAAGCAGTTAGTCAGTTACTTATATACTAAGTTGGACAACGAATCGTAAACAGTGAAAACGTGACTAAAGCATGTGGGAGGCTTCAAAGATAAGAGCTATTTTGAAAAGTTCTGTACAGAATTCTCTCTGTTTAAACTTCCCGTCCTTCAGGATAAGGATGTGTGGTCTTCTAGTGTGGAGAGTGGCTTTCACACAGGAATTGCATCTTTTGCTTTTAAGAAACAAGCACAAGGTCACAGCAATCTTGCACCTGCTGTTTTTCAAGTGCCTTTAACTTAAATAGTCTATGTCAGAATAGCCTGCTTTAACCCACTCACCCAATAAGCAGATCTCTGTTCTTCCTCTCTCATTCCTCCTCCATGGTGCACCCTGAACAATGTTGAGACTCCGGACAGAGTCATGGACTCTCATGTTTACAAGTGTGGGAGCTCAGAAAATGGGACCCCTGAGTATTGTACTCTGACATACTGAAAACGTTGAGCTAAGGGACACAGAAGTTGCCTCAGAAGCAGGTCTTTCTGTGCCCTGTACTGTGGTCCCCTGCTGCCCTTTAGCTGCCCAAAGCAGGCCATTGGAATAGAATTCCTCTCCCTAATGCAGGACATAGAAATCAGGACTCCTTTTCCCCAAGGCCAGCCATAACACAAACTTAAAAATATTACTCTAACATTCCCTTGCCTTTCTGTGTAAAAGCTGGCTCTAAAGGAATTTTCTGAATTAACCTAGAAGGTAATACACACGCACAGGAAATTAATGTGAGTCAACTCCCTGTATAGCTATCCTTATCTCAACCAGCAAAAACCCTTGTCCCTTCCTATTATTGCTTATACTCTCTCTACAACAAAATTAGAAATAAGGGCAAAATAGTTTCTGCTGGGTATTGAGGGGGGGGAGAGGGAGGGGTCGGAGTGGGTGGTAAGGGAGGGGGTGGGGGCAGGGGGGAGAAATGACCCAAGCCTTGTATGCACATATGAATAATAAAATAAAAAAAAAAAAAAGAAAAAAACATGGCTTGAAGGTCAAAAAAAAAAAAAAGGAATTTTCTGGCCTACCCTCCTCTCACAGTAAGTTATAAGACTCATTCTTGGGGTCCTGCCTCATATTTGGGAGGAAGAAATGCTACCTGAGAGAAATCAAGAAGAATCTCAGCAGTCAAGCTTTTCTTGGTTTCCCCATTTGGTCCACTGCTGTCAGGTCGTTATCTTTTTGTGCAATCATGCCTCTACACAGATATCCCTGCTTCACAGAATCCAAGTGTAAACATGGACAGATTTCCCTGTGTCTCTGAGTTGTCATTCTGAGGGCTCCGGAGTCACATAAAACTTCAGATAAATTTGTTATGGTTTTCTCTTGTTCACCTGTCTTTTCTTATGGAAGTGGCTGCTATAACCCTTATGATGAAGGAAGAGAGAATTGTATATTTTGTGTCATTACTTAAGGGTCAGGCTACTCACCGAGATTAGTGAAGCAGCTTGGTGGAACCATAGGGAGAGCCTAGAAAATCCAATAGCACTGGGCGAGGGCCGGGGGTAATTTCTTATGTTCCTGTATTTTGTTAACAGATGGGGTGTAGACATGGTGTGATCAGTAATTCTGAGCTTTCAAGAAAAAAAATTAAGCAGATTTTTTATGTGATGTCTTCTGATTTTTAAAAACATTTTATGTGGACTGCAAATTGTTGTAGTCTGCAGAGTTTTAATCCTGTCCCCATCTAGCCCTTGGCTAGTGGCTGGAGTTGGCTCAGACTTGTGCTGAAGACCCAGAGAACTGCTCCCACCACCGAGCCATGTGCACATCCTTCCTTATCACATCTGGAGGGACACAGGAGCTCCAGTATGACTTGTGGGGTTGGGGTAGCAAGTGTGTGCATCAGGGTGGAAGGGAGCAGAAGCAGAGCTAAGTAGTGTCAGAGGTTTGGGTACAGACTTGAGGAGTGGGAATCTGCAATGTTTTCCCATGGAGATGATGTACAAATAAAGGCATAGGTTCTATGTTATCATTTTATTCCATCATCTACCTCCTTAGTTAATTGGTTTTAAAGTAATGCCTTTGATATTTTTTCCATCATTTTTAACATTTAATTTAGGGGAACATGTGTTTCTAAGTTCTGAAAAGATCTGAGCCACAAATAAACTTTTGAGTGTCTACTTGAGGTCTATTTATGGGCGGTCCTCGCTCTATCACAAGGATGTATAATATGCCATTTAAAGCAACTTATCAACAATAAAGAATGAAATATGAGTTCCTCGCAACTGTTTTTCTTCCATTCATTTATAAGATTTAAATGCCTCAGATACTTTAATGGAGTTATGTTTATTCCTGGATTGAACCATTTGTCTCTTTGAGGGTTTTCAAACCATTGGAGAATTCTATCAGAGCACAATGAAGAGCATGCCTTCAGAAAGGCTCACTAGGCAAGAAGGGTGGATCTGGAATTCCACTGATGTCAGATGCTGAAAACTAGTGTAAGAGATAAAATAGAACCAGTGGATCACACTTATTGGTTTCTAGGAATTAAATTAGTCTTACATTTAGTCCTGCATCAAAGACTAACAAGGCATGGGGTATTCCCTTGTTTTCCCATAAAATATACCAAAACCCTGCAATCCTCCTCTAAAAGGTGAGGACTTATTTTAGCTAAAGCAAAATACTGAAGCATTTTTTGGTACATATCCACATTGTAATAGTAGGGTTTCCAATAGGAAATTACTCTTTACTTAAGGTGGGCTTGGATAAGTCATACAACCTTTTTAAACCTCAACTAAAATGTAATGTAAAATGAATATAACATATGGTGGCTTTGAGTATTAAATGGGATAGAACAGTCAAATTATTATCAGAGTATCTTTCACATAGACAACATTTAATATATAGTTGCCATTATTGGTATGATTATTCATTGGATCAAAGCTTTCTAAGTCATGCTAGGAGTCTTGACTTTTTGTGTGTGTGTGGAGTCTTGTTACCTTTTTGTGTGTGTGTGTAGTCTTGTTACCTTTTTAAAACCTTTATTGAGACATAATGTATATAACATAAAATTCACCCATTTAAAGTATATAACTCAATAGTAAACTCAAGAATTGTGCAACCACCACCACAATCTAATTTTAAAATATTTCATGACCCTCAAAAGAAACTTGCACCTGCTAGCAGTCATTCACCATCCCTTTCCCCACAATTCCCTACAGTCCCAACCAACCACTAAGCTACTCTCTGCCTCTGTAAATTTGCCTATTCTGGACATTTCATATAAATGCAATTATACAGTGCATGGTCTTTTGTGATTGGTCCCTTTTTAAGGTTCATCTATGTTGTAAGCACACTGATTCTTTTATTGCCGTGTATTGCTGTAAACATTCCCTATTTTATTTGTTCATCAGTTAGTGGACATTTGAGTTGTTTCTTCTTTTGGCCATTATAAATAATGCAGCATTAAACATTTGTGCAAGTTTTTGTGTGGATGCATGTCTGCATTTCTCTAGGAATGGAAATGATGAGTCTTATGGTAGCTGTGTTCAATAACTACATGAACTACCAAACTTTTTTTTTTTTTTTGGTGGCACTGGGGTTTGAACTCAGGGCCTCACACTTGCTAGGCAGGTGCTCTACCATTTGAGCCACTCTGCCACCACTGTTTTGTGTTGGGTTTTTTCAAGAAAGGGTCTTGCAAACTATTTGCCCAGGCTGGCTTCGAATACTGATTCTCCCGGTCTCTGCCTCCTGAGAAGCAAGGATTATAGGCGTGAGCCACTAGCACTCGGCACCAAACTGTTTTTTCAGTGGTTACATGCATCATTTTACATCCCTAGTAGCTGTGAGTGATGGTTATAATTTCTTCCCATTCTTATCAACATTATTGTTATTTTCCCTTTCTAAATTTATAACTATCCTAGTGGGTGTGAAGTAGTATCTCATTACGGTTTTGTTTTGCATTTCCCTGATGACTAATGAGGTTGACCATCTTTTCATGTGGTTAGGACCATTTGTACATCTTTGGAGAAATATCCATTCAAATTCATTAAGCAGTGGGGCATGATGGAACACCCCTATAATCCTAGCTACTTGAGAGGCAGAGGCAGAAGGATTATGAGTTCAAGGCCAGCTATATCAAAGTTAGGGAGACCTTATCTCAGAAACAAAACATAAATGAAAGGACAGGGGTATGGCTAAAGAGGTAGAATGCTTGCCTAGCATGCACAAGGCTCTGGGTTCAATCCCAAGCACCACAAATAAATAAATAAAATCTTTGCCCATCTCCTAGTTGGGTTAATTGCCTTTTATTATTGAGTTGTAAGAGTTATTTCTATATTCTGGATGTGTATTTCTATCACATTCATGATTCATAGATATTTTAAGTGTACTCTGTAGGTTGTCTTGATATCATTTTTTAACTGATAACTCTGATAACTGATAACTTCCATGCCCTCTTAACTGGTATGCACCCCTCTTTTTCCAGCCTCTGTTTCTCTACCTTGCTCTCCAGTCTGTCCACGAGCCCCTTCAGGTTCCTGAGGAATACCTAAAGCCATATGACTTTATCCAAGATAAGCACAGGCATCTTTATGCAGGAATGGTGTCCCTTATGGATGAAGCAGTAGGAAATGTGACTGCAGCCTTAAAAAGGCATGGGCTCTGGAACAACACAGTGTTCATCTTCTCCACAGGTAAGTGTGTCAATAGGAAACTCATCTCTTGGTGAGGCCTAAGACATGGTGTTCAATAAGTAGAATGAAGATAAATTGGAGCAGTTAGCAGTTCCTTATTAAAATAAATGCTAACTGCAATCAGGGAGACATGATCAAATGGATAGAAAGATATGTCTAAGGAAAGAGAACTATGTACTTCTCCTCCTTCCCTTCAGGTATCAAAACGTTTTGGGAGTGTGCTTGAAACAAGCGCTTACTAACCAAGTAAATACGAGTGATCGCCAATCATCCACAGAATAGTGGCGTGCTGAATCGCTGGAGCAGCAGTAGTTTGTTTTCAGCTCTCTACCGTGACAATGACTGCCACTAACTAGGGGATCTTTGTATCAGTGAAGAGACCAATTGTGATATTATAAAGACAGATAAGAAATGGAGCCAATTAAACTTAGGCTGGAGGCTCTAAGTATAATTTTTTTGTATTAAAATTGTTTTATAAAAAAAAAGGTTACAGTGGCCAAAAAATTATTTTCTAACAAAAATAAAAATCATGCATGTTGATTATAGAAAAAAAGAAAACCAGAAAAGAAGGAAGAAAGAAAATTCCTAATTTTGTCACCCAGGGATAATTTTTGAAAATCATTTTCATTATGGAAGTGCCTTTCTGGTTCCTAACATGTTACATACGTGATTCCCTCCTGCCCATTGGACAGTTTTCTAAAATTTTTCTATAATGTATCTTGGGTACAGATCTTTGCTTATTCATTGTGCTGAATACTCAGAAATCACTTTCTATATGAAAATGTAGAGCGTTTTCTAATAGGAAAATTTCTTGTATTATTTATTTCAGAATGTTTGTCCCTCCACCCTGCTTCCTCCTGTATTCTCTTTACAAAACTCCCCTGGCTTGGATAGTAGGTCAATCTTCTAATGTTCTTATTTTGTCTCCTGTTTTCTTTATACTTCTCCTTCTATTTGGAAATTTTTATTGTCAGTATTATGTGAACTTTCTATTAATTTTCATTATCATGTTTTTTAATTTCTAAGAAGTCTTGTTTTCTGATAGTTCTTGGTGTCAAGAATGTACGGAAGAAGGGTTGGGGGCAAGGCTCAAGTGGTAGAGCACCTGCCTTGCACGCTGGAGGCCCTTGAGTTCAACTTTCCCCAACCAAAAAAAAGATAAAAAATGTGTGGGAAGAGGTGGAATAAATTTTTTTCATGATATGTGAGAATGAAAAACTATTTCAAGATCAATATTTCCTTTGTTATATGATTTCAAATATGTATGTATAACTATTTTTAAAGAGAGCTATTTCTTAAACATCTGTAACATTTTGTAATATTTGAAGCTTCTCACTGAGAAAATGAAGATTATCTTATAATAGGGTTGTCTTTTATTCTGGCACTAGGATATATTAACAGATATGTTAATCTTAGGCCATCTATGATTCTTCAAGCATAGATCATTCTATGTATTTTTATACGCCTGTCAAATTCAACTTCCTAGGACTTTATTTAGGATTTTTGCACTAATTCAAAGGTGAAAGTAGGAGTAGTGGTTTCCTTTTTCTCTGTCAGGTTTTGTCTTGGTTAAATTCACTTGATGAAATAATTTGGATGTTTATCCGTTTTCTTCTATGACTGGCAATGTTTCCCAGAATGTTTACAAGCTTTCTCTGGTTAAGCTGCTCCCTGGAACCTTCTTTGGAGACATTTTAGAAAGTTACCTCCATAGTTTAAATATTTTGCTTAAATATATCTGGGTAAGGGTCTTTAAAATATTCTAAAATTAATTTTGCCTGAAATACAGTGAGCCCTTTAATCTGTATGCTGATCTTGTTCTACACTCCAGGAATTTTTCCATGTTCATATTTTAGCTTATTACTTTTGCTCTGCTTGATTTATTTCTCAAGAGAAAAAATCTTTAATTAGTAGGTTGAATCACTGACTCAGGAGTTTTTCATCCTTTTGCTGCTTTCTATCCTTTTTCTCAGCCTTCATTTCTTTGCAGCCTCAATCAATTTCTTTTTCCTCTAAGCTTCTTGGTAATAATAATCACTACTGCTCATTGAATCTGACTTTGTACCCAGGTACTGCCCCGGTGTTTTCCCCGTACTTTTCTCACTGTTGTTCATGGTGTAAACATTGAAAGATGGTCAGGTAACCTTGTGGAATAGCTCCCAATCCTCATTTTACCAAGGAAGAAACCAAAGCTTCAAGAAGTTAAGTGACTTTGGCACACATTGAACAAACAGAAGAGCCAGACAGAATTCAGCCTAGATCTACCTGAGGTCCATGTCTACTTATCCTAATTAATCATCCGTTCGTGTTTGATCTTTTCCTTTTATCTCACCCTGTGGTCCTTTTTCTCTACCTTAGGCTTTCTGTACTTCTGTTCCCAAACCCATCCTTTCTCAGAATCTTTCTGAATAGAACTGTTCTAAAATATTCATTTTTGTGCTAAATCATTGCCATCTATATGTTCTTCCTCTGAATATAAGCAATGAAGTATCTGCCTACATGGAATTTGAGGCCATCTCTTACCTGTGGTCATTGTCCCCTGATTAATTCTTTTTCACATCTCTGACTTGAGGTCAGATGGATGCACACAGCTCACTGAGTTCCCTGTGGCTATTAGGTAGTCAGTGACCCTTACTCTGTTGGACCTGATTGACTTGTTCTTTTAGAAGGATGTTGGTAAAGAGAAGCAGCACTGGTGGTTATTAGGAAGACACTATTTTATCCTGGGCTTATATCAGCACAGCTCATCTTTCTCCCTGCTAAACTCCAGGAATCTGACCCTGAGTAAAATGAATTAAGATGAGAGCCAGTTCTTAAGCAACTAGGTCATGAGTTAAAACTGGGAAATCTGATGCTTGAAACCCTGAAGCGAAAACAGTGGTTGATTTCAGTGTTTTAATGCAGCCATTGCACATTTATATGAAGTCTGATCAGAATAACCAGTTTGCCTTACATTCAGCTGGGGGTTTGACTCTAAAGAGAAACCTCATTTGCATTTATTTTTTCCAGAGGTTTTTCTTTTCTTTTTTTTTTTCTGTGTTTATTGACAATTCATTGCCTGAAGTAGAATTTAATAATGTGATTAAACCCAAGGAGCAAGAACCTGTTCTAAAATCAGAGCAGTGGTTCATTTTTTTTTTCAGCAGTTTACTCACTTCACTTAGCACTGCTTGTCTTTATAAGCATAAGAACGCTAGATGCATACAAACAGTGAATGTTCAGTATGTTAGTACAGAAAACTGGAGTAAACTAGCTTCTTGGTATTAAGCTTATTCTTTAGTAACAGGGAGGGGCAAAGGCATAGATTTTAGGTTCTGATGTTTTGAAAAAATTCCTTTTATAATCTGAGCGAAGTTGGACTCTTAACACAGACCTACTGAATCAGAAGCCCTGAGGTCCATACATAGGAATGTTTAATAACAATTCAAGTGATTCTTTTGTATACAGAAATTTGAGAACCTCTGAGCTGAGGTAACTGTTACACACACACACACACACACACACACACACACACACAAGTCTACAAGAAACTAACATATGGAGTTTGAAGTTCAACTTCTCCTGGGTACTTTTATTTCTAGAAATAGACTCTTTTAAAAAGCTAATAAGAAAAGCTTAAATTTAATTATCTATTTTTCATTCTGCTCTCCTTACTGCATATAAATTATAACCTTGATTGATTAATGCTACTCTTTCTGTAATATGTGATCAATACTACTGTTAACAAATATTGCATGACCTGTTTTACATTCCTGTCCTTCACTGTTTAGGGGTCTGTTCATTGTTCAGTGGGATTTGTGCCTTGCTGTTTTACCTATAAATATATTGTGCTTAAGTCAGTCTATCCTCTTTCACTGCACTTCCTCACCCTTTTCCCCCATTCTGTGTTGTTCAACAGTTTTCAGTGTGTTTCACTGTGTCTTACTTCCTACATAAATGTGGTGCATTTCATTATTATCCATTGTCTATCATCCTGACTTTTTTTCTTCCTCCTTTCGTTTTCTCTAATAGTCCCACTTTTGGAAACATGTTCTCTATATAGCTATATGTATATATGATAATGCTTGAATTTGTATTGGATCTGTCTTCCACATATAGAGAAAATATGTGACCTTTGTCTTTTTGAACCTGGCTTACTTCACTTAAGATGATGTTCTCCATTTCCATCCATTTACCTGAAAACAAAAAAATTTTATTCTTCTTTATGGCTGAATACAATTTTATTGTATATAAATACCACATTTTCTTAATCCAATTACTAGTTGTAGGACATCTTGGCTGTTTCCATAGCTTGGCTATTGTGAATAGTGCTGCAGTAAACACGGGTGTGCAGCTGTCTTTATTGTAACCTGACTTACATTCCTTCAGGTATATCCCTAGGAGTGGTATTGCTGGATCATGTGGTAGTTCTATTGTTAGTTTTTGAGGAGCCTCCATACCATTTTCATAGTGGCTGTACTAATGTACATTCCCACCAGCAAAGTATGAGGGTTTCTTTCCCTCCATATCCTTACCAACATTTGTAGCTGTTTGAGTTCTTGACGGTAGCCATTCTGACAGGAGTGTGGTGGAATCTTAGTGTGGTTTTGAGTTGCATTTCCTTTATGGCCAGGATGGTGAGCATTTCTTCATGTGTGTTTGGCCATTGTCAGTGCTGGAGCCAGCCTTGCTGGAACCATCGCTCCTTTGGCACTAAGATGCATTTGCAGAGAGCTGGAAGGAGTGCTGCCATGACCAGAGTGCTCCAGTAATCCACAGAGCAGTGGAATCCCAGCCCATGGACTCACATTGCACTTTTCTGGGAGCAGGAAGCATCTAGAAATGTGTGCGAATGGTTTGGGAAGCTGCAATGACTTAAGGGTGAAGTTGCCATTTAAGAAAATGGCACCCCAATGCTCAGACCTGCCCTGCACAATGGCAAGGTGTCCTGCCCCAGAGTTCAGCAGCACCACCATTGAGGAACACTGGATGTTGTTGAATAGCACATTTCTGCTTAGACAAGTAATTTATTGCAGAACCTAACCTTCAACATTTATTACCCAAGTTTTCACAAACTCGCATGTAATTTAATGCCACAAATGGAGTAAAAAAGAATCTTAACTAATTCCCCTAAATCTTTTGTGCCTTGCTCCCTTACATACAGAATTTCCTTCAAAATAGGAAGCTGGTAAATGAGAGGTACTTCATGGTTTTAAATATGCTTAGGAAATTGGCAAACTTACTAAAATACTATAGAAATTCTGTGCCAGGAACAAAGTAATCTGACTTTGAGCAAACCAGTCTGGCTAGGTGTTACAAATCCTTAAATGAATTTCTGACAAATCTAAGGGAAATCTGTTAAGTGAATAAAACAGACCATGTGTCCACACTGTTTTCCTCCTTGCAATTATGCATGTATTAGACATATCCATCAAAGAGGAAAGTAAAATACCAGGCTCAAAACTATGAGCCTGTAATACCTCTTCCCCATCCAGTCATCAGTCATGTCACCTTTTAGATTCAATGTCCACACCAAGAGCACGTTGGATCACCTTAAAATTTTGTTAGTGAGGGACATTAATTTCTGGATTATTTTATCGAGTGAAAATAATAACCAATACACTTTAAAGGCCGCAGTACAATCTTGCATTTGTATTTTCTTTGATGAAACACTGAACTCACCATCCCAGAGTCAAAGGCAAAGATGCCTTTCAGCCCCTATGTTTCTTCTCAGATTGTTAGTGTTTTATTATATTGCTTAATATATGTGATAATATATTGTTGACATTTTGAATTTTTAGCAGGAGAAACATGAATTAATCAATATTTTCACACATCTGTGAGAGCATAGCACTGTGGCCTTTCTCCAGTTTATAATTAATGGAAGGTATATATTTAACTGAGTGTATTTGTTGACTAAATTGCAAGAAGCTTTCCAATTTGTTTGAGTTTACTTTCTTTTCTTTTGCATTCCATTCTAAAGGTCATGTTTAAGATGAATCAATTTCTTATTTTGTACACTCCTCCTTGAGCTCACTGGAACCAAAGTTCCCTTTGAGGCAAGAAGAATATTACGTTGCACAGGTTTCATAGGAGGAGAAATTAAAATCCAAAGCAGATTTTAGATAGAAATAATCACCTGGAAGCCAAAGTTATAGAAAAGAAAGGACTGAAATAAAATCAGGTCACCACTAGCATGTATTTCCATGTGATGCGTGTGTTTGCATGTATATGTGTACAGATGTTTCACATCTGCGGACTTCTAGAGTAGTCTGACCACATATTTGAAGACATAAAATATATAAAGATAGTCTAATTATTAGTATGCATCTGAGAGCTCCACAAAAAAATATTATTGAATGTGTTATTGATAGGACTCCTGCTTGGACAAGGTGATCCCTGTCTAAGCATAAAGAACTATGTAGGGCTTTTCAAGATTCTGCCGACTAGAGATGAGACAAATAAAATAAGGAACTGGTGAGATCTGTAGTGTTGAGAAATATTTTCAGATGAGTGAGAACGGCAGTGTCCTGTTTGCAGAGGTTTGTTTTGATAAAATCAAGTTAAGGATAGCTTGACATTTTGTATTACACTTATTCTCTTGCCCCCACCTCTAGCCCCCCTCCCATTTTTAAGAGTTCTTAGGGATCTTAAAAGATCACCTAATCTTAAGAAATTAGGATCCAGGGAGGGACTGGTTTTGTAATACTCAGGAAACAGACTTCCTGGGTCCAACACTCAACTACCTTTATGCAATCTTAGGCTTTCAGTATTCAGTTTCTTCATTTGTAAAATGGGAGTAAAAATCATACCTACCTGATAGAAATCTGGGGACTGCAACAGTTCCTGACACATACTAAGTGTTCTTGTTGTAAATGTGTGATAAAATAGCTAGAGGACCAAACCATTTCTAGCATTTGCTCTCAAGCTTACTTTTTTTGTTGTTTGTCCCATACAGTTTCTATTTAATCATGTTACTTTCATTAGGCCATTTGCTAATACCTAGTCCCATTCATTCACTCATTCATTCCTCCACTCATTAACTGCTCACCTGCTAAGGGGCCATCTTCTGCTAGGCCCTGGGAATAAAGCAGGCAATGTGGCCGGTGGTCCACAGAGAAAGTGGTTAATGTCCTTATTGAACAGTCTGCTAGTGGGCCTCAAGAATGTCAGACATCCTCCATCTTCAACTAGAGATGGTTAGCTGTTGTAGAAATTATCATGACAAACTTTTCATTGAAATTTTTGTATCCATCATCAAAAAATCATGAATTAGTTTTTAAAGCAATCTTTTGTTTTTAAGTTTAATTACTGGGACCATAATATGTTTTGAGAACTTCACAGTTTCCTCTGATTCTTTCTTCTGTTTTGCACGTTTCTTATATTCTTTGTTGTGTCTACACTGAAGGTGATCTATCTTGAAAGCTATTGGACATGATTGGAGGTTTGCACTATTAATTGCTGAAGTAGTAAAGTTGAAGTTCTGCTTTCAATTTGTCCCCCTTTTCTTGAAAGGCTTATGACCTAAATGAAATTAAACCATCAAAACTTGAATATAATTCTTAAAGGTCATTTTGTTTAAGGTTATGAATGCTTCATATTTTAAAAATATAAAATCTATAAAGACAGGATAATTGTTAATGTATGTTTATGAAAAATACTTCTAGAAAATTGAAATTATATAATATTTTGTATTATTTAATTTTATAAATGTTCATAGTTTTATAAGGATACAGCAGTCTTCCTACAGTTACCTAGCTATCATATGTTGTCTTCTATTAACTTCATTTTCTTATTTTTAACTATTTGAAAGTTTTTAAATACTAATGTACTACTAATAATCACACATAATTCTATAAAGTGTTATAATAATAAGTTTTCATTAATGATCTAAGTATTGTACTGGGCAGGATGGAGCAGGATGATGCAAGATGTAAAAAATACCTTAGATATGATTATCTTCTTAATTTTAGAGATATGGCAGCAAAAATTTACCTATTTAGAGGAAATAGTTCAATTATTTTTATTTTTCATGGGAATGTAATGTATTAGTTTGTTATTGCTGCCATAACAAATTATTACAAACCTTAGCAGCTTAGGCAACACAGATTTATTATACAGTTCTTTGGGTGAGAGGTACAACCTAGGTCTCTGAGATAAAATCAAGGTGTCAGCAGGCTTTATCCTTCCTGAAGGCTCTGGGGAAGGATCTGTTTCCTCTTACTTGGGTTACTGGTAGAACTCAGTTCCTGGTGTTTGTAGGACAGAGGTATTTCTCGCTGGCTGTTTCTAGCTTCTAGAAGCTGCCCCTTACTCTTTGACTCTCTTCTTCCATCATCAGAGCTTTTGACAGGAGGTCCCTCATTTTTTTAATCTCTCTTCCTCCCTCTCATCTTTCTGATTTGCTTTTTGTCTCTGTTTTCAGAGTTCATAACCTACCGTTTCCCCAGTAATCTAGAACAGTCTTCTTATATTTAGGGCAGCTGATTAGCTACTTTAGTTTCACCTGGAACCTTAATTCCATTTTGCCAGGGAAAGTGAAGTATTCACAAGTTTCCAGGTTAGGACATGGACTTCTTTGGAGTCCTCATTCAGAATGTTTTCTCATCATCTCTGATTATTTTCTCTGCTCATGGGACAGACATACACAACAAATGCAAGTGCTCATATTGATGGTTTTGTGGGGGCTCTGGTGTGTCCCGGTCCCAGGGCAGGGGCTCAACAGACCCTCTGAAAGCCAGACAAGAGAGACTGTTGATCACCATCTGCCTCCTCCACAACACAATGGCTGTCTGCTCAGGATGACAGCCTGTGAGTGGTAAGAATAATGTTTTCATTTGTGAGTGACTGTGAAGAGAACAACTTTGAGCACATAGATGCTCTTAGCAACCTCACACCTGAGAGCCTTTGAAAGTTAGGAGCAGCTGGCTTTAGGTTTTCTTGGGAATCCCTGGAATGGTTTCTTCTGCTTAGGAATTTTGTTATAAATCCTGAAAAATGCCTGGGAATTGGAATAGTTATTAAAATTAAGGCCCATTTTCCAATTCACAGCTATACACTTGAAACTTGGAAGCTTGCATTGATATTTTTTCATAAAACAAAAACCTTCACTTGTTTTTTGTTGAGTACCATTTGTGTGATCAGCAATGTGCTCATTTAAGTACTTACACACAGAGAAAACTTCTGGGTTTTGCTTTCACAAGCTAGCATTCTTCTCTGCCTTATACAACTAACTTCTAAACTTTGTGGACTTGACAGTGACATTAGTACTGTATAGCATTTTGTAAGTAATGGTAAATGAGAGATGGAGTAGCATAGGTGGGGTGGGATTTGATTTGGAAATAGAAGGATGCCTAGATGTGAAAAGGCAGAGGGAGGACTAGTTCACACCTTTAATCCCAGCCTCTCAGGAGGATCACAGTTCGAGCCCAGCTGGGGCAAAAAGTTAGTGAGACCCCATCTCAATAAACAAGCCAGATATGGTGGTATATATATATACATATATATATATACATATATATATATGTATATAAATATATAATATATGTATAATTCCAGCTATGCAGAGGCAGAGGCAGGAAGATCAGGTAAAAACATGAGAATTTATCAGAAAAATAAAGCAAAAAAGAGCTGTGGTGTGGCTCAACTGGTATAGTGTTTGTGTAGTAAGTGTGAGGCCCTGAGTTAAAACCCCAATACCACCAAAAAGCAAAAACAAACAAACAAAAAATACAAAAGAAAAGACAGAGAGAAAAAGGGTCCACTCCACTTGTCTCCATGGAGACAGTAATAGTGATGATAGTGATGGTAACAGCCAGTGGTTCATGAGCATTTGCTGTACCCTAGGCAATGTCCCAACACATTTGCGTATGTTACTCACTCAGAGGATACTACTATTGTCCCTAGTGCCTAGGGTGAAGAATTAGATAGATACTTAGAGAATAAAATACCTTGTCCAAAGTCATGCAGAGCACTTCCCAGGGGGAGGGGTGGAATCCAACTCAGGCCTGTCTGACTTCAGAGCTCAAGCAATAGCCCCTGTGGCAGTAGGCTGTCACCTAGAGGAGAAGACAAGCCAGTGTGCAGCATGACAGCCATACAGGCAAAGTCTGGGTAAGTGAGGTTCAGAAAGATGGATCTGGAGAGGATTTTAGAGTCATTCCTAGACAATCTTAGCTGAGCAGTTGACAGATGAGGGAGTGAAGACAGCCTCATCTCTTACTCCCGGCTCAGTGTTCTTGACTCCCTGTTGTTGGGTGAGCCTGTGTGATGATGATGCAGAAGGGCAAGGGTCGCCTGCTGGGTACCAGAATGGAGATGTTGGGGGGCAGGTGTGTAAAGCAATAGGCTCATAATACCCCTGGGAATGGTTTCCACTGTTGCTGATTTCCAACTGAAACAAAGAACTATCTGACTGCTCATGAATTTTTGGCAAAAGTCTGTCATTTTGATCATATGCAGCCATCTTTAAGAGTTGGGTAAGGACTGACACAGAAAAAAAACTATTTACCACTGATGAGAAAATACCACTCTGTAAAATCTCTTTGTTCTTTTCAAGCTTGTACTCTACCTGCTGATGGAGAAATGGGCTGGCATGCTCTGCCTCCACTTCTCACCTTCCAGGTGAAGCACATATGAGCCGTCAAGTGACCAGAGGAAGGTATCTTGGGGAAGAAAGGGCTAAAAAGCCTGGGAATGTCAGCTTGGGAATTAGCAGAAAGCAGATTCATTGCAGCTGCTTTGGTCTGGAATCTTTTAAACAATATTATTAGCAATAGATAGAAGACACACATTCAGGTTTCAAAGGGGGCACCAGAATTATCAGTTAAAAACCAAAAGCTTCCTACTCTATGTTCCTTTCTACCAGAATGCAAAAATGGAGGTTTATTCTGTAGTAGCTTTTTGTAAGAAAAAGAATGAGAGGGACTAAATTTTAGCTACTAAAGCATCACTAGAGTGGTGTTGCTCCCGTTTTATTCTCCACATGTGGGTTCCCCCCGAGGGCAGTGGTACTGCTGCACACATGTGTGGAATTTATACGCAACAAGCATTTGCTCCAAAAACAAGCACACTCAGGGTGAGCTCTTTGTGCTGTCCGGGATTCCTTTCACTGCTGGTTTCTGCAGAGATGGCTGGGACTTCCAACATGATGTGAGGCCCTGCCTTGGTCAGCTGAGGAAAGACTGCAGCTTCCTTCCCTCTGGCACGGCTCCTTTCCAAGGAGGACCTGGGAACAGGCACTGGGCTCTTGGTGGGAGACCACCCTGCTGTGCTTGGCCTCGGAGAGGCCACTCATCCTCTGCTTTCAGAAGCATGAACATCCCCCCCACCCACACACAAGCAGTAATAAAATGAATTTGAAACAATCCCCAGCCACTTCTCTTGCTGACCTTGGCAGTTAGGTACAAAGCATCAACAAAACGTTGTATACAGAAATTCTGCCTTCCAGGCTTGTTCCCTTCGTACAGAGCAATCTTTAACCTTGCAGGGCTCTTTTTTCATGTTTTCTTAAAGAGAAAAATACTTCAGAGATTATTGGCACCCCAGGTTTGTTCCTTTCCGGTGGTTTTCACTCTTAGCCAACTGTAATCTCTACAATCTCTTTTGTACTTTGCCTTCACAGTGTTACTGGGCCACATCTAATGAGCCTCCAGGATGACTTTTCCAAGTACAATGTCTTTTCTTTTCTTTTTTACAATGTCTTTTCTTTCTTTTTAAAAATCATTTCCATCCCTAGAACACTTTTTTTATTTGTGTAGCTATTTTTAAAAAATTATTTCAAAAATTAATGACCCTTAAAAATGGCATATCCACTATTGTGCAAATGACCAAAAAATGATTTTTCTAACCATTCTCATTTCAGTCTGTGATTTGGTGACATATTCATGGACACACAAATTAGTCAAATAAATAAAAGAAGTAGGGGTGAGGGGAAGAGAGTGCTGTTCGGACTGCAAACCCTGGCACTATGGTGCCATTTAAAAATCTCTCTTTGGTGTCACTTTATGTCTGAAGATCCTTCTTAACTCTCATGGTAGTAGAACAGACTGAATGGTGGGGTTCAGTCCCCAAAAATGCCCCATGTGCTGTGTATACAGCTTACACCTGTGCTGTCCTTGAAAGGAGTGTGGCCTGATTGGTGGTTGTAGTCATCAGACTGTTACCAGATAAAGTCACCTGACTACTCATCATTTTTAGGAACTGATCATAACTTTATGAACAAGCGTAGCTCTAATAAGCATGACTCTGTTCTACTAAGAGACTGAACTGGTTCTGAGGAGATCCAAAGCTAAATGAGATATGATCTCCTCTTTGGAAGAACACCTCCTGTGGTGGTAGTGGGCTTTACTGCAGTGTGAAGCAGCCATATCAGATTCATTCCAGCAAGTATGTGGTTTGGAGAACTCTCCTGGTATCTGAGGCTATGACCCTTCCTCTAGAAAGCTTGTGCTTAGTCCCTGACCTCCAGGCTGAACATCCCATAGTGTGTGGAGAAATGTGACTGATGGGAGCGTGAATGGACAAAAAATAGGTTGATCTCTTTGCTAGCACTGTTCCTGGTAAGGAACTTAGGAGCTGTTTGCTGTGGAGGAGTGTGCATGCATTTGAGGTTCACCCACACACCTACATGGACTCAGGTCCATGTCAAGAGACAGAACAGAAAGGTGAAGTTTGGAGAATAGATTGATCATCCTAGCGGGCTTCAGTGAGGAGAGGGAATATTAATTGAACTGTGATTGACTGATTGCTAAGATGTAGAGGAGCGAATGAAAAAGAGGGCAGGACAGTTTGGGCAGCAGCATGAGGAGACAGAAGAGGGAAACAGAGGTGCGTCCTGGGCATGGCGACCAGGCTAACTCAGCCTGGTCCAAAGGATTACACTAGACCACAGGATGAACAAGGCACGTCTTGGAATGTTCTTTTTGTGTGGAGGAAGGAAAATTCAGTAATATAACTAGTTAAAAATTTAAAACATCTTTATATTAAAAACAAGAGCAAATTGTGGAACAAAATACAATTTTGTGAACTTTTTCTAAGTTTAAAATCTCAAATCTCTTTTGGTCCTTCAATGAAACTGTTCTTTAATGAAGATCAATTGCATTCTTTCATTCACAAAATTAGCAAAATGAAGTAGAAATTAGATTTGCCCACTGATCTTGACTTAGAGCCTGAGGGCAAGCTATGGCTCCTCTTAGCTGCCCCGGGTGGGGGTGGGATAAGAACTCAGCACCTTAGCCACACATCCCAGAATTGTGCTTAGCTGTTAGAAAACCCCAGTTGGGGGCCCAGGCTCTTTGGACTCACATGGATACTGTACATAACCTAGATGGAAAAGCTTGTTCTTTAATGTTTTTGTTTGAATTTTGAATTATCATACATTAATAATACAGAGGGATTTCATTGTGAAAATTCTATACGTGTGTACAGTGTATCTTGAACAAGTTCACCCCCTCCATTATATTTCCATTCCCCTTCTCCCTCCCCTCACCGCAACTTGTCTTTCAGTGTTTGGTGGATTTCATTACTGAGTGGCAAATCTTGATAGAGGTCAGCATGGCTCCCCCCCTTACATAACAGACATGAGGTTACTCTGCACAGGTCAGGGTCAAGTCTGTACTCTTGCTGAGAAAGCAGAGAATTAACTGCCTTGGTCTCCCAGGATAATGAAATTAAGGGTCTTCAGAGACACTTCCTGAATCTTCAGTTTCTTCTCCTTTCTCCCCTGCTGGTCCCAAGCATGACATTCTGTTCCAGTTCTTTGGCCCCGCCAGCCCCACGCTCTCCCCAGGCCCTCCCCTTAGGCAGTTCTTTGTTTTCACTGTGTTTGGGCTTTGAATCATTAGGTAACTGAGATAACAGGCTCTGTTTTTCCTACCAGAGGTTAACCCTTTCCCTTCAAAGCTAGCTCCAGCCTTTTCCCAAAAGCCCATGCAGCCCCTGGAAGCTAGAGTGGCATCAAAGGCTAAAAGAATTAGGGTCTCTAGACCTTTCTGTGCCATCTCTGCTTTAATTTCTTTGCTATCTGGCATATGTCAGTTTGACCTTAAGAGATTTTCACTGTTAGACCACCAAACTTGTCTAGTGTAATAGACATTGTTTTTATCCCATAGACATCTACTCACAAGTTAAAGGAATTAAGAAAATGGCAGGAACTCAGTTAATCCAATCCTAAACTCCCCATTATCCAGGGGAGAAAATGTCTGGGTCTGAGCTGTCCACTGGCACCCTAGCCACATGTGGCTATTGAACATTTGAAATGTAACTAAATTGAATAAAGGTTTGCTGTAATTGTAAAACACTGAATTTTGAAGACATGAAAAAAAGAATGGAAAATATTATTTCAGTAATTTTTCGATATTGATTACGCATTAAAATGATAATTTTTTTATATAATGGGCTGAATAAACTATTTTAATAAAACTAGTTTTAAAAGTTTTGAAATTACATTTATGGTTCCCATTATATTTCTTTTAGTTAGTGTTGCTTTAGATTGTAGCTTTGCAATTTTAACAAATTCATACCTCTCAGGAGTTTATTGAAGACTCCTTAATGACCACACTGAGATGGACTAACACACAGAGACGGGCAGGCTGCAAGGCAAGAGTTGTGTCTGGTTAGCCTACTTCTTTGGAGGCATGAGTGGTGAGGTCACTTTGCTTAGGAAGCTCATAAACTGCCTTTCAAAGCAGTTCTGAAAACAGTTTTGAGCATTGAGAACATCATTGAAATAAGGGATGGCCTCCCAGTGACTCCTCTGAAAGATGTAATTCAGTTGTTTGTATGGGTTTCCGGGCTGGAATGTTTATAAAATGGAGAAGGGGAAGGGAGAGGGAGAGAAAAGAAGCAGCAGCAGCAGCAGCAGCTAGCTTTATTACTTGAAGGCCATGCTGGTTGAACCTACTGTTATTTTATCAGTGCAGAATGAGACGTGATGGGGCAGACAGGAGAAGAGAACCTTTTCCGCTGCTCAAAGGAAAACCAAAAATGTTTTGACTTGGTTGCCATGATGTGATTGATACCTCTTTGTCCTCAAAGAACAACATTCTTTTTCACAGAAGATTCTTCTATATAAAGAAAAAGGGAAAGATTATTTATATTTATACTGAACTTGTCAGAATATTTTTATAATCTAAGAAAAGAAAGCCAGATATGGTGGTATGCACCTGTAGTCCCAGCTACTTAGGAGGTTGAGGCAGGCGAATCTCTTCAGCCCAGGAGTACAAGGCCAGCCTGAGAGAGAGAATGAAGGAGGGGAGAGAGAAGAAAAAGATTTAAGAATATGGATGTATTAGTGTTGAGAGCAACTTTAAACTATATAGGTGCTAATGGTTAAATTTTCAAAGAAAACATATAATATGGCGTTGAATAACATATTGAACCAGGATCCCGGAGTCCTACCTATTACATATTGTAACAACTTTTCTTCTCTGGGGTAGGTTAAAATAATTACCACCTTTTTGTAAATAGAGAAATAATCGTGGTGAAGCTATTTGTTGAACAGCACAAGGAACTAGTAACAAATGGCTTCAAAATTTAGACCTTTTGTTTTCTGTTTACCTACTACATTTCCAGCATGAACTGGGCATGTGAGCACTCAAATGTCTTTTGTTCTTTATAGAACATGCTATTCTGAAAACTAAGGCGATGTGTCTCATTTTTGAGGGCATTTCTTTTTCTTAGATTCTACACTGTGCTTTATTTAGCAATATAGTTATTTTTAAAATATCTAAAAGTGAAGAAAGGTAAAGAAGAATTGAATTATTGATCCTGGTCCTGTTCCTTTCCTCCCAACAGTAATAGAAAGGATTTAGGCATCCTTGCTAGCTCCCCAAGGCTAAGTCACTATAAAGCTATGAGACCTTCATTATCACATCCCACTGCTTTGTCAGCACATAGTCTTGAGGAATTTAATCACTTTTACTGCTGCATATAACTGAAAAGCAAAGGCATTTATTTTCTCTGCAGGAATGTATTTACTTTTTTTCTTGGATGGCTGTCCCTTTGTTGATAATATTTTCCCAAGATTTGAATTACTAATTAAGTGTGGAGCTTAGGCATGATCACTCAGTACACTGAATGCAGAAACCATGTTCCTTTGGATTAGTGCACAGGCTGTGTAGTCATCAACTGGAAATCCTGCTGAGAATTGCAACAGAGAAAGAAATTATGGGTCATGATAATAAGGTGCTCCAAGCCTGAAGATTCAGAAAGGAGCAGACATGAACAGCCTCTTCCTTACATATACCCCAGTCAGCCAAGATATGTTTCCTTAAGTATCTGAGACTTGAAAAATGTATGGAACCTTGAGAGTATATTTTTACCACATGTAGAAATAATTTTCAAAGGCTCTTTCTTCCTGTCACGTATGTATACAATATGCAAAGAGTAAGAAACACATTTTGGATAAGAACAATTATTTTATATTTTAGTATCTCAGGATAGCACTTTGCCTTTAGAGTTACTTGCCTTTATCTCAACCCCAGTTCAGCCTGTTCCCTGAGGCACATTCTGCTCTTCCGCTGGCTTTCTCTTACTATTCTTGGCTTTGGGCATACATTGCTCATCCTAGGAACATGACACTAAACCTAGATCTTATCCTAACTCAAAGAATACACAAGGAATTCAGATTACATTTTAACTTCAGAAGAGTATCCAAGTCAAATGATAGAGTAGCATATGTGCCAAAAATGAATCCAGGTCCAGGCAGTATAGAATTCCCTGGAAAGTCTTGTTAATAATAGTAGACTCAACTTCTTGGCATATTGTAAGAAGATGGAAAACCAGGTTAGTGCAAAGCCCTGGATAAGGAGCTGAGTTGGTTATAGGTCTGGCAGGAGTCTGATTTATAATGGCCCCAGGAGACACAGCAAGTTTGGGATGCATTTTGGAGGGACAGTATAGCACAATGGTTAAAATGCTCTGTAATCAGACAGACCTGAGCTTAAATCCTCTTCCTGTCATACCAGTTAGGGAACTGTGGGCACATTACTTTTCTGAACACCAGCTTTCTTTCTTCTTTTTTGTTGCTTTTCTTTGAGACAGGGTCTTGCTATGTAGCCAATGCTGATCTTGCTTCAACCTACAGAGTGCTGAGATTACAGGCTTATGCTACCATGCGTGGCTGAGTATCAGTTTTCTTATCTGCAAAATGGGAGTAAAGCTTACCCATAGGAGTGTTGTTGAGGATCAAATGAGAGAATTCTTGTAAAGTCCTGATACCAGAACTGGGATAAGTAGAAATTTCATAAATGCAACTATTATTATTTTCATCACTCTTTAGCTTTTGCCATTTTGCATTAGTTGTAGAGGACACTGTAGCAGTAATCTCTGTGTAGTATGTTGTAGTACAAATGTCACATCCGTGTTTGGGTTCCGAAGGCCCAGGTTGGGGTAGGACTCTACTGAACTGTGTCCCATGGACAGAGAACATTTATAATGGCTAACCAGGCTTTAGTACTTTCAGGAAAATGGAGTGCACATTTGGAAACCAGGCAGAAGCCCACTCATCACAATGCAGTAAGGGATGCGGGCATGACTGGGGAAGATAGAGGTGGGAGTGAGGGTAACAAGTAAAACTGTAGACGCCACCATGGAGCTGTCAACATCAGGGCCTGAGCAGAGCTGCACATATATGCCGAAGGTGTTGAACTTTGCAGTTGGGCAGGCAGGAACTGATGACCCAATTGCCAATTGCTGTCTTTAAATATTACTGATATTCTTAAAACCATTCAGTGGCAGCATTCTAGTTTTAAGAATGTTAAAATTCTAGTTTTAATCAGAATGTGAGGTAGGTGTGTTCACCCATTTTTCAGATGAAGAGATAGACTGAGGGGATAGTGACAGGTAGTTTATTACACTTAACGTCACAAGATTCAATTTCCCATGGTTCTTCAAGTGTCCAGAAAGCAAGTGTTATCAGTGTTTCCTTGGCCAAATTTTGTTATCACGAATTCTCTTCATGTTGGCAGAGTGGCACAATAGTTCAAAGCCATTGCGTCCATTAGCGCTAGCCTTTCATTTAGGAGCTACACTTACTAAGACAGTATCTGTTACAGATACCACTGTGCATCACTGAAGTTTCTCCAAGTCCCCCATCTTGCTTCATCTACTGCTGAGGTGACCAGGTCAGAGCAGGCTCCAGGTAACTTCTTGTAAGGGGAACCAGTGCCTCGCCTTGAACCCACATGTCCTCTGACACCGAGGGATTCACACCAGCATAACCCAGATGTGCAGGGGGCCACTGCCTGTGGGGCTACCCTTACTTATTGGGAAGCAGCGATAAAGTGTTTCCCCAGAGTGTCGGTTCTGTGATGAATTTTATTGGAATTCAAAAAAGGTCCAGTGAGATAGAGCATGACCGACCAACTTGGACTCTATCAACGCATCCATGTGTTGCTTTTCTTTCTCTCTTAAGTTGCTTCAGCTACTCACTTCTACTCTCTGGGATCAATTTCAAAATAACCTACCTGCATGTTTGCCCAAGGCAAAAATAATGCCAAAGAGCTTTTACTCATAACCCCATGTTCATACTAACTTCCACCGTCTTCACTAACTCATAGCATGTGGAGCTTAACAAATAATGAAACTGAACCCCAAAGGGGTTAAGCTGCTTTCCAGGGTCACAGTTAGCTGCAAGCAGATTTGGGAGCAGCATCATTCAGGTTGCTTTTGGCTAATGATCTTTGCTGTAAAAGGGCCAGTCATTCTCTCTTACTGTTATGCACTGCTCTGAAGCCGCTTGGGCGGCCAGTAAAAGAGTTAGGGGTGACAAAGTGTTGCCAAGGAAACACTGATGATGCTTGGTTTCTGGATACCTGAAGGACCACGGACAAATGAGTTTAGTGAGGTTGAGTTTGCCCAGTGTAATGAAAAGTAAGAAGGATAAGGTAATCAAGAGAAGAGATTATAGTGGTGGATGATAGAACGTGAGCTGGCCAAGGAAGGAAATTAGAACTTGGTAGAGGGTTGTTAAGGTACAGTGAAAAAGTGGTATGATTGAAGGATTATATGTCCTGGAGTTTGTTGGAGAGTTATTGAAGGTTTTAGACCATTTCTAGCCAATGGAAATGTAATGCAAATCACAAATATGAGCCACAGGTATAATTTTACAAAGCTATAGTTTAAAAAAATCTAAAAAGAGACAGGTGAAATTATTTTTAGTAATATATTTTGTGGGATAGCCAATGTATCCAAAACATTATAATTTCAACGTGTAATCAATATAAAAATTATCAGTATGAAATATGGCAGTCTTTTAAGAATATGTAATCTGGTGTATATTTTATACCGACAGCACCCTTCAGTTCAGACTTGCCACATTTAGAGTGCTCAGTGCTCAGCCATAAGAACCTGGTGGCTACCATTTTGAATAGCTCAGTTGTATAGGAAGTAAGCTGAAAAGACAGTCATTGATCATGAGAGAGTGTCATGTTTGGCTGACATTGTGGAGGGTTTAAAAATAATTCTTAATCTCAAGATCTGTGATTGTTATGGCAGGGTAGAAAAGACTGAAAGAAAAGATCAAGTCATTGAGAACCATGTGCTGATATTGAAGTCATGGATTAATGACAGACATGGTAGTTGAGAAAGTGACAGGATGCCAGATGTTAAAATCCTCCAGGCATATGGCCAGAGTGATTCAGGGGCCTATAAATCCCTGTAATAAAGAAGCCTAGTCAGTAGTGGAGACTGATGGCATGCACTTCAAACCTGGAGTGGGGTATGTTGAGAGAGCAGTGTGAGGTCTTTAGGAAGAGCGGTAATGAGCAATGGGGCCGAGGAGGAAGCAGTGTCCTCAGGGAGAGCAGTTTCAGTGAGGAGCAGAGGCTCAGAGTGTAAGAACTTTGGCTGGCTGGCTGTGAGGAACAGCACAGAGGAAGGGTGTGGAACAGGGCAGGGTGCATGTGTGGGGTCACACCACAGATGTCCAGGTGCGGAGAGATGCTCCTGCTTCCGTCCCCTGCTACCTCTCCCCTAGCCCCATGGCCCTCTGAGGGTTCTCACAGCCCTGCCCAGGTACTGCCCATGCCCAGCAGGGCAGAGGACCCTCAGACCTGAAGCCCCCACGGTGTGCCTCCCACCCCTCGCTTCCATCCTGCCTCCTGTTTCACATGGTAAGCTTATTCCCGATATGACTTCATCCAGAGTTCATTTTTAAATAATTATTTTTTGAGCAGATAATGCATAAAGTACAAAATTTTAAACCGACAAAAACACTTGAGTGCAAAATAAGTCTGTCTCCCTATCGCTGTCCTCCAGCTGCCCAGTTTCTTTCCCCGAAGAATACAATTGTCACCATTTCCAGAATTATGTATAGGAGGTGGCTGGCTCTTCATTTCAAGGCTCCTCTTGAGGGTTGGCATGTGAGGGAATGGCTTTTTTCCTTGGACAATGCATTCATGCTCCTTAGGACAGTGGCAGACTAAGCAGGGTCTGGGTGCTTAGCAGAACTGAACCAGCCAGTGCTCTGAATTGAGATGAGGCCTTCGTGGTTGCCTTGGACACCCTTGATTTTTTTGGCTCCAACAGTTGCATATAACTCAAGTCTCTCATTCTTTGAGGTAAGTGAACTCCTCTGCCACTATTCAACAGATATTCTTTTTTGTGTTTCCTCTGTGTAAGGATCCTTGCTAGGCACACAAAGGTGAATCCAGCTTGACTGAATTCCATCAGGCCCTTGGACTGTACATGACTGTGGTCTGAAACCTTGGTCCAAGCGGCTAGCTTTGGCAATCTCTGCATGTCCAGGAACTATCAGGCTGTTGCACTTGAACTGACATTGGGGTGAGTGGACATTTGATGTGATGACTGTGAAGTCCCTCAGCGGGCCCTGTCCAGACATCCCAGGCCCACCAGCACGTGAGGGTCATACTAACTTGATGTATAAATCACAGCAGTGTTACCACAAGGGCATTTTGAGCTCCATTCTCCATGGCTCCCTCACCTGCTTTGCTTCCTGGGCTGAAACTGTGCCCATCTCACATGGGTGGAAAAATCCCTAAGCTTACTGGACTCTTTACTTTCTCCTCCACTACCTCTACTGAACCTCAGCATTTCATGTTGGTGTTGTCATGTAGAAGAGAAAAGATTAATTAGGGTAATTCATCAGCAGAGGAGTGAAACAAACAAAAAATGCTTAGGCACTTCATGCTTGCATGAAAACCCAATTAGCATCCTTTTATGGTTGTAATTTTTAATTACTTTTTGAGCTGAGAAAAAATGTTTTTGCTAATTAGATAATTATTTGGTAGTGACCTTTTGACTTAAAAATTGCCTTGAGTCTAAAAATGTCTGAAGAAGAATTACTTAATTTAATAAATCACTGTGATTACAACTTTTTAGAAAATCTGACATTAAGAAAGGTCTTTTGAGGCCAGGTATACATCTATAATCCTAGTGCTTGGGAGGCTGAAGCAGATGGATCATGAGTTAGAGGGCTGTGTGAGCTACATAACAAGACCCTGTCTCAACAATAAAATGAAAAAATAAAGGAAAAAAGGTCTTGAAAGATTATAATTTCATACTATACTATATATAATTTCATACAAGAAATACCCATATTGGGCTGAAAGTTCTTCATAGGTGTTTGTGCATAGTTCTTCATATGTGCTCACATGTTTTATGTGTGTGCACATGAAATTCAGATTTTTCCAGTCAAAATGTAGAGAACTAATTATTGTATGATATTAGCAATAGGAGAAATTGGATATGGGGAATATGTAAACTCTTTGTACTGTCTGCACTTTCTCCTACATTTAAAACCATTCTAAAATAAGAAGTTTATTTTTCAAATATATGAGAGGTCCTTAAAGTCAAATTAGGTAATTGTATAATACACTGAGTAAGAAATCCTTGAAAAGTTTCCAGAGGTGAAATTCTATGATAAAAACACTTGGTAAGAAATTGATGATGTGTTATCTTCCTAAGGCTTCTGACAACATATAATGGAAGGATTAAGAGTGGTAGAGGTTTTCTTTGCTTCGTGTTGTTTTGTTTTTGTGTACTGGGGTTTGAACTTAGGCATGGCACTGGTCAGACAGGCACTCTACCACTTAAGCCATGCCGCAGCCCAGGAGTGGTAGCTTTCATACCTCGTAGGCCATCAGAAATATGCAACTGTAAAGCTGCACTTAGAATATTTAGTTGCTCTATTGAAAACACAATTTGTAAGAAAAACAGTAAGTCTACTATTTACTAATGAGTATAATCTCTATTCCTGAGTCAAACCTAGAGCTAAAAGCATGCATTAACTGCATTTGGAGTTCAAGGCTATCTCATGATGCCTTTGGGCCATCCTGAGTGAGTACGATGAGAGTTTGGGTTGTGTCTTTCTTTTGATTGTTTCCTTATAAATTTCTCATGATTGATTTTGGCCAAATTTGATTAAAGAGTATTCAGTTCTTCTTGATTTCCCTTGCATCTGTACTTTAACATACTGCCTTTAAACACAATTGTATTTTTTTCTAGTACTGAGGTTTGAACTCAGGGCCTTGCACTTGCTAGGCAGGTGCTCTAACACTTGAACATACCACTAGCTCTTTTTCTTTACCTATTTTATAAAGAGGGTCTCGCATTTATGTCTGGGCTGGGCTGGACTATGATCCTCCTATTTATGCCTAGCTAGATGAAAATCGTGCACCACCATGCCCAGATTTTTGTTGGCTAAGATGGCGGGGGGGCCTCACGAACTTTTTGCCCAGGCTGGCCTCCAACTGAGCTCCTCCCAATCTCTGCCTCTCAAGTATCTCATAATTGCATTTTTTTAAAAAGAGAATTTCAAATAGACATGTATTCTATCATAAAAATTAATTTCAATGAGATGAAGTAGGTGGATATTACAGATAATGAAGAGACGTTATGGTAATCAAAAAGTCTGAGTCAAGGTTTTTTCCTTTGTGCTTTATTGCTAGGCACTATTTAACTTAAATTAAGTTTTTTCTTGAAAGCAAAACTAGTAATATAGTTAATATAATTTTTAATTTAAAAGAAACTTTGGCACAGTATATCCTGCTCTCTAACATTGTATTGGAGAGGGTCTTCAAACTTCATCTCCTTCTGTGTAGGACTCTCTGCATCCTGACCTTCCCAAGGCTGATGTCTGATCATTTTAAGTCTTAGCTCAGAGTCAACTCCTCCTCATCTGACGCAGCCCCTCCCTGTCCCTCATAATCTGTCCTTTTGTTGTGTTTGGTTTTCATCATGGCATTTTTCACAGTTAGATGTCTCTCTACTGTGCGTTGCTTTCCTTGTTTATCACTCATCTGTCTCCCTCATCAGAGTTAAGCTCATTGGGAACAGGGACCTTGTCTGTCTTCATCACCATTCTATTATCCCCTCTGCTTGGAACAGAGGCACACAGTAGAATGATAATTGAATGTTGACATTGAAATACATATATATGTATTTACATATTTATAATAAGTACTAGTAGAAAACAGGCCAGAAAGATAGCCCATGAATGAATAACAACTCCGGTTACTAAATCTTTTTCTTCCTTCCTCCAAATTTCTGAGACATTATATAAGCTTTTAGGTCCTGACAAATGATCCTACTTTATAGGGAAATGATAAATCTAAAGGAGAAAGCTTGGCATTAAAGTAACATTTTATCTGAAGAACATATTGATGATTTAGCTCTCTTATCTTTTTCTTCTTTGTCAGTTAAAAGATAAATGACTTTGGGGATAGGAAAGTATGGGGTAGAATTCTTGCACCATTAGCTCAGTGACCTCTTGTTCTACCTGCGTATTCCCAGAAGACAGGCAAAAGTATTTTTACCACATTAACCCAGAAAGTTGATTCACTCTCCTCTAGGCTTCAGTCCAAAGACAGTTTGTCTCTGTGGCCAGGACCAGTCTTTTTTGGCCTGGAGTGGATCAGGCTGGGGAGGATCTCTAAGCTTCTGTCTTTGTCTCTCTCCCATAGGCAGGGCAGCTCCATATAGCTTGACTTCTTATCTACCTTAGCACTTACATGGGAAGAAGGTACAGGCCTTCTGTTGGACCTCGCAAAGAAATGTAGGCCTGTGTGCGTGATTGTCATCACCTGCTCACATGTACCATGTAGATAGGTGTCTGGGGCACCTTTGGAGTTTGTGGGAGTCAGGCCTCACCTCTTCATATACTCATCCAAAACTTCAGTAATTTTACAGTGAATCTTAGAGCAGATTTGTGATAATTGCTAATCTCAGAGTGTAAATGGAGGATAAAGTAAGCAGGTAAATACCCCTGAGATCAGGTGGAGTCAGACTCCTTGTGTCTTTTGCCTCCTTTTCTTCTTTCCTAAGTTAATGCAGTCTTCATGTTTACCAGAAGGCCTAACAAACCTTCCCATTATTGCTTCTAGGGCATCGCTTAGTGCATGAAGTTAGCTTTCCATAGACAGACTTGGACAAAATGTTTTAGTAGTTATGATTCTTGGTATGGAGAGTCTTTTGCTGGAACCACTGGTTTCCTCCTAGTCATAGTATCAATACAATTCAGAAAAGTCTTTAATGCTGTGACTGATGAAGCTGATAAAAAAAAAAAAAGCACCAAGGGTTTAAAAATGCTCACTAGATAGTGTCAATTTTCATTGACTAGACTTGGCAGGGATGGTAGATGGTCAAGCAGTTATCAAATGAGATTGGGTACATTCAGGTTGGTGTGGTCATAGACTCAAGTAATTATCAGATAACTCAAAAGGAATCCAGGAAATGAATGGGAAACAGAAACCAAGCTGATAGCACATTGAATGTAAAGACCAAATTTATCTGACAAAGGAAAAAGTTTCTGCCAGAATTGAATTATGTCTCTGCTCAACAAAAATAAAGAAATATGAAGCAAGCTCAAAAACCAAAAGTAGTAGTCCATTGATTGGCAAATAGGTAGAAAATTGACAGGAACTTTTAATATCCATAAGAAGACTTCATGAAACATAGTGAATAATGAGGCATCTTTGGCACCACCGTACGGCTCTAAGCATTTGTGGGCCATTTCGTTCCAAGACATGAGCTACTCTGTTCCAGCAAGGAGTAGCACTCAGAAGGATTGGTGGAGTCATTGAGGTCTTGTTTCATTTTATTTTGTTTAATGATAATGGCTCTGAAATTTTACTTTTCTCTTTCAAAAGGGACTCATTATTTCATTCCACCCTTCTTATTTTCTAACCTTTTGATTACCAGATTAGACTTTATTACAAATAAACCATATTCATTTTAGAATTAATGTCAGTCAGCTTTTGAAAGAAATCTTTAGCATCTGATCATTAATTTATTTAAAATAAATTTAATTGTATGTTGATTTAAAACTTAATACATAGTCATAGTAGAAATCTAGAAAACCATTAAAAAGGTATAAAGAGGAAAATGAAGGCATGCTTCAAGAGCCTGCCTAGAAAGCGTGCATCCCTGAGTTCAAACCCCAGTACCTCCCCTCACCCCCCAAAAAGAGGAAAATGTAAATTATGTAATATCTTAGTCTTTTTTTTTAAAATTTTTTTGATGGGCCTGGAGTTTGAACTCAGGTCTTTGCACTTGCTGATCAGGTGCTCTACCACTTGAGCCACTCCTCCAGTCAGTTTTGCTCTGGTTATTTTGGAGAGGGGGGTCTCGAGAACTATTTGCTCCAGCTGGCCTCAAACTGCGATCCTCCTATTTCAGCCTCCTAAGTAGCTAAGATTATATACATGAGCCACCAGCACCCACCTCCTTATCTTACTCATAAGGCAAATAGTTAACTTTGTGGTGAAAATGTTTCTGAGATTAAAAGTTCTTTAACAACATGAGTTTGGGGTTGGGATTAATGCTCAGTGGTACAGTGCTTGCTTAGCAGGTGCGAGGCCCTGGGTTTAATCCCTAGCACCACCTAAAAACCCGTGAAAAAACGTGAGATTTAAAATAGCAGTCATTTTGAGAAGCTAAGATTTGAGTGACTACAGCTAGCACAAAGAGAGTTTTTGTTTGTTTTTTTGCTAAAATCTTGGGTACTTTTATTTGTCACTTTGGCATAAACACACATAGTGTCAGAGAGTAATTATGGTGTACCTGAGCTGGCAGGTCCATAGAAGTCAGCTCCAAATATATATATATGCAACACCATACTTATACTGAAATGTGAACCAAGAGGCCCTAACTCATTTTTGCAAAAATAAACTGATAGGAACTATACATTTATGATCAATCGTAGTATGCGAAACTTGAGAATCAAATGAGATAAATAGGTTCCATTGCTCATCAGGATAGGAAAAATACTAAGTCCACCCCAAACTGCTGCACTAGTGTGTGCATAGCTTTCTTACAGAACTCATCATGAATTGAAGCTGCATTTTAAAAGCCTTGCCCCACCATAGTCTTTTGTTGGTGAGGTGGCATTGCTCTGGCTGACCATCAAACATTGTGCAAGAATCCTGCCAATTCACTGAGTCCTGCCCTCTATCCTTGGCAACACTGGGATTTGAACTCAGGGCTTCACACTTGCCAAGCAAGTGCTCTTAGTGCTTGAGCCACTCCACCAGCCCTTGATTCTTCTTTCTAATACCTTTAAATATTCTTTCAGCAAAACTGCCTTAAAACTAATTTCTGATTGCATGTCTTTTTTTTTTTTTAAGCAGAAGTGGAATTTGAACTCAGGGCCTCACACTTGCTAGGCAGGCACTCTACCACTTGAGCCACTCTGCCAGCCCCTTTGCTTTTTAAATTTTTTTTATTATCAAGAAACAGAACTGAATAGTGGTGTTACAAATTAGTCCCAAGAGGATAGAGATCCTATAAAATGTAGTTATCTTAGTCTTAGTCACATATTGAAAATGTTCTGTATGTCTTTTATTCCATATTATGAGCTCAAATGGCCCTTTTCATCGGCTGTGTGACATCACGTTGTTTTTTTTTTTCCTTTTTCTTTTATTATTCATATGTGCATACAAGGCTTGGTTCATTTCTCCCCCCTGCCCCCACCCCCTCCCTTACCACCCACTCCGCCCCCTCCCTCTCCCCCCCCCAGTACCCAGCAGAAACTATTTTGCCCTTATTTCTAATTTTGTTGTAGAGAGAGTATAAGCAATAATAGGAAGGAACAAGGGTTTTTGCTGGTTGAGATAAGGATAGCTATACAGGGAATTGACTCACATTGATTTCCTGTGCATGTGTGTTACCTTCTAGGTTAATTCTTTTTGATCTCACCTTTTCTCTAGTACCTGTTCCCCTTTTCCTATTGGCCTCAGTTGCTTTAAGGTATCTGCTTTAGTTTCTCTGCGTTAAGGGCAACAAATGCTAGCTAGTTTTTTAGGTGTCTTACCTATCTTCACCCCTTCCTTGTGTGCTCTCGCTTTTATCATGTGCTCATAGTCCAATCCCCTTGTTGTGTTTGCCCTTGATCTAATGTCCACATATGAGGGAGAACATACAATTTTTGGTTTTTTGAGCCAGGCTAACCTCACTCAGAATGATGTTCTCCAATTCCATCCATTTACCAGCAAATGATAACATTTCGTTCTTCTTCATGGCTGCATAAAATTCCATTGTGTATAGATACCACATTTTCTTAATCCATTCGTCAGTGGTGGGGCATCTTGGCTGTTTCCATAACTTGGCTATTGTGAATAGTGCCGCAATAAACATGGATGTGCAGGTGCCTCTGGAGTAACAGTCTTTTGGGTATATCCCCAAGAGTGGTATTGCTGGATCAAATGGTAGATTGATGTCCAGCTTTTTAAGTAGCCTCCAAATTTTTTTCCAGAGTGGTTGTACTAGTCTACATTCCCACCACATCACGTTGTTAAGTTGTGTGAAATGTTGCTGTTACAGCAATTTAGTCTGTGCTCTCTGACCCACCTGCTGTGCTGGTAAACCTGAAACCAGCACAGCAAATTTATTGATTTGCTTTTCCCTGAATGTGCTGTCCCTTTTCTCTCTCTCTCTCTCTCTCTCTCTCTCATACACACACACACACACACACAGACACACACACACACACACACTCCACATACTCCACAGATAAAACTGACAGGTCCTGTCCCTACTAGCCAAAAACAGTGATGAGAACCAGGTGGAAGAGACAGCCTTAAAAATGTAGCTTGGAGTCTCACGAAGGGGGCTGAGTCACAGAGAAGCTGGGGGCCTCTCCAGATCGCTCCATGACCTCACTTCCCTGATGGCAAACCCCTCTTGGTGCAATGTCGTGATATCATCAGTAGACTGACAGCAACTCGTGCAGGAGAGGGAGCTGGACTGTGAGCCAGTAAGGCTTCCAGATAACATCGCCATCATTCATCTTTCTCCTTGTTCTTCACACTCTTGTGGTCTTCATGTAATGAAGTGATGTGGTACATGTACCAGCCCACTAGAACCGGCTGCATTGTAGGTGTGAAGGCCTGGTAGCATTAGAGGTGTGGTTTTGGAATTGATGAAAGCCTATGTTGACTCTTTGGTTTCTTAAAATGGATACTTTGATGAAACCATGTCCAAGATGATAATTGACCTTACCGTTGTGTACTGAGATGTCTATTTTAGATCCAAATACTTCCTTTTCTTTTTAATTACTATTGCAACTGCAGGCGAACATTATGGTAGACAGAGATTTGGATGGGTTTCAGGAAGAGCAGGTTGATTGTGGCTTTGTCTGTACAGTCATGTGGACACTCTCTCCATTTAATCTTGGCCTCATCATCTTCATGTTGATCTCCTAGATACCCTGTGAAAATCTGTAGTTCGATCATGAGAATTCAAAACCCTATCCACAAAAAGTTATCTTTCTGTGAGTCAGCACTTCCTCTCTTCTACAGGGCAGGGCACCTCACAAGGAGGATTGTGATCTTTTCTGTACTTCCAGGTCACCTGGAAAACCCCCTTGCAAGATTCCCAATGCCTGGGTGATTCTGCTGTGTAGGCAGGATGAGAACCCTTGGCTCACAAGCTAGCCTGAGGAGCTCATTGTCATACAGCTTTCTCCTCTGCCACAGCTTTTTATCTTCATCCTGACAGTTTTGTCCTTCAGAAAATATCTACTTTTATAATTTAATCCTCACAATGGTAAAAGAGCCACTATTTTCTCTTTGTGTGACTTTTCTGATATCAAATAGATGGAGCAATCACTAATAAAACATTTATTTCATTTCTATGTTTTCATTTGTTTATTTTTTTTATTGGCCCTTCCAGATGGCATTCTTCTTGCTTTAGGACATAGATTTTTCTCAAGTTATTCACAAGCGAGTTATTCTCAAACAAATGGAATTGTTTTGTAATAGACTCCACGATTGTTCTTGTCAGAGGGAAGTTTTTACTAAGTTGAGCACTCTCTGGAAGAGAGGAATGAGCATAGGCTGATGTCAGACATTAAATGATAAAGAAGAGGATAAGGGCACCTGATCCTAGGTGAAGAAACTTTGGGTCATTGGCAGGAATTACTGAGAGTTCAAGTCTTCATGCTCCCAACTCAGTATTCTTTCCCGAAACATCATACCTCTAGAGACTATACCGTATACTCAATCGGTTAGATCTTTGTCAAGAGCTTGATCTGAAGGTTTAAATTTTTTTTTAAAAAAAGATTAAGCATTCACAAGTTATTTCAAGGGCAGCACACAGCTTTATTTAACTCCCTCAAGCCCTCTCACCTCTGTCAAGTTGCACCAGGAAATTCAAGGTCTAGCCAGAGGCCCCCAAAGAGTTAAAAACCCAGCCAGCCTGCAGAGTAGGAGAAATTGATGTCAAAACCAGATGTGCCTCTATGGGCCTTGCTGGATTCATAAGTCAGGATAAAACCAGCATGCGTGCCTGCATGTCAAAAAAAAAAAATCTTGGCAGTGTTGTAGAGAAGTGAAATGTTGTCTCATCTGCAATTCTTCTTCGGGCCTCACTGGTTGGAAGCCCGGCAAAGGGTTCCCAGGAGACAGGTGGCCCTGACACTGGAACCATTAACTCAGAACGCCCTCTAATCCCTTGTTTTCATTGTTAGTGTTCCGGCCAAGCTGCCCGCACAGAGCCTGCCCGTTTTCATTGGCTTCTCAGATTGTTATTGGAGTGGCTGACAGCTGTCTGCCAGGCTGTCTGCAACTGCCTTCCTGTGCTCTCCACTGCGCTCCACTTCACAGCACTATTGTTCCTGTTGAGTCTTTTTCTTAAAATCTTTCCCAGCTGTATCCTGATATGGTAAACCACTTAAATTAGCTCCAGATTGTTCTGTTTATTTTATGTTAGATAAGCGACAAAATACAGTCCCAGCAGCAGGCCAAGAGGAGGGTGAATGTGGGGGGAGGGATGTGGTTGGGGGACATAAACTCTTTTACAACATAAGGTAGAGTTCCCAGACAGAACTCTGAAAAGGGACAAGTGTGATTCAGTCACTGGTCCTGCCACTTATACGTGACCTGATGGACTGGCCAAGCAGTAACTTTGGGTCTGAGCACCTCTCAATCCAGAAAAGAAAAATCAAGACTCTAGCACGAAGCTATATGAGACAGAAACTAAATTTCTATTATCAGAAGTAAACACAGGATCTGTCAGGGTGGTTGTTGTGCTAGCTGTACAGGTGCCATGCCTGATGTTCTGATTTTCACAGAAATCCAGTCCTTTTTAAAGATAGTTGTCATTTGGGATTGCAGTTCATGACAACCAACAGGTTCAAAACTGGCCCAGGCTCACCAGTCCCCCTATAAGCTCGGCATTTGAAAATGTTCACTTCCTGGCTGTAATTTAAAGCTAGAAATCTAAAGATATTGAGTCACCAGCATAGCTATTTTCCACACAGCTGCAAGTGAAAATTCACAATGGATTTGGCCCCTGCTGCTTAGCGTGGCCATCTGTGCAACCACTTAACCACTCTCTCCCCTGTGGGGCTGACTTCTTCTGGGGGTTCTCCACGCAAAGCATTTCTGAATACTTAACAGGTATAATAGATACTGTCCTAGAGCTAAGACACTGCCTTTGTGGCTTTTAGGAATAAATCCAAATAAAATGTGAAAAATAAACTTCCGAAAGTTTGAGCTCAGCTAATGCACATAGGCAATGCCAGCAACCAGCTGAGTTAAGATGACTATGAAGATTTTTGTCTGTGGTAACTCAAGACTCCCCAGGAAAGATCTCATGACTTGCTCCAACGTGGCCGGGCCTCCCATCCCTATTCTGAACTAAGGTCCTGGAAACCTTTTTTACCACGTTGAGAGATGAGAGAAGAACAGGGTCAGAAGTAATAAAATGCCTTAATGAAATGCCTCTTAGTTTCCTTTTGGGAAAATAAACTCACAGTATAATTAAAAAAGTATAAGACAACTGCAAAAGACTAATGACCCCATCAAAGCCTCATGACCTCTGGTGGAACGCGCCTTGTCTTTTCCACTCAGGTCTAGTGCGGGGTTACCTGGCCTCCACATCACCTCTAGTTCCCCAATTTTTATTGCTCTCCTTTCTCTGTGCCCTTTTTAGCCTTTGTTTATAATCTAGCCATGTATTTTCCCTGTGGGCCAGGCTTACATACATGTTGTGTTGCTGAGGAGCAGGAACTATATATTGAGTTTACCTTCTGTCCCTGGTATTGACAACTGTGTGGGCACCTAGCAGTGCTTCATTCTTTAATTAAGGCCTTTCAAATAATTGTTTGGTTTTTTTAATTCTTACTTGACACAAGGTATCATTCATTATGCTTTTGTGTTGATTCAGACAAAGTCTTTAAAAAATCAAGGGAGACATCACAAGTCCTCCTTGGCCTATCTCATTAAAATCATGGCACAGCCTTCTTATGCTGACTGAGATGGAGTCAGTCAGTCAGGCCTGTCTTTCTCATCAAGACAACTAAAAACTCTGGAGCATACAGAAAGCAACTATCTGAGACTTCTTACAAGCAAACAATAGCAGATGAATAGTGAGTGAGGAATGAAGTCTGAGCTTTATCAATTGCTTATAAGGGGGTGTGAGTATAGTGGGGTCTTTTTCTCTCCTTTATTTCCGGGCATTGACCTAAGGACAAATGGAAGGATAGCCACATCCAGCAGGCACTGCCAGCAAACTCTTTCACCGAAATGCCCTATTTCTAACCAGTGGTCAAAGAAAGAGTCTGCTTGCTAGAAAATATCTAGGAATTCCCATTTTATTTGTGTATATTTTATTTTATGTTCTCCATTCTCTCCTGACCCTGCCCCAGGTGAGGATCTGCATTGCTCTTGTGGTGGGGTTTTGGGGAACTAAAATCCAAACAAGATGTACATTTCCCATCAGAGTGTGAGAAAATCCTCATTCCCCACTCCCCCTTTTCTTTCACTGCTCCGTTATGCAGATGTGCTTGACAAAATGGGAGACTATCACATACAAGCATTCTTGGGGGTGAAGGGGGAGACTAAATTAAGCTGAGAGAACATCATCCGGACCAGAGAAGCCACATAAAGGGGGCCCTGGGAGCAAGACGAATATGGGGAAATTAAAGAGAGGAAAGGACTAGAGCATTTCCTAATCCTGTGTTTGAGCCAAGATTCATCTCCACAGTGCATACGCCATAGCACTCTACAGAGGCAAAGCAGAGGCTTTGAGACCCCATTGCCTAAGCCTCAGACCAACCCACATGCTGTGTGCACCGGGGAGACCAGACATCACAGCAAAGGCTTTAGAACTAAACTGACATTAGAACCACTGTCCACAGAAGGGAAGACTGGTTTGTGGTCTGAATATAACTAGATTGAGTGCCTGCACACAGACAACAAACATCAACATCCCTGAGAGGATTTTAACAAGACCTAGAATCCCAGCACACATATTCAAAATGTATAGGATACAATCCAACATTACTCATCATGCAAAGAACCAGTACTCAAGGGAAAAGGTTAAAAATAGATGCCCAACTTTGATATGACCCATATATTAGAGTTGTCAGACAAAAACTTAGATGTGACCATTCTAACCATTCTTCGTGAGATCAAGAGGAATGCTCTTGAAATAAAATGGAAAAAATAGAATTCTCAGCAGAGAAACAGAAGCTATACACAAATGAGCAAATTGAACCAACAAACAAAAATGAAGGCAATTTTAGAAGTGAAAAATATAGTACTTGACATTTAAAGTTACTCTAGCAGCCCGATAACTGAGTAATGATGATAATGAGGAGTCAGTGGACTGCAAGATGAATCAGTGGACATTACACACTTGAGAGATGGAGAGAAAAAAGATTTAAAAAGAGCTGTAGAGACCTGTGCAACAACATCAGAAGGAATTCCATTTATGTCATTAGAGTTTCAGGAATAAAAAAGTAATGGCTCCTGTCTGTAATCCTAGCTACTCAAGAGGTAGGGACAGAAGGATTACAATTCAAAGCCAGCCTGGGCAAAAGTCAGTGAGACCTTATCTCAAAAAACAAGCCAGGCAGAGATAGGAAGATCGTGATCTGAGGCTGGGTCCAGCAAAAGAGCAAGACCCTATCTGGAAAAAACTAAAGCCCACAGGCCTCAGGGTGTGGTGAAGTGGTAGAGCCTGCCCAGCAAGTATGAGGCCCTGAGTTCAAACCCCAGTGCCATCACCTAAAACAAAAAAGAAAAATATTGGCACATAAAAAACAATGAAAGAATAATGTCTAAAAATGTTACAAATTTGGTGAAAGACATATTTGTAAATTCAAGCTCAGTAAAATCTAAACAGCATAAACTCAAAGAATATTGTACCAACATAGTGATCAAACTGCTGAAAACCAGAGATGAAGAAAATGTTTTAAGGCAGCAATCCCATTTGGGGGATTTACCAAGAGAAATGAATACATGTTCATTCAAAAACCTACACCCCTCTGTTTATGGCAGCTTTATTAATAATTGATAAAAACCAGAAAGAAACTCAAGTGCCCTTCACCTAGTGAGTGAAGCAAATGTGCTTCCCCACACTGGGCGCTACTCAGTAGTATTTTGAACACTCACCACACAGGCTAACATGGACGAGTTGCAAATGCATTATGTTGCGTGAAAGAAGCCAGAACAAGATTATACCCTGTGTGGTTTTTAAACGTGACATTCTAGAAAAAGTAAACCTTTAAAGATGGAGACAATATCTGTGGTCACCAGGGATTAAGGCTGGGCGCACAATTTTAATAGAAGGAGGTAGCACAGGGAGTTATCCTGTTCAATGTAATGCTCCATACCTTGCTTGTGGAGGTAGTTATGTAGCTGTCAAAATTCATAGAAATGCACACAAAAGGAGTGAGTTTTGTTGTATGTAAATTCTAAAAATAAAAAAGAAATCACCAGCACACCATTTCACATCTGACAGGGTTAATATATTTTCATGACTAGATGAAGTATGGAAAAGATTTATGTAATCTCCTATCTATTTTGAAGTTATTTTCCACTTGATTCCGTATTTAGACTTTCAGGAAGCCAAAGTAGAATAAATAATGAGGCGGTCCCTTTGGATACACCCAGAAAGCTTTCCAAAGAAGAATTTTGTGTTGCACATGCTAGGCAGATGTTTTATAGTCAACTTATGACAAAAGGCCCCCATGAGAAATTGAGGTAACAAAATAGGGTGTCTATAATAGAAAGAGAGACACATTGACTCCAGGAAAGATCTACTGGTTTTAAAGGAATCCAAGTCAATGTGATGGACTGGTGAAAATAAGAACAAAGAATCTGCCATGTCCTGGAAGCTCTGAGTTTTGATAACTAGGGTGCTATGTAGGATGCCCTGTCTACAGGAGTCGTAGATGCTGCACTGGGCTACATTCTTGCCCGTGTTCTGAAATATACATGCAGAGGGCGGAACTGGATCATTTCCCTAAAGCATACCATATGCATTCCCGTGACACCAAGAAGACTTTTCCTGGATGTGGGATTTCTTCCTTAATCTGCCTATCATCTAAAGGGAAAAATGTAGGACTGGAAGTGTGGCTTAAGTGGTAGACCACCTGCTAGCAAGCATGAGGCCCTGAGTTCAAATCCCAGTACCACAAACAAAACAAAACAAGATAAAAGGCAAAACGTGCAGGTTGGATGGTTTGTCCCAGTGAGATACCACCTGCTGGCCAGAACTGCACTCCCTCCCATTATAGTTACATCATTGCTCTGCTTCCTCTTACACCATCATGGGTCTTACTAGTTTTTATACACAAATGTAGTAAAAAAAAATTGTTGGTTTTAAGAAATTTTGACCTGCCCCAAAGCATGAAGACATTCTCTTACGCTTGTTGATAAAAATTTCACGATGTTAGAAGTCTTTTGATCCATCTTTCTTTTTCACTTTCACATACTATATTGTTTTATTGAGATACAATTGCTATAACATAAGATTCACCCTTTTAAAGTGTGTGGTTCACTGGTTCTTAGTATGTTCACAGAAGTGTGCGATCATGACCACTAATTCCAGAACATTTTAATCACCTCCAACAGAAATCCTGCCCTATTAGCAGTTACTTCCAATTACCTCCCCTCCAGGCCCCAGGCAACCAGTAATCTATTTTCTTTCTGTCTGTATATATTTTCCTATTCTGAACATTTCGTATAAATAAAATCATAGAATGCATGGTCTTTTGTGTCTGATTTTCACTTAGCATAATGTTTTCAAGGTTCATCCATTACGTGGCACTATTGTGTGCTTGATTATCTTTTACTGAAGCATGTTACTTTTATTAGTGTATGCTGCTGAAAATATACACTTTCTTGAATGTTCCTCAGTTAATGGACATTTAGGTGGCTTCCACTTGTTTGGGCTGTTACAAATAACACTGCTGTGAACATTCATGTACAAGTTTTGGTGTGGACATGTTTTCATTTTTCTTAGAGATCTAGGGATAGACTACGGGGTCATATGGTGACTTTGGGCTTAGCTTTCTGAGGGACCACCCAGCCATATTCCCAAGGAGATGTATGACATTGATTTCTCACCAGCAGTGTATGAGCGTTCTAGTTCCTCCACATCTATGTCGCTTCTTGTCATTGTCCATCTTATTGATACGATCAAGTGCCATCTCTTGGGGGTTTAGTTTGTATCTCCCTGCTGGCTAATGATGTTGACATCTTTTCATGTGCCTGTTGACCATTTGTATATCATCTTTGGAGAAATATCTGCTTATAGCCTTTGCTTATATTTTAATTGGGTTCTTTGTCTTTTTGTTATTGAAGTGTAACGTGACCCATCTTTAGTTACTTTTTATGTATGTGATGAATTAGGGGTTAGTCAAGGGGTTTTGTTTTGTCTTTTTCTTTTTTAATTTAACAGATTACCCAGTTACTCCAGCATCATTTGCTGAAAAACTTTTTTGACACCTTTGCTAAGAATAAATGGCTCTTTAATATGGTTCTTTTACAGGATACTTTATTATAATTCGGCAAAACTTGATTACTATAACTTTATAGTACTTCTTGAAGTTGGTATTGTAATTCTTCCTGTTTCGGCCTTCAGTTTAGAAAACTGATACAGTCCTGAGATACGCTTTCTTGATCATCATGATTGTGGTGTCAGAGTAATTCCACCCCCACTCCAGTCCTAGAGCCTGGAGCCTGTGAATGTGTTATGTGACAAAGGGGAATTAAGGCTGCAGACCAAATTATGGTTTCCACTAAAGTGACTTTAGGATGGGAAGATTATGCTAGATTATCTGGTTGAGTCAATGTGATCAAAGTGAAGTGAGGCAGAAGAGTTGAAAATAATGTGATGTGAGATGGTCTCAACTGCTTTTTCTGGCATTGAAGACTCACGAAGGGGGCTGTGATCCAAGAAAAGCTAACAGCCACAGAAAACTAGACAGACAAGGAAGTGGAATCTCCCTAGAGCTTCTATAAGGAAGTGCAGCCTTCCCAACACCTCGATTTTAACCCAGTGAGACTTGTGTCAGACTTCTAACCTCTAGAACTGCACACTAATAAATCTGTGTTGTTAAGCTGTTAAGTATGAAGGAATTTGTTACAACAGCAACAGGAAACTAATACAACCATGTATTATCCCTTTTATATGTTGCTGGATTTGGTTTATAAGGACTTTTGTACCTAAGATTCTTGTAGTAGTCTCTCTCTCTCTCTCTCTCCTTCCTTGCTCCATCCTTCTCCCTCTCTCCTCCTCTCCCTTTCTCTCTAATTCCTTTATTTGGTCTTGGTATCAGAGTAATGCTGGCTTTGTAGAATAAGTTGTGAATTATAGGCTCCCTTATAATTATTTTTAGAAGAGTTGATTGTTTAGAGGAGTTTTATATAGAACTAGTATAATTTCTCATAAATGTTTGGTAGAATATACAATGAAGCCATTGGGCCTGGTATGCTCTTTGTGGGAAGGTTTTTAACTACTAATTCCAATTTCTTTACCTAGATATAGAGCTAATTATTATCTAATTATTCTTGAGTGAAATTTAGAGTCATCATTTTTGAAAACTTATTTGGTAGGAAAATGTTTAAAATTTGGTTAATTTCCTTTTTAAAGAAGTTTTCTTTTAGTGTATTTTTTTGAATATTTATGTAATATATTTTAGATATGAAATTAAATTATGAGATTGCATATGTTACAGAAATGCAAATATTTGTTGAAAATAAACCATTCTTAGTCTTTGAGTCCTTATTCATCAAGAGATCTGAGTATGAGGTGTCTTCTCACTCACTTACACCACTCAAATGGGCTATGAACGTGTGAGTCACTATGACAGATAAGTTTACTTTGTAAATCAATCAATATATATGCTCATTATATATAAACATAAATTATAGTGATTCTGTTCCTGAGAGACAGAGCTTCTTTCCGTGTGCTGATAGAATTATTTATAAGCTCACGGACAGTGATAAATTCACAAGTGGTGAGTCCTAATCTAAAATCTCTAGAAAAACAGGCCACTGCCTGTCCTTGTCCATGCACTCCCAGGCAGTGGTTCTGACTGGGAGAATTTGGAAATTTGGCTGAGGACTGCTTGTACTTAGTGGTTAGGGGGCTCAGGATGCAATGTGTATAATAACCTTACACAACGAAGAATTGTCACAAGCCTTGTACAAGAAAATATCCTGCTGATTAATCATGAAAATTAAAAACATGTTTTAACTTTCAAGAACCTAAGACTTTTTGCATATAAACACAATTTTAATAAACACTTGACTTTCTAAGTTTTATGCTAGCATTCATCCCTCTTTCATTTGTCTATACTTCTAGTACAGAATTGTCTCTTTTAAGACCAATTTTGAACTGGAAGTGTGGCTCAAGTGGTAGAGTGCCTTCTTTGCAAGTACAAAGCCCTGAGTTCAAACCCCAGTACCACCAGAAAAAAAATTACGTCCAGATTTATTCATACCTAAGTTCATGCTCTCATCTAAAATCTTTACTATGTCTTTTAGGATTGAGCCAGCACATTTTCATATGGATTACATTTTATTTTATTATATGTTGCCTTTTTTCTCCTCAGTATTGTATTTAGGATTATTTTTTATACTAGGCGTCTAAGTACAATATTGTGAATGGATTGCATTTAGGACAGTAAAAGAAGAATTTCAAAATATTTGTTATGAAAAGAGAGTGGTCAGTTTGGAAGGCTTGAGAACCATGATAAGGAGCAAGCCTTTTCCAGCTTCAGAACTTTTTTATTATTATAGTTGTTATTATATAAAAGGTAGAGTCTGAATGAGTCTATAGGTAGATCATATATTATCACACCAGAGTAAACAAACAACAATCATTAAAATGGGCTCAACTAACACGCTTTTGAATCCAACAAACCCGGGGCACCCACCCAGAATGCTCCCACATATATAGAGAGGTCATAAATTTCAGGGCACAGACTTAGAAATCCAAGAAGTGTAGCCTCATTCTTCTTTCCCCTCCTCATTGAGTTCAGTACCACCTTGGCTCCTATTCTGCTGGGTGGAATAAACCTAGTATTATAGTATAAATGTTCCCTCCAAATTCATGTGGACAATTCATTACTATTGTAGCAGTAGTAAGAGGTGGGGCCTTTGAGAAGTGATTCAGTCATGGAGGCTCCATCTTCATGAATGGATTAAGGCTGTTATTGCTGGAGTGGCTGTGTTATAAAAGCTCTCTTGAGCCAGACACAGGTGGATCATCCCTGTAATCCTTGCTACTTGGTAGGCTGAGATCAGGAAGATTGCAGTTCAAGACCAGTCTTAGCCTTGACTGAACCAGTAGCTGGGTGAGTTGGCATGCACCTGTCATCCTAAAATAGGCAGAAGACTGAGATCAGGAGAATTGCAGTTCTAGGCCTACCCAGGCAAAAGTTCTCAAAACCCCATCTCAACAGAAAAAAGCTGGATATGGTGGCATGTGCCTGCCAACCCAGCAATGGTGAGAAGTATAAAACAGGAGGCTCCCAGTCCAGGCTGGCTGGGCAAAACAGTGAGACCCTATCTCCAAAATAACCAGAGCAAAAGGGCTGGAGGCATGGCTCTAGCCATAGAGGGCTGCCTAAGAAGCACAAAGCCCAGAGTTCAAACCATAGAAAGCACACACACACATACACAAAAAAGCTCTCATACATCTCTTTGTCCTCTTGCTTTCTACCGTGGGATTATGTAGCATGGGCATTCTTACCAGTTGCCGGAGCCATACTACTGGACTTCACAGCCTCCAGAATTGTAAGCCAAATAAATTTCTGTCCCATATAAATTACCCAGTCTATGATATTCTGTTATAACAATACCAGATGGACTGGTTTCAGGCAGTAAAGATCATCTCAGTTAATTTATGATCTCTGTCCCTTGGTAGGGAGCCAGCCTGTTGGAACTGAGAGGAGTGTGTGGTCCATGTATGTGATCCATGTTTCTCATATATGTAGAAACACTCCTACCCCCACCAGGCCTTTTTGGATCATCCATCTGGATCATGCTGCAACCTCCTTCCCTGCAGAGACTCTGGACCATCTCTGGGCCACATTTGTGTGCTTCTCAACAGACAAAGAATGTTCTTCATTGGAATCAAGTTTCCTCAACAGTGTGGTGTGAGGGCTTCTGAACCTGCCTTCTGTCTCCTTGTGCAACCACTGCCGTCTGCTGCTGCCACCCCATACTGAACACAGGAAAATGCAGGGAGTCTCACTATCCTGTCCTTATCCCCAGGTTTCTCAAGGGGATGAGTGAGACACAGTCTTTTCTACTCTTCATCTCCACGTCCATTATTCCTTCTATCTTGGGATGTTGTCCTTGGGGCAGAGCCCAGGGTGTCTACTTAGTCACACAGCCATATCCTCTTGCTTTGCCTCCATTCCTCTTTCTTTCCCTAACTGTACCTGAATGATTATTTAAGCCATATCTATTAGCTCATTCATCTTCTGACTCTCCATTCCCAGAGGATGGATACCAATTGACCTATCTGCTTCTTGGTGAGGTGACAGTTATTATGAAGACTACAAAAAGCTCTCACTTGCTATTTGGGAACATTATTCAAGTAGAAATGTAAGGCACATGAGGTGTCCTGTTTGACCTGTAATCTTTTTCTGTCTGTAAACTTAACCTTACACCATTGTTATGGTTTGACTATGAAATGTCCTTCACAGGCTCATGTGTTGAATGTTCAGTCCCCAGATGGTGGTGTTATTTGGAATGTTCTAGAGACTTAGGAGATGGAACCTAGCTGGAGGAAGTAGGTCACTAGGGATGGGTCCTTGGTCCCTGGTCCCTCTGCTTCTGTCCACCATGATGCAATCTGCTCTTCACTACTTCCTGGCTGCCATGAGTTCAGCTCTGCTTAGTGATGCAGTCCCCTCCTTGATGGACTGAAAAAAATGAGCTAAAAATAAACATTTATTTAAGTCAGAAATGGACGAGAGTCCATTCGTGTTAAATTCTGGCAAAGAATTTGTCTGCATTTTGTTCATGCCCTGAGACTCTGAGTATGGCTGAATTTAAAAATAATGAACTAATTAATTTGGTGAAGGAAATTTCAAGATAGCATAGCATTCTCACACAGGTGGTGGCATGGATATGGCTAGCTGCTTTTAGTCAGATTAACAGTTAGTATTGGGAGCAAAAAGCAGAGTGGAAAGATTTGAAAAAATGTGCTATTTGGGCAAAAAAAGGGGTGCATTTAAAGTTGCAGACAAGAAGGGTGTGGTTATTAAAGGGATTAAGAGTGTTGACAAGAAAGCAAGCACTTTGAACTGGGACAGTAGGAAAGATGCCTTGAGGGCATCTCAGGAATTGGCCAGACCCAGTGGGGGTTTGAACTCAGGGTCTCAAGCTTCCTAGGCAGGACCGCTACCACTTGAGCCACCCTACTAGCCCTTTTTGGTGTTAGTTATTTTTTGAGATAGGGTTGTGCTTTATGCCTGCCCAGCCTGAACCGAAATCCTATTTTGTGCTTCCTCATGTAGCTGGGGAAAACAGATGTGCACCATTGTACCTAGCTATTGGTTGTGATGGGGGTCTTGTGAATAAAAATTTTTGCCTGGTCTGGTTCTCCCTGGTTTCCATCTCCTGAGTAGCTTGAGCAGACACACCCAGCCGTGGGTTTTTTGTTGTTCTTTTGTTTTGTTTTGGTGGTACTGGGGCTTGAACTCAAGGCTTCCACTTTGAGCCACTCCACCTGCCCTTTTTTGTGATGGTTTTTTCAAGATAGGGTCTCAAGAACTATTTGCCTGGGCTGACTTTGAACCGAGATCCTCCTGATTTCTGCCTCCTGAGTAGCTAAGATTACAGGCATGAGTCACCAGCTCCTGGCCATGGTTTATTTTTAAAATTCATGTTTTTCCCTTTCTTCCTTTCTTCTACAGAGACTGTCTCCAGTAATACCGTTTTCCTAGTGTGCAGATTCTAGCCTGCTATGAAATTAGGAAGTCAGAAACCACACGCCATAGAATTGTGTCTGACACTGTACAGGCGCTGAATTACTGTCTGATGGCATGGATTTTCTATACCCATAGTGATTACTCAGGCAATTTGTTTGATTGTTTGATCTCATTTTTATCCTCGTTCATGGCTGTTGGCATCCCTTTGCCTACTGCTTTGTTTAGACACTTGCTTCTTGTTAGGTGCACAGACTGAGCTGCTCTCTACCTTCTCTTCTCCAGCTGTCCTCACTACACCTACAGGGGGTGTCCAGTGTCACCAGGTTTCACCCTCACTCCCACTATGCACTCACTGGTCACAGGGCTGCTGCTGGCTTGTTGGTCAGGAAGTCCAGGATTCTGAAGACTCAGAGAGTTTATTTTCTTTAGGTCTTTGGAGCAAGTTTATCTGTAGATCCGGAGGGAGTCTTTTTCTTATATTTTACCAAGTGTGCATTCAGTATTTGAAGTTCTTTCACCAAACTGGTTTGTATTTGGACATAGTAAGTTATTTTTATGTGTACCATTGAATGTTTCTGTGAGAATGGTCAGTGTTCTAGTATACATTTGTCAGTCTCTCTAAGCACCCCAAACATCAGTGGGACCCCTTTGCATTTGGCAAAACTTCAGAGCAGTGCTGGGGGAAACAGAAGTGCCTGTCCACTCAGTTTTGTTTGATTTTTTTTTTCTGAGTAACCCTAAAAAACCTATCTTACTACTTATGAAATAGTGATTCAGTAACATGTAGAACATTTAACTTGCATTATTTAACAATAATTAGATAATATTCAGCACATTTAACTTGTATTATTTATTTGGAAACATGAAGACAAAGTAGCTGATTCCTGTCCAGACAGGGTGTTCTACTTTCTCTGGCCTGTCACCCTCTGGAGCTTATTGACATAAGTTTCCATCTTTCTCACTGTAAAAGTAAGTAGTACACTCATTATTTGAAAGTGAACTTCTTCTTTTTCCTACCTGTTGATAGTATTTTCACTTTTCTCCTGCTGCCCTTGAACTTGCCGGACTCTGGAGTACTTCTGTGGTAATTTTCTCATCTGTTGCTTCTCGGTTTGGGACAAAATAGCTGTGTAAGGAATCATCTGGCTACTTTAAAAGGGATTTAGATCTGGAATGAGAATCAAATAATTTGTGAGAAAACCATAATCTATAATAGGTCCTCAGAGAGCCAAAAATTTTAGTTTGCTCTGAAATTAGTAAACAAACAAAAAAATTAAGCATTCATTAAAGGTCAAACTACAGGAAAAATAAGGAGGGTTTTATCTGACAGAAAAAGGATAGAACAAACACTTAGTACTTTTGCTAGCATGAATACATTGCCCTTCTGTGCTACTTACTAGCGGAACCCAGAATCTGAAGATTAAACCTAGCATTACCCACGCCTTCTAAGTGAGAGCACCTCTCATGGTTTTATTGTTGTCTTACACCTTTATCTAAGGATTTCTAAGGTGTGTGAATACCAATGCTTTAAATTACAGAAAAAGATATTTGCCTACCCATAGGTAATAAATTAGAACACTTTTACAGTTTTCAGTTCTGTTTTAACTTTCAGAGAGCAAATGTTTTCTGTCTTTCAGCAGACTGTTGAATCCTTTCATCCCTAATAAATTTTAAAAGAGAAACTCTCATTGTTATCTCATCATTATAAGCAATGACATTAGCCCCATAAAATGAGGAATCTTGTACTACAACCCTCTATAATCTCTCTTTTTTTTTAAATCCCTGTCATTCCTGATTTCAGCCTTTCCCTGCATCCATTTTCTTTTATCTTCACGTCTTTTGGTGGCTACATCAGTTCCTTGGTGTCTGACTGCCAAATCTTTTCCACCCCCTCCTTAGCTGGGTTGCAGGACCCCTGCCCTTGCTGGTCCTTTTGTCGAGATGGAGATTCTGACTACTATGCACCTGTGATCTAAGGGTCAGAGCACTTACCTGCCTTGAAAGCTGCATGCCATTTTAAACCTCTACAGATATTCAGATGAGTATGAACAAAGTTCTCAGTTTCTGATGCTTAATTTGAATTCCAGGCTATTGTTACTGAACGTCTTTCCTTGATAACTGATGTGCCTTATTTAAACTTACAGAAATAGAGGGGAGCCATCCAGGGTTTTCCCTTATAACAAATCCCATCACAATTCATTGTGTTTTTGTAGCTCTCAAGAAATTACTCAGAGTTGCAAATGTAGCCTACAAGGTCTCTAGGCATGGCATTTGGGAGTGTGGATATAATACCTAAATCTAGAGTGTATTTAATAAATATCCAGATTGGAGCCTGTTCTACTCTGCATAGTTTGCTGGTAGTGGTGACTGTGGTTGACAACAATAGATCCTATTTGCTGAGCACTACTTCTGTGCCAGGCATGGGATTAGGTGGCTATTGTTATCTTTATTTTTGAATATTGTAGGCTCAGAGATTGAGTCACATAAAATCACAATGCTTCACTCCTATCACTTGAATATATTTCGGTGAAATTAACAAGTGGCGTTAGAGATGATGGAGAAAAGTGACAACAGTCATAAAACAACTAGATGCCTTTTCTTTACATCTAAGCATCATTTAGTTCAAGTTTTCCTTAACTTCTAGCAACACAGTGTTTTCTGTTTCTTTTGTTTTTGTTTTTTGGCAGTATGGGGTTTGAACTCAGGGCCTCACATTTACAAAACTGGCAATTGAACCACACCTCCAGCCATTTTGCTTTAGGTTATTTTTCAAATAGGGTCTCATGTTTTTTGGCCTATGCCTCCACATAACTGGGATGACAGGTGCATTCCACTATACCCAGTTTATTTTTAGAGATGGGGTCTCACTAACTCCCCTCCCCATGACCTTGAATCACAATCCTCCCAATCTCTACCTCCTGAGTAACTGGGATTGCAGGTGTGAGCCACTGCACTCAGCAGCAACAGTGTTCCTAAGAATATAGCTAATTAGTCTTTATCTAAGAAGAGATGTAGAGCAGTATCCCACTACGTAAAGATTAAGTGAATAAGACCATTAAGCCTCCTACTTTCTCTGCCTGATGGTTATGTGGCAGGCCCTACCAGTCATTCTGGTTTTGGCTTCTCTGACTGGCCTTGACCCTGCTTAACAGGAATAGGGAGATGTTACCTCTTTTTCTCACTCAATCCATGAGAGAGAAGACCTTGTCTGTCTCTAGGCTGCCATGTTCCGAGAGCTAGTGACTCTGTCACATGACAGAACTCAAGACAGATTTGCTAGGGAATGAGTGAGTTCTCTTCCAGGCCAGGTCCTGTGCTTCCTCAAGTGCTCTCGATCACCCCCTTTGACCTCAGCATGACTGACCAGGTACCAGATTGGACAAACAATTCTTGTATTTGTGTGGTTGACATTTGCCTAATCCTCACTGGTGTTCTGGAGACTTTCTTACCAGTGCCCTATGGATTAAGCTGCATCTTGGTATAGAACAACCTCCTAAAAGTCAAGGTCACGGGGTAGTTGGATAAAGACTCAGAAAAACCTGTGCAGTAACCAGAGTTAATTTCTAGTGCCTTCAATCTCAATTTTTGGTGAGTGGCCTTCTCTCCTCTGATTTGTTCCCCTCAAATCACTGAGCTCATCTCTTTGGCAAGTCCTGTGCTCGGTCTTGGAAATACAAACAATGATGTTTTGTTTTGTCTTTGAGGAGTATAGTTCTGGGGAAGACAAAGCCACAAACAACTACCAAACCACACATAGAGATAAGTGCAGTAGACATGGTAAAGATAAAGTGCAGAGTGCAGGAGAGATAAAGATGGTTGGGGAACTGAGCCATAGCTTCACAAAAGATGTGACATTTAACTTGGTGTTTAAAGTTTAAATCAGACAAGGAAGAAGGCGAAGGGCATTTTTAGGCAAGGGAGTCAACAAAGGCAAAGTTAGCTTGAAATAACATGGCGTATTCCAGCAACAGGAAGAATTTATTCTACCTGACTGAAGCCTAGTACTCTTCATGGGGGGATGGGCAGGCATTGATGCCTAAAACATAGGTTGGGGCCAGATGTGAAGAATTCTATCTGTGTGGCTGATGTTTGAACTTTTTCCTGATTCAAAAGCAATCAGGTCATTATACAAGGAAGTTGCCTGATGGGTTTGGGGCTTTACAGAGTGACCTCTGGTGCCAGCTTGACACTGTGTAACCTGTTTACCCCAGGAGCTCAGTTGAAAGACTTTCCTGACCCAGGGCCGTGGGTCTGGAGAATGGGAGATGGATAGGAAAACCAAGTTAAAGTTAGACTTGGTAGAATTAAATACACATTTGATTCAGGCAGAGATGAGTGGATGGAGAGCAAGAAAAAAAGGAAGTTTGAGGAAAAACTCAGCTTGTAAGATGAGTTATCAGGGTAAATGAATATTTACTCCAACATCTTTTAGCAGGAGAGAATTGAATTTACCTAGTTGTTTAGATGAGTATGAAGAGATACCTTATCTCAAATTTGCATTTTAGTAGTTTAAAAATTCCAAAAGAAGCAACCATCAACTGTTTGGAGATACAGAGGCTTTTCTCTTCTCTCAAAGTGTTGTTGCCTACTCACCCATCATTCACTTGAATGAGTGCTCTGTGCAGAGAAGGCAGGCCCTGGCATGAGTCTGCTGGAGCCTTCCTTGCCTTTCCTTCCATAGCCTCTGAGTGAGGAGGAGGTGTTGGGAAGCTCAGGCTGAAGTATCCAGGGGCCAGTGAGGTAGAGATGCAGGCTGATGGATCAGGGTAGCCTTCCACAGCTAAGGCACAGCTTTGACTTATTTGGGGAGTAGCCCCAAGAATTAATGTTGTTGTCATGGTTTCCGTTAACTTTTATCAGCTGGATAGGATAAGACCTCATGGTCATATACTTAATGTTTTTGCTCAGATTGTTGGCTGTCTTTTCCATGAGTTCTTAACAGCTATTTTTGTTCAATAATGAATAATAGAGTGAGATTTACAATCTGCATATGACAGCATTTGTTTTATTTTGACATTTCTTTTCTAGACAGTAAAGGTTTTATAATTAGGTTTTGTCTCTGCCAAAACATTTCTGGGAAAAAAAAAAAAGCTTTCTCTGAAAAAGAAATCTCACAGTTCTCTTTACTAGCTGGAGCCATCTTATTTTGATTTGGAAATTTTTTCATAAGTCAGTCAGGAAATGAAACAAAACTTTATCTTGAAAATGAATTCTTAAGAAGAAAAAAATTAACTCTGGCCAAATAGAAAATTAGGAGGGAAAATGAGAAGAAACATATTTGAAATGGTGGTGGTCCTGTTGTCGCTTTAAAAATTTTACCTACGCAGACAGCAAACAACAGAGCAAACTCCCTCTCTACCTTGTTTCAAATGAGCTTATGGCATTCTTGCTACTATTCTGGTCACTTATGTTGAACTCTTTGAAATACCCAGGAGATTATACTAGAGCTGATGGACAGCATCCATTTCTCATGTATTTAGTCAACTAAACACCTAACTTCGTAGCTTCTGTCCTTTGCTGATGAGTGGTAATGGTTAGCCAGGAGCCACCTGTGGAGGTGCAGCCCTTCAGGGGAGGCTGAATTGCTGTTGTCCCCCAGCCACACCTGAAGTTGACTCCATGATAAGAGAGTCTGGAAAAATTCCAGGTGTCATTTGACAGTGCTTTCTCTTAAGAGTGCTCTTGAAAAACAATTGAGGAAACCACAGTGATAACTTATCATTGCTAATGGCAAAAACATTAGCATGAGTTAATTGGGAAAACAGTCATGCTCACTGACTGCTTCAGCACCTCTCCCCACTATGTGGGGAGACACCTTCCAGCTTCTACAGTAGCAACAGTGGCCAAATTCTCTTTCCAGCCCAGAGCACTTTCCCTTCTGAGTCATATCTGAGGGGCTGCTCTTCCAGACCAGAATCGGGTTCCAGACCCAGCACCCTTCTTCTCCCCATCATCTCCATCTCCATCGCCATCCTCATCTAGTATTTTCCATTGAGCACAAACATGTGGACTCACTGAATGATCTCTCAAAGAAGTGTTTCTGTTTAAAGCAGAGACACCAGGCACTGTCTACGGTTCATGGCGACCTAGACAACAGAGTGAAGAAGGAGCTGTGCTGTCTCAGCCATCATCTGCATCAGGGTGGGCTGTGAACATTTCCTTCTGGTGGTTTAAATGATGTGAAGAGTGCTTTCTTTGCAGTTTTGCTGTGTGATTACAGCTGAGTGGATAATCTGTGGCGTATTGAATGTGAAATGGAATGTATGTTTTGTAAACTTGCTCAGGTGAGCGCTTGGGCCTTGATTTTTGGTGAAGGAAAGATGCAGTGAGGTTTGGGAAAACGGCCTCCAAGTCTGTGATGTCAAATGATGAGATCAGTGGTCATCTGTCACGTGTTGAAGTGTTGCTTTCATCTAATGTAACATGAGACTCTTTCTCTACTTCCCTTCGCTAAGGACAGTGTGTTACAGGCTCCATCAGTGGCCTTCTTGCTAGTAGAGCATTGAATTTCTTCCTACCAGCAACAAAAAGAAAGGAAATTATGGTCACCCTGAAATAACTCTCCTGCTGTCTCAAGGAGATAGACTCCTTGCTGGGCTTACCAGTGCTCCTGGCTTTCGCAGGGAAGTGAGGGGTTTTGTAGTCTACATGTGTGAACCTACCCTGTACCAGTGACGTGAGGGGCTGGTGCTATAAAGGCAGAGGCCATGGGGAGTCAAGCAGACCTGGTGGGAATCCTGGCTTTCCATGGATCAGCTATTCAGCCTTTTACCCTCTCCTCCCCCCTTTCTTTTAATTATAATACTAGACTATTTGGATAGCTGTAAATGTACAGAATGGCAGCAGTCACATTCTTCATTGACACCTTAGCTGAGGCCCAAGACCCTGCTGAAAATAATAAGTGGTATCATTTCATTCTCACCCTAACACAGGAAGTAGTAATTAGTGTCTCCCCGTTAAAGATGAGGAAACCAAGGTAGCACATTGCCCCTAGCCACACAGGTAGTGATTGACTGGTATCTGGTCTTAATTCCAGCCCTGTCCAACCCCAGGCTTGGTGAGAGATCCTGTGGAGTCCAGTGGTGCCTGGTGCAGAGATGGTATTACCAGATGTATTTCCTCCCAGGTGCATCCCATGCCATATGCAGTAATTCCCCACAATTTCGCTTTTTGTGGTTTCAGTTGTCTGTGGTCTAAAAATACTAAATGAAAAATTCCACAAACAATAATTCTTAAGTTTTAAACTGTACACCATTCTGCATAATATAATGAAATATTGCTCCATTCTGCTTAGTTCTGCATAAGACCAGAATCATCCCTTTGACTAACACATAGTGTAGTAAAATATTTTGCAAGAGAAACAGAACACATTCACAAAACTTTTTTTTTTTTTTTTTTTAATGAGACAGGATCTTGCTCTGTTGCCCAGGCTGGCCTCAAATTCTTGGGCTTAGGAAATCCCTTGCTTCAGCCTCTCAGTAGTTAGGACCCCAGGCACATGCCTCTGCATCTACCTTCTTATAACTTTTGTTGCAATATATTGTTATAGTTCTATTTTATGGTTATTGTTGTTAATGTCTTACTGTGCCTAATTTACAAATTAAACTTTATCATAGACATGCACATGTAGGAGAAAACATAGTACAGATGGAGCGCGGTACTATCTGAGGTTTTGGGCATCCACTGGAGTGTTGGAATATATCATCCAAAGATAAGAGGGGGCTACGTAGAACATTCTGTAGACCAGGCCTATCATACTGCTCCATGCAGTTCATCTGGATAAGGGTGGTTTAGAAAAATGTGTAAGTAAAACATACATGCAAATAAGTGTTACTTAACATTTATCTCTAAAATCGCGTTAGTATATGGATACTTTTGAAGCTAATATGATTCTACAAGCTGCATATACAAGAAATATCACTATTTTTTATAGTCCCAACTTAACATTTAACTCTGAGCCCTCACCTGGCTAGTAAGATCCCAGACCTCAGCCTCTCTTGTGACTTAACCACTCTCTGCCATCCTTCTATCTTGGAAGAGAGAGAGACCTTCTCTTCTCTGGCATGTACCCCATGAAGCTTTATCTTGCCAACCTGCCAGGAAGGGAGGAAGTTTTCTCAAAATTATTTCTAATACCCAATTGTTCTGTTTACAGAGATATTTATAAATTATTGGAAAAATCTCTTTCACATTTGAGAAGGAGCTCAGGCTATGAGGAAGTGGAATGGTAGTTCAGTTACCTGTTAAAATGTTAGACATTTTTCCAAGAAGAATCTTAACAAGTCTGCTGTTCTCACTCTCAGGAGTATAAAGTCACTAAGTGAAACTCGCCTGGAGTTTTCTTTTCATGGTCCAGGTGAACTCCAGTGCACATGGCCTCCTTCTCCTAGGCAATACAGAGTTGAATATGTGCATTTGAGACTTGGCAGTTGCTTGGCACAGGCATCTCACTGCTTCGTTGTTCAGGGCCCTGTGCATAGAGGACAAAAGGTCTCAAATCAGAGAGGTGCCATGCTGGACACTGGTTCTGTCTGTGTAACAGAGGGCAGTGTCAGGTGGGAGAAGGGGAGTAAGTAGGGGAAAGGAGTGGTTTTCATTTTTATTCCTCAAGCATCATTTTACAAAGCATACATAGAAACCTTCTGTTCTTGAATGTGTTTAAGAGTTAACATTGTCCTTTTCCACCTAAATAACAAATGGAGAGATTTTCTAAAGATGATGAGTTTATTCAGGAGCAGTGGAGCACTGCCATGGGGTTACATGTGCCATAGTAAACTGTGAGTATATTCAAAGAGATTGAGGCAAGAGGATGTTTTGTCAGGAAAACTGAGGAGATACATAAGTTATTTTGAAGCAGTAATCCTTGGCTATACTAACAGGAGTGGCACCAGCCCAAGGTTGAAAAGACAGTTGTTGGGCAGACGCCCTTGCGGGAGCATTCTTATGGAAGGTTGTGTGGCCTTTGTGCAAGGCTATAGTTGTGCCAAGTCTTTGGGAAAATTCTTGTCCTCAGGCATATGTGCATGAGATCCCCTCCTTCAAAACCTTGGCTTCATTTATTATTTTTGCTTGTTTGGGGTTGACAGAAGCAACTCCATTTTGATTCTGACATCTTTCACATACTTATGCCAACACCTAATTGTGTTTCAGACAACGGAGGGCAGACTCTTGCAGGGGGCAATAACTGGCCCCTTCGAGGAAGAAAATGGAGCCTGTGGGAAGGAGGCGTTCGAGGAGTGGGCTTCGTGGCAAGCCCCTTGCTGAAACAGAAGGGTGTGAAGAACCGGGAGCTCATCCACATCTCTGACTGGCTGCCGACGCTTGTGAAGCTGGCTGGGGGACGCACCAATGGCACCAAGCCTCTAGATGGCTTCGACGTGTGGAAAACCATCAGGTACCTCTCTTCCTTCTCCAGACAGAAACTACAAGAACAACTCAACTGGTTGAGTGAGAATGATAATCCAGCTTAGAAATACATGATTTCTTTTTAAAAAATGAAATGTTTTTTAGAGAAACTGTAATTATATACTTTTTTAAGTCCTAAATTTGGGACTGCAGTTCAATGTTTAACATGAAGAACAAGATTGTCCTTAGCCCCCACCCTCTACAGCTCTTTAAAGCTGAGATGCTTTCCTCAGAAATACTGTAGGGGATTGATAGCTTCCTGCAGGGGGCAGGGGACCTTCCCTGTTGCATGCTATAATGGAGGACTAAGCAGGAGAGAAGGAGCTAGAGCCTGGAGCAGCTGTGATGTCTCAGGAAATGAGTTTAGTTCCAGTCATAAAGAAGTATTAATGAGGACCTACTATGGCCGTCCCTGCCCTTGGTGCTGATAAATTAGAAATGAGTAAAGCAGACAAGACCTTGGCTCTTGAAGAGAGCAAGGGGAGAAAGATATTAAAAAGTAAGCATTAATAAGCACCATGACTTTGAATATGAATCAAAGCTATGAAGGCAATGAAACAGTGTGTGTTTCACTGTAGGTGTAAGGAGATACAGTCCAGGGAGCAGGATCCAGACTCAGCTTTGGAAATGGCTGTGGTCCTTTTGCTGTTGAGCCTCCACAGTGAACAGTGGCCTCCAACATAGGAGGCACGTAGTCTGGAGGGCACAGGATGCTCCATGGAGTATGGGGAGAAAATTTTGAATCTTGTGTTTGTATTTAATTTTAGCTCATCCTTTTTTAAGTATATGTGTCATAAGGCACATATGTTAGTAGATTAGTACATGTATCCAATTTGTAAATAAATATACATATACTAGAAGTATAGTTTTCACTGACGGACTGACAAATGTCTAATGCAATCATTTTCAACCCCTGGTTGATGTTACCAACTCAGTTTGGGATAGTGGCCGATTGGTCCTCTTGTGGTGGGGAGGACTGCCTCATGCTCCTCTTCCTTCATCCTATTCCAGGTGGCCCAGCTCAAAAGTAGTATTTAGGAGTATTTTGGTATAAAGAGCTAGGATGTATATAACATATCTTCAAATGGTTCAGAAAAAAAGTGTGTGTGTGTGTGTGTGTGTGTGTGTGTGTGTGGAAAGAAAGAGGAAGAAGAGAGAATTCAAATGGACTCCAATATTAGCAATAAAAGAATGTGGATAAAGGGGATAGGTATTCCTTTACTATATCTTATTTTTATAACTTTTTGCAAACTTGAAATTATTTCTAAATAAAAAAAATTTTAAAACAGGAAAGTCTGACAGTTCTGGGTACACATTTGCAGAAGGTCTACAACTGAATGGAATCAAATAGTTGCTACAATTCTTAGTGAAGTATTCCCCCTTTAAATTACCGGTCACCAATGCTCTCAGCTCCCAGCATGGACCCGCTGCCCTCACTTATATTGTCTGCTTAGTCTCTGTTGGCACTGAAATTTATAATCCAAGGTGCACATAGCCCCAGTATTCAATACTCCCCAACTGCTAGATGTATAGATTATTTCTTGTCTTTTTATATTATCAGATTTTCTATAAACTATCTTTAATGTTTAAAAAATAGGGTTTTGGTGTGAGATTATTTTGTGCATAGGAAGTTTTATGGGTTTTGTTTTGTTTTGTTTGTGGTTCTGGGGTTTGAACTCAGGGCCTCGCATTTGCTAGGCAAGTACTTTATCATATGAGCCATGTCCCCAGTCTTTTTGCCCTTTGTTTGTTTTTTAGGTAGGGTCTCTTGCTAACTTTGCCCCAGCTGGCTTCCAACTGTGAGAGGCCTCTTACTGCCCCTGGAATAACTGGGATTACAGGTGGGGTTGTTCTTTGTGGCAGGCTGGTCTACAATACATCTTTCTTGGTGTCCTTTCTATTGACAATACCATAACTGTTTCTTTCATTGAGCTATTTTACTATTCCCTAAACCTGTGCTATGACCTTCTTGTCCCAGGCCTAGGCCACCAGTCCCTGCCTTGCTGTCCATGGTGCCCAGCTTTGTGTGGCCGTGATAAAGGCAGAGTGGTGGCAATTCTCAGTCTCTGTCTCACTGCTCTCAGTTGTACAGAGTTGATGGGGTTGCCACACAGCTGCAGCAATCCTGGGGTGTGATGGTAACTACATGGGACACTGAGCCTGCTTTGTGCTCTCTGTGACCATTCTCTTCTCCTGCTACCCACGGAACTCTGACAATAACTTTTGACTCCACCAAAACTTAACTACCTGTAACCTGCTGTGAACTGGAAGCCTTACTGATGGTATAAACAGTTGGTTAACACATATTCTGCAAGTTATGTGTATTATACAGTGAAGAATATGCTGAGAACTTCAAGAGAGCACTTCTTACTGCAGGAAGCAATTTACCGAAGAGGTGATGCTCACGGGAGGTGATTGGGCACAGGGTGTTTTACGTGCTGTTTGTGGTGGGAAGTGGAAATGGGTCACCCTGTTCCACAGTAAATTTTGTGCAGGTGGACGCATTGCTGCAGCCCTGCATACATGTGCTTCTGTGTCTCTGTGGCAAACGGCATCATCACATAGTGTCTGCTTTAGTGCAGATACGTTTTGACAAATTTTGACTTTTTATAACAGATTTGTGTGCGTCTTACGGTAGTAAATAATAAAATAGACTATTGCTATATATATTTTATGCATTTGTGACATTCGTTTTTCTTAATTGTTTTGATATTTCTAGGTTATGCAATTCAAGCTACAAGTTTTTCAAATTGTCACCAAGCACCAGTGGCTCACGCCTGTAATCCTTGCTACTCAGGAGGCAGAGATCAGGAGGATGGTAGTTCAAAGCCAGCCCAAGCAATTAGTTTGCAAGACCCAATCTTGAAAAACCCTTCACAAAATAGGGCTGGTGGAGGCCCTGAGTCCAAGCCCCAGTACCTCGAAAAATAAATAAATATAATATATCCACGAATAAGTGCACCCAGGCATTTAAAACCCACATTGTTCAAGGGTCATCTATACTGTATAATTTTTAGTTCTTTTTGTAAATCATGTTATTTTCCAGTGGGAAGGGAGTCTTCATTAGGCTTCTATTTTCTTGCCTGAAGAGTCGATTTTTTAGTTTGAAGATAATGAACAGTTTATGACTTACTGTTTAAAGAACACTTAACAGCATCTAAGTCACAGAAGAATTAGTGCTACTGAGCATCTACGCTGATGAACAGAAACTAAAACCTTTTCTCTCATCAGTGAAATTTTGTGCTCATAATTTGTTCATTGGCATGAGATGGAATTTTTCATGAAAATATTTCTGCCTTTACCCAGGATCTAAAGTTGATATGCTTAATTTAAATTTATTTTGTAGTAAGTGTCAGTAACATGCTCATTGTAGCTAACTCAGTGAGTTGGTTTTTTTTTTTTTTTTTTTGCATCTTTTTTCTTTACTTAACAGATAAGCAGTTTTTGATCATCTCACCCAAAAACTCCCTGAAGTTTCAGTGACTTTGTACTTAATCATACGGATATACTTCCATATACTTAACTATGCTCTTAATTTTTTCTATATTTGATTTTTTTGAAAAAAAAATTGATAACATAGAAGTGAACTCTTTGCTCAAAAAATATGTTTACATTTTGGATTTTTTTCTGTTAGATATAAGTTATTTGAAATTAAATTATTGAGCTAAAGAAAGTGATGGGTTTTTGTTTGTTTCGTTTTGTTTTTTGAGATAGGGTCTCACTATCTATGTTGGCCTTGAACTCTAGAGCTTCCTGCCTCAGCCATTGCTGGGATTGCAGATGGGTCGTACCATGCCCAGCAAAAAGTGAATGTTTTGTAAATATTTGATGCACACCACAAAACTGCTTTCCAAAAGACTGTATCAGTATAATCTTGTTCCATAATACCTGAATATGTTTACCTCCTCGTGGCTTTTCCCTGTGTAGCCTTAAAAAATCTCTGCTAATACCTTAAGCAAAATGGTCTTGTTTTAACTTGAATTTTTTATTACTCAAGAGATTAACTTTTAAATGACTTTATTCTATTCATATTTTCTCTTTTGAAAGTAGTCACTTCATATCCTTTTATTTCTAATTGCTAAGGAGTTTTGTGTTTTCTTGCTAACTTGTTTGCCCTTTAAATTTTTTGACTATTGTATTTCTTGCAAATATCTTTCTTATTTTAATTTTGCTGATTTTTTTGGCATGGATATCTTTCTTCCTTTTGTCAATGAAATTCGTTTCCCTCTTTTTTTATTCAGAAAGCCTTTTCTCAGCTTGAAATGTGCTGAATATTTATCTGTATTTCTCTGTGTGTGTGTTGTTACTTGGTTTTCTTCCAAAGAATTCTTGAATTGTGAGATAGTGTGTGTGTTCCACAAAGTCAGCATTAAAATCAGAGGAGTGGGATGTTTTTCCAAGTTTTTTATAGATCGTAAACCTCTTTGATGAGACCTGTGAGCCACAGAAAAAGTACCTCAACATGCACAAAAATATAGATAGAACCTATTTTATGGTATTAAAAATAGATTATACATTCTTTTCTATACGATTACATGTAGAAAACTGTGAAAAACATTCTTTATAGACCTACGTATTGCTGGTTTATTTTAATGCAAAAATTCATAGCATTTCATGATTTAAAAAAGAAATAAAATAAAAACATCCAAGCAAAGCAAAACTTGAACTTCAGGTTATCACCAGCTTTCAATGTACAGTCTATTAAGGTTTGACTTAAAGAAGCAGGAGAAGCCAGGCATGGTAGCACCCACCTATAAATCCAGCTCTTAGGAGACTAAGGCAGGAGGATCACAAATTCAACACTAGTCTAAGCTACATAACAAGATCCTGTTTCCAAAAAAGCAAGTAGGAAGAGAACTTTGAGTAGTTCACATATGGCAACATTGTAACATGCATGATATCTAGTTAGTTTAGATTGATTGGTTGATTATGGCAAAATGTTGCAAACACCAGCTTAAATGAGCACACAAGGAGAACACAATCAAAGGTCTATAGCACACCTGGCTGGAGGTGAACTTTGTAAAGAAACCACTGAAGTCATTCAGCAGAAACTTCTTTTGTCCCAGCCTAACTGAGGTTATTATCTTTGGCACAGTCCATATCATTGATGTTCCTCCCTACCACCAAATTTTGGGTTAAAGAATGTGCATTTCACTTTCAAGATTATCTTGGTCAGAAGTAACCTTTCAGAGTTTGGCCTGCAGAGAAGTTGGTCAGCCTTAGCTCTAACGTGAGAACGTTCTCCTAGCGAACCATCTCTTACAAAGCAGGAACCCTCGGTTCTTCAGCAGCATACACAATGTCACCTGCTGGGCTGTCACCAGAAGTTGTGACCAAGGATATTGCCAAAAGTATTAAATCATGAGAGTGGGCTTTCCTTTCTATTAAAAAAAAAAAAGTAAAATGCCTGCCCAAAGTTTAATCAAGCATTGTAAGACTTGCTCTGAGGACATTGGGCACATTTCTGTGTCGTAAGTACGGGAACATTCTGCTCCCATTTCTCGATGGAAGCTCCCAAAGTGTGATTCTGCCTGGCTGCAGTGTGGCTCTGCCTCAGTCAGCATCAGTGGCAGGCATCAAGCACCTGGGCCTGCCGACCCAGAACCTGACCGCGCACGTCAATGCCTGGAGCTTCCTCTCCAAAGCAGCAAAAACAAACAGACAGCCAAATGTCAGAGACACTCAATCTGTTCCTGCCCAGAGGATGGGAATTTTTTTCCAGAAATAGAAATACCAGTTTTAGATGATGGTAGATTTTTAAAATTTCAAAGGGGTTCCTAAGATGGGAATGTCAGTAATGGAGGAAAGACAAAGCCTGGCTGTGCTGAGAGCATCAGGGGTTTCACTGGTTATCTAGTTCTCAATTCCTCTCAGACTTGCGTCAAAATATTAAGCTGTTAGGAGATATGTCACTACTTCTAGCCTGGGTGGCATTGTTTGCAGTGGGAGCTTTTCAACTGCTTCAGCTTTCTTTTTTCCAAACCATTCCTAGAGGACCCAGCTTCCTTGAACTTTCCAATTCTATGTGATTTTCCTGTGCTTAAACTGATAAGCGACTTATGGATTATTTCAAGACATTATATAAGCTTGTTTGACAAAAAGGAAAACCAAAGGATTCATACTCCATATGCTTCCTTTTACTCATTTTATTTTTGATTAAATTTAATGCCAAACAAATGGAGAGCCCCTGATCATAACAATAGGAATGTAGTTTTTCTTCCTCATCAATGGGTAACTCTTCTTGATGTCATAATGAAAGTGCTGACAATTATTAACTAATGATGTAAAATACCTTAAAAATTATTAACTAATGATGTAAAATACCTTAAAAACTTTTTTTTCTCTTATTATTCATATGTGCATGCAAGGCTTGGGTCATTTCTCCCTCCTGCCCCCACCCCCTCCCTTACCACCCACTCCACCCCCTCCCTCCCCTCCCCACCCCCTCAATACCCAGCAGAAACTATTTTGCCCTTATTTCTAATTATTGTTGTAGAGAGAAAAATACCTTAAAAACTTAATGTGAGCTGGGCACCCATGGCTCACACCTGTAATTCTAGTTATTCGGGAGGCAGACATCAGGACTGCAGTTCAAAGCCAGCCCCAGGCAAATAGTTTGTGAGTCCACATCTTGTAAATACCCATCACAGAAAGGGCTGGTGGAGTGGCTCAAGTGGTAGAGCACCCGCTTAGCAAGGGTGAGTCCAGAGTTCAAACCCCAGTACCACCAAAACAAACAAACAAAAATTGTGACATTAGGAAGACTTTTGCCCCCCTACAGTTCAGATTTAAGTCAAAAGTTAAAGGAAAAGCAAATTACTTTTCACCCCACTTTCACAGATACCATGAAGCCCAATGAAGCTTAATGGTCCATGAGCCGAGGTTACGAACCTTGGGTCCTGTTCTCTGTTCCAGTATTACCAAAACAACCCAGGCTGATTGCTGAACAATACTTCTTTCTCATTGACCTGTGGCGCCACTCTGTTTTAAGTTCTCATTGGTACTATGGTCTGTTTTAGTCCACTGACTCACTTCATGTTACTACCTCTGTGTTGCAATCAGTGCTTGAAGTGTGTTTAAATGCCTGGTAGAAATCATTATCAGCCTCTCCTTAGTTGTATTTCCTTTGCAAAAACTGCTTGTAAAGTCCCACTTTTTCATTTTTTTTCCAGTGAACTCTAAAATTGCTCTTGCTAAACTATAAGAAAAAGCTTCTAAAAATTGGATTGAATGAGATTAGACCTATAAAGTAAACTAGTTTGGGAAAAATTGACATACTCATTCTTTTTTTTAACCTGAGTACTTAAAGTTGTCCCCAGCTTACTAGTGCACTCTTCATTTACATTTTTTCTGTATTTTATTTTGAATGGATTCTCTTGCTAAGCCCTTGTGTTAGTCAAATTTCAGTCACTGTGACACAATACCTGATGTAAACAACCTAAAACCGGAATGCTTGCTTTTGACTCATAGGTTCAGAGATTTCAGACTATGATCCCTTGGCTCTCTCCCTTTAAGCCAGAGGCAAGACTGAACATCACAGGAGTGCATGAATCAGAGAAGGCTGCTCACCTCATGGAAGACAGAAAAAAGAAAGGAATAACAGGAAGTGGCCATGGCCAAGACCATGCCTTTCAAAGCCCCCAACCCCACCCAGTGACCTCCTTCCTCCAACCAGGCCCCACCTTCCATGGTTCTACTGCCTCCCAATAGTTTAGTTCTCAGTCCAATCAAGTTGATAATCAAGATTCACAGTCATATCCCTCAAGTTTTATTAATTTTTTCTCAATGTCTAATCATCCATTAATTCCTTCCAACATATATTTCATCTTATTCAATGTAGCTCTTACTTCTAGAAATTCATCTTGGGTCTTTTTATATCCTGTATGTTTCTACTAACTTCCTAACATATAGACTACAGTTGTAATAACTGTAATAACTATAAAATGTCCCTTACTAATTCCAACATGTATGTCTGTTCTGGGTTGGTTATGATTGATTATTCTCCTTGTTATTGGTCTTGTTTCCTTGCCTTTTGATCTTTGATTCAATGCTATCTACCTTGTTGTGTATGTGATAAGAATGTGTATTCTGTAATAATAGAATATAGTTCAGGGTTTTTTTTTGTGATTCAAATGAAAATATTTTATTTTAGTAGATGAGTTTTTGATATATTGCCATGAGTTATTTTATTCCTTGCTGTTTATGTGATACTTGCTTTTCATCTTCAACCTGTTATTTATTAGTTTCTTAAATATATAAAAAAATTTGCATTTTATGCTAATATCTTTCTGTTAATTCTCTTAGTCCTTTTCTCTTCCTTAGGTTCTACTGTGTGGCTTGTCAGCCTCCAATGGCATTTATTCCCAAAAGGAGATGTTGTTCTTTAAACTCTAAGAGTTTTGCTAGATATGTCTCAAGGAGGACCATGCTGGATCAATTTCCCCAAATACAAAGTGGCTTTTATCAGTTTATATATTCAGATTTTCTTTTATTTCACATTTTTTTGAGTTATAGTTTTAAAAACTGTATTCCATTCTTTCCATTTTCCTCTCCAGGAACTTCAACACATGCATTATGGAATCTTCTCCACATGCATTTTGTTTCTGTTGGTTTCTTTGTTCCTTTTGCCTCTTTATTTTTCTTTGTTTTCATGCATTTTCTTTCTTCATTTCTGTTTTCTATGTGCCTTTGCATACTTTCAGTTACATATAATATCCCTTTGATTGCTGAGATTTTGTCTTTTTTTTTTCAGTTTCTTCCCTTAGCTCAATCAGTGTCTGGATTTTTACATTTCTGATTCATGGTGTTTTTAAACATTGGCAATTTCTGATTTAATTATATTTAATTCATTTTGAAATATCATGTAACAGGTTTTCCTCTGCTTTGTAACTTTTTTCCATAGTAGGAAAGTAGTCTTCACTTGCCAAAAGTTTTGGATTTCTCATTTGCTATTTTTTTAACTTTCCTGATAAATTTGTATAGATGCTAGACTCTTTTTCTTGTTGTTGTTGTTGATGTGTATGCTCTCTGGCCACTTCCTGCTTTCTCTTTTCCATCCATCTTCCAAAAAACACCTGTTCTTCTACCTCTCTTCTCTCAGAATTGGTGCCACTCTTGCCCCATATAGTTTCCAAGCTACTGTCTTTCAACTCCCCAGTAGCCAGTGCTCTGACCTGAATCAGCATTTGTCACTTACACAATGTGACCCTCTCTTGCCAGAGTTTACCTTATCAGATGTGATCTGAGTCTCTTCCCATCTTGGCTTCCTTCACCCTCCTGTCATCCTAGCCTAATTCTGACCTCCAGTGGGTACCAGCACTGCCTCTTCAGGCCTCCAGTGGCATTTCCTCACTTCTGTCTGGGGTTCAAATGTGCCCTGTCTCCTGCTTATGTCATAGGCTTGTGCTTTGGGTGTTCTTACTTTCTTTCTTTATCAACATAGTTTTCATGGGATCGTATGAAAAGATTTAAATTTTGATGGCCACCATTGTTCTATGGAAATACTAAAAGTCACATTCTTAGGTTCTTACTTCACTTTAGAAAAAACAGCACTAGATGAAGCATTTACATATGATTCAAAGACTACCAAGTAACTATCTGCATGCCTTTTTTTTTTTGTGGTACTAGGGTTTGAACTCAAGGCCTTGAGCTCTTGAACTCAAGAGCTAGGCAGGCGCTCTACCGCTTGAGCCACTCCCTCAGCCCTGCATGCAATTAAAGTTAATAAAAGAAAAAGGAAAAAAAAGTTAAAATGATCAAGAGATTATTTATTATTTTTGATTCCCTACTTACTACCCTTTTTGATAAGAGTGTCCATCCTGTGCTTGCAGAATGGTGCATTCTGAGGGTTCTTTCAGGTCATTTTGGTTGGTGGCCTCACATAGAAGGAGGCTGCCATACCATGGAGTTTCCTTCCATGTTAGTTTGGCATTTCTCGCCTGGATAGACACAGAAAAGGAAGCGACTGGGGTGGGCGTAGGGGGGATGAGGGACTAGCTCTGAGGACAGCTTGTGGGAGATCAGCCTGAGTGGTACAGTGAGCGATAGACAAAGTGGATCCATCTTTTAGTTTTGACTACTATGGCAAACTCCAAGAGTATGATGTTAATCTGTTCAGCATTGGCACTGGCGAGATTCCCCTTAGGACTCTGGCAGCTGGTCTTCTCTCAGTTTCCAACACCCTTGCCAGGTTTCATCTTTCTGGAATTCTTTGTGAGTATTAAAATGGAAATTGGAAGAAGGGCATATTACCCCCTTTAGTTTGTCCTGACACTAATCCAGAACCTCTACCAGTTGTTTGTCAGTAATCAATAGGAGAAGATTATATTAAAGTGTGATTTGGTGATTTTCATGTTACTTTTTTCTTGAATAGCCTACTTTCAAAACTTAATAAGCCCCCTTGATAAAATATGAATAATAACAAAAATATCTTCCCATGCTATAGCAAATAAATTCAGTGTACATATGTCCTCACCAAATTTAATCAAAATTTTATAATTTCTGTGCCTAAACTCTTTATTCATGGTAATGTTGGTGTGTTAAAGGGCTTTTCAAGGAACATGGAATTTGTGCAAAGCAAATATTACCCTCCTACACTCAATGCAGAAAATTCGTTCTGCAAAGAATGTCACTGGGTACAGTGGTTTAAAATGTGCCCTCTATCATGAGATCTGTTTCAAATCCTGTCTCCCACATTTATTATTCCTGTGATCTTGGACAAGTTACTTAATGTCTTCAAGCATTAATTTCCTCATGGGTGAAATGTGCCAGCAGTGGTACCTACCACATAAGGAACTGGTGGAAAGGTGTGTATAAAGCACTTTGCATGGGATCTGGATATATGAAGAGCCCAGTAGCTGGAAGTGACAAGGATACTGAAGATGACAATGTTTACAAAGGCTTAGCAGGATGGAAGTAACCCTTGAAAGGCTCTTCAGTGTTTTAATCAGTAACTGGGTTTTTTTTCTATCCAAAATTTTATAACCCTCAAAAAACATTGTCATGGCTATTTTTTTCTAAAAATTTGATACGGTTTTCTAGGGTGTGTCTTTTATGACAGATGGTCAGCAGCCAGTGGTAAAAGAAGATGGAATGTAATCACATTTCATTTATTTATAGGGAGTGTTTTACTGCCCCTCCCATCAACATGTAAGCAAATGAAAGTCAAAAACTAGAAACTCTATTTATAAATGGACAGTGCTGTGATCTCAGTGTCTGAAACTGTAGACTCTTAGAAAATATTTATAGCATATTGGGAAGTAGTCACTGATCAGTGTCCTCATCCTGTTTTTGTTTTTAAGTAAAACTAATCTAGAAAATGTGAAATTTGGGTGAATTTAAATGACAATGACAATAGTAGATCACTTTCTAAGTCTTAGAAGAAGAGGATGGAGAAAAATGATTTAACACTTTTGTTAATAGGAACATTTGTAGTTAGTAAAGACATTTGCTTATGGAGCCTTGAAAATAAGCTAAATGAGTGGTGTGACACACTCAAGGAGACATTGAGGCCATGAGTACACTTTACTGAGGACACAATCTAGCATAGTAGTTAGGAGTGGAGACTTCGGGAGTCACTCTGCCTGAGGGCCAAACCCAGTTCTATCACCTGCTTGACCACTGGTGTCTTGAAAGTCTCTGGACTACTCTGTGCTAAGATTGCATTTGTGTACTGGTATGTAGCATTAATGAGATAATGCACATAAAGTATTTAAAGTAGAGCGTAATGCATTTTCTACAAAGGCTAGCTATGATGATTCAAACCAGCCTGGCTGAAACAAAAGCCAGAAATAGTTCCAGTTTGGTTGCCATGGCTATGAACCAAACCTACCCATTCCACTGGTTTAGAAGTAAGCCTCTGATATTTAAGTGGCCAGTAGTAAACAAAATGGTTCTGTTCTTTTTCATTACGTAGTTCTTTGTCCACTTAACTGCTGTGGATGTTAGTACAGGCTGGGGTGGGGAGGGTAAAGTGCAGTAATAATCCTTGAACTCTTCCATGGATGCCTCAAAGAGATCTCTGCTTTGTTCCCATCAGTCTGGAGCCCAAACATTGGCTGTAATAAAAGTACTCATTATCTTGGTTCCCTTACAACTAGGGGAACCCTTCAATCATGAACTTGTGTGATTATTGAAAAAATCATTTCCCATGAACATCTGCAGTTATTATTCAGGGATTGGATTTCAGGAATGGAATCAATAGTCTGTTGGAGATATATTGTCTATACAGATAAACCATACCATCTGCCTAACCCTCAAATAAAGGAAATTCATAGGTTACAGATTACACCTTATCTTTTTAACATGCAGTTCATAATGAGTATACTGTTAGTTATGATGTCATGTTTTTCTTTTTTTTTAAAGAAAAAAAAAAGGCTCTCACATGGCAGAGAGCATCATAACACGTCTTAGAGATTAAAGTTACAACCACCCCACTGTGTTTTATAAAGGGAATGCCTGCCAGCATGAAGAATGGATAATAGAATTGATGTTCCATTTATCTTCATGTTACTGTTGAGTCTGTGTCTCAGTATAGTCTTGACCTGGGATTATATTCTTTCCATGTCTATAGTCAGAAACTGTACCTGAAATAAATAGGGTTTTTTGCCTCATTTAATTCTCATAACAACCCTGTCCCACATAGGTACTTTTATCCACATTCTGCTAATGAGAAAAACAAGACACATGTTTATTTAGCCAATCATTTGTCCCTGAAAGGCCTTTCTCTCAAACCCAAGGCTGTGCTGCCTATGAAAGTGAAGCCTTCAGAATTGGTCAGATGGAGGTCCACTTTTGTGCCTTGAGTGTATGGAAATGAAGAATACAGTGGCAGCTACTCCTTCCCATGTCTTAGCGTCCAGTATCTTGAACTGCCTAGACTGTGGGGCCTGAGCAGAGTGTAGGGTAGGTTCTTCCTCTGTGTGTCATTTAGACCCAAAGTGTTCTCTTCCTCAGCAGCCAGCTGCACCTTTCTAATGACCGGTGCCTCTCTGCTCTTCACTGGTCTTTTCAAAATTGCAACTCTCAGTTATTTCCTATGCAGTTATTTATGAGGCTCGAAGAGTTCCCTTTTAATTTCTGGGTTTATCATGTCCTCCCCAGATCTGCCACCAGCTCCATGTCTGTGTTCTTCTCCAGGCACAAGCTTGCCACCTTCTTGGTTCTAGTTCTTGTCTCTACTGAAGTTAACCATATTGTTTTGATTCTTGACTTTGCTTCTATTTTCTGAGATAAGTTCTTGCCATGTTGCCCAGGCTGGCCATGAACTTGCAATCTTCCCACCTCAGCCTCCCCACTGAGATTATAGACCCAAAGCTATTGTTTCTTGAATTGATGTCTATCTGTATATTTGTCTGTGTACACACATAGTTACTTCAGTAAATCTGTGCTAATAATTTAATATATAACTATTAAGAGAAACCCACAGTCCCTCCCCCCACTTCTTTCCTCCTCCTTCCCTCCCGTCTTCCTCCTCTCCTTCCTCCCTCTCTCTGTCCTTCTCCCCTTTATCCCAGGCATTGAGGCCCTGAACCCTTTACTGAAAGCTAAAGCAGGGAATTCAACAATAGAACTTAAGAATGTAGTGACCCTAAACCCATTACTGCTTCCATTTTTAGGTGAAAGCAATCTTGTTCTTAAACCTACAAGGAAATTTCTAGACACCTGAGAGGGAAACCACATGATCAGTTATTGTGATAGTTTATAACTGGGCAGAATGCAATCAAATTCCAAAAATTAACTAATGCATTCAAATACTGTATGTACATTGTAATTATAGTTACAAGTTTCCTTTTTTTAACCTCTTAGAATTCTGTAAACATCTGAGTATTTTTCCTTGTTATGCTTTTAAATCTTCTGTTTATGTGAACTTGAAAATTTCCACAAATTATACATATAGTAATTTTTAAGTGTCAAATTACTATTATTATTTTTTTTTAGATAGAGTCTCGCTATGTAGCTCCAGGCTGCCCTTGAACTTGGTGATCCTCCTAACTCAGTCTCCCAAATCCTGGAATAAATTGAAATATTGATTATGCTAATAATATTTACCATTTGTATAAAAGCAGTGTAAAAAGTACAAGTCCTCTACAGTCTCCCCCACCCCTCCCCCTGCCCCAGTTTGGTTGTATTTTTCCATATTTCTATAATTACCATCTTTCTCTCCTCAACATTATATGTGTCTTTAAAAAAAATTTGAATGTAGATATTTCTAAAATCCAACATTTTCCTAAGGCCTAACCCTGGATAATCAACACACAAGCTTGACAAAGGATTTTAGCATCCTTTCATATTTTAAGGTGGGACAGTCCAAAATTTATGGTATTTTATTCAATTCCCTTAAATGTACATTTGGTTTTCTCAATTTACTTAATAGTCTGGAGTTTTGAAGGGTATCTGGTCATTGTTTTAATTACTTGTCACATATTGTATTTTATTGGGTCATATCTCTAACCACATCCTTATCACAATATCCTGATTACCGTATTTTATTTTACTGTTTTTCTTTCTCTTTTTTTTTGGTCATACTGGGATTTGAACTCAGGGATGCACATTTTCTAGACAGGCACTTTACTTCTTGAGCCATGGCCATAGGCCTTGTTTGCTTTAGTTATTTTTCAGGTAGGGTCTCCCAGTTTTGCACAGGACTGGCCTGAGACTACAATCCTCTTACCTATAGGCCTCCTATATAGCTGAGATTACATATGCATACCACCATACCCAGCTTATTGGTTTAGATAGGGTGTCACTAACATTTTGCCCAGATTGGCTTTGAATCACCTTCCTCCTCATCTTTGTCTCCTGAGTAGCTTGCTGTGTGCTGCCATACTCAGCCCCCGATTAGTACATTTTAAACATAGAATCACAGCGTACCTACACAGCTGGGGTTCGGGGCTTCTGTTTGCATCATGATGATTCTGCCTTTGAAGGTTCTTCCCAATGATAGTCTACTAAAATTATCCACAGAGCTTTTGTGTTAAAAAAACCATCTTATTAAATTTCCTTATTTTGAAATACCTGTGACTGTTTTGAATAATGAAAAACAATGAAACAAATGAATAACATACATATAAACACTCTCCAAATTGACCTTTATTTAACTATGCCTAATGTTTTTGGGTACTCTAGGGAACTCTGCTTTTAAAGATGACTTTTATAGTAGTATATACTATAATCTGAAATTTGGGGGGGGGCTTATTCTTGCTTTCTCTTGAGTTGAATGAATTTTGTTTTGATTTTCTAAAGTCCAGAAAAATTCTTTCACTTTGTTACTCTCAAAATTTAACACACAGTTTTATTCAGCTGAATCTAAATGTAAACAAAACTTTGCTATCTTCCCAAACAGTACAGACATAACCATGTTTTCGTTCTCATTTCCCCTCCTGACTTCCCTGCTAACAATATCCAAGATTTTAAGTCTGTTTGTTTGTTTATAAGCTCAGAAGTGGCCACCATTATCATCATTCTGTTTACATCTTCTTGTATTTACCATTTTCTTTGCACGGCCTCCCTACTTATATTCAGAGCTTCTGGGATAGAACCCTAGTTTGGGGCTGGTTGACTGTCTCTAGCATCTATAGGTAAGTCCTCAGGAAGAAAATGAGAAAAAAAGCACTAGGAGACAAGACTTTCCCTCAACCCTACCTCCCTGCTACTGGGCTGAGGACCAGAACTGCCCTGAGTGTCCCCTTCCACTGTCTCCAGTCAGGGTGCTTCACAGAGCAGAGAGGAGCAGCAAAATCTTATAGAATATAAAGTTAAATACACTCATTTATTCTGAGATTGTGTCCTTTGTACCTTTTTGCTGTTAAAATTACCTTTACTTTAGAAAACAATGGTGTTAGTAGTTGAGGTTCTTTTGGCTTGACTTTAAATTTATTAATTAAATTTTATCTAAACAGTTCCTTATGTGGCAAATGCAAATTTGGAAACCACAACCCAAACTCTGAAATTTCATTGGTCCTTGAAATCCCAAATCACTGCTATTAACAATCAGCTATGAGTTTGGGGTGTGGTCATTGGACCCCCTGAAAGCTTTGTTATATCAAAGGCTCTACTGGTTATGCAGGTTGTATGTAAATCCAGTGGTGTTGAGAGGACTTTGTCACCTTTCATACTGAGCAGCATTAGATTGTCAAATAGTCCTCTGGGTTCTGATGATTTAAATTGTGTTTGACAATTTCCATAAAATTGACCTAGATTCTTCACACACTCCCCACATATATCCAGAGGTGTTTATGCGCCAAGATTTTAAAGATTCCTGCTTTGAGGGTCACACAACCTGGTAGTCTTCCAGTAACTTATCTGTACCTTCCTCGTTTGTAACAGGAGGGATTGGACTATGTAAGCTTCAAGTTGTTTTTCAGCAATAATGTGGTCACAACTGGAATTGTGAGCACTTTCTTGGAAAGTCTGAAAAACACCTATTTCACATGTATTCGTATTCAGTCTGTGACCCATTTGGATATGGGAGAGGTTTAGAGTTTCTGACTTGGCCAGTCTTTAAGAGGCACAGTGCATCTGGAAGATGCTCTTTCTTCATTTCCTTCTATGCAATTGGTATGACATCTCCATATTGGTGGACAGAGTTCTCATTTCTGTGCTGTAAAGAGTAGTCATATTTAAATATAGTTAGTTTCCTGCAGAGGATCACAGGATTCTTATTTATTTACTTTCATATCATCATATGCTTGACATTGGTGTTTTATGTAGCATGTTGAGTCATTGTTATAACAGTCAAATTATGACCCTTTGAAGATGCACCAGCTGTGGCTTTTGGAGATCTCTGAATTCATGACAGACTTGCTAGCTGGCAGGTTGGTTATTTTCTACAAATGCAAGGAAAGGAAGTATTAAAATAACTCATGCCCATTTGAAGGCAGAAATTAACATTTCCTAAAATATTCTTTTCTAGTGAAGGAAGCCCATCCCCCAGAGTGGAGCTGCTGCATAACATTGACCCGGACTTCGTAGACTCCTCACCATGTGAGTACCCGTCCAGTGCTCTGTGTTAAGTCCCTTTGGTTCACAAAGGTGGCTTTATGACCCACTGTCCTACTAGCCTGTCTTCATCTGTCCACCTGAGTTGCTGTAGAGATAAACAGTTCTTCCTGACACTAATTTCATGGTGGCCTCGGTACTACAGGGGGCAGAGCTGGGAAAGGAGCACCAGGCAGAAAATCAAAGAGGCCAGTGCCTTTCTTTCTTGGCTCTGCCATGTACTACCTGTGTGACCATTAAGCCATTGCACAATCTGTGCCTCGACTGTTCCCATCTACAGCAGGAACCTCTCAGACTCCTTCTCACTACAGATGTCATGCTGTTTGTTGTCTGTTCTTACCTGAGAGTTTCAGAGCCTTCTTCCAGAAAATTCACCATTAAATAAGCCACCATCAGGCTGCAGATTGGTCTGAGCCACTACACCATATGGTCACAGGTGTCTTTTCCCTAGCTTCATTCTGCCTTCTGCCTAGATTGACCTGTAAGAAGACCTATTAATGCTGTCAAGGTAAGGGACATTTAGTGTTCTCAGCTACAACAGACTATGTGACAGTCCTGTGTAAATACCAAGCTAGCACCTGATGCCCCTGGGATAGTGAGTTTGAGTCTGAAAAGTCTTGACATTTGGTTCATGTGATTCCTATGCCCACAAAAGCTGGGGAAGTCATTGGTGTAGGAAACTTGGCTTCTCAGTGTCAGACACCACCAGTCCAGAGCTCTCACATTTGCAGGGCCTGTATTTGCTGATGCATGTTTGGGGACTGATATTTATTGTGTACTCAGGTCTTTTAAAGTCCTCACCATCATAGTAATTAGATATTATCCCCATTTTAGAGGTGAGGAAATAGAGGAACTTGGAGAGAGAAACCAGGTTCCTGAAGCACACCCTGCTGCCCTCTGCAGAAGGGCAGGGACTGAGCTCTGAGCTTCAAACCCAATTGTGAAGTTCCAGCCCCCGCTTCCCCTCCCCTACCATAGCCAGACAGCTCACTTTCTGGAAAGGCACATGGCTCCTACTTGGAGGCATAGTAAAAGGCACAAAGGAAAACAACTGTTCTGTCCTAATGGAAGGGACCTGGGTGTGGCACAGGAAAAGCTGACCCTGTCATCTCAAAGATGGCTTTTAAAGCACCTCAGCCCATGTGGCACTGCATGCCAGGTGCCACACAGGCCAGGTACTCCACAGAGTCCTGCTGGGGGAGAAGCTGGTCATCCAATGGGCAGAGGTATTAGTATTAAGATAAAGGACACAGAACCTTAACCCCTGGTAAGCAGGTGCATAAGAGAGTGACCTTGGGAGGTTCTCTCACCTTTCCCTGCCCCTGCACACCTAAAAGGTAATCTATTCCAGACATATCAAAATCTCTGAAGGGTGGCTGGAGGAAAATGATAGGAAGGCAAGAATGGTGTTTTAAAACTTCTGAGTAATTTAATGCACTGGCAGAGTGGCTCAAGCAGTAAGAGCACCTGCCTAGCAAGCATGAGGCCTTGAGTTCAAACCCCAGTATCACATATATATAGGCTGAGTAACTTAATGCACTGCAAAAACCCAGTATGGCCCAGACTCATGGGATGTGCAGATTGTGCTGCTATCCTGCTTGTGAACTGACTTTATCTCTTTATCCACCCACAAATAGAAAGCCTTGAGTCCCCTCATCAACTAGGCTATATTTGGTGGACTTGTTAAGTTATTGCTGCCACAAATTCAGGAATGCTTTCTGGCCATCTGCTGGTCCTCTGCCATCTTTGAAGCCTCTTCGTTTGGCCTTCCCCACCAGCTTGCATCCCTGTTCTGACTCCTGCATGCAATGAGGGACATCATTAGGTCCTTACATCATCATAGAACCACATTCCCTGTGGGTTCACACAAACAGGATGTTCTCTGTTGTCTGTGCCTGTGGGGAGCAAAGTGCCATCTGCCTTCTCACACAGGTAACACTGGGGCTTTTTCTGTCCATCTGTATTCACTTCAATCTACCAGGAGGCAGACATAGAGGAAACAGAGCTGTCTTTGGGGGCTGCTGCTTTTTATGGTGATGATACAGGACCATTTCCTTTTCTATGCAATTATTTGTGGGAGGAAAAAAAATAAATCTAGCACTAAGAAAATATACACTTAGAGAAAAGCAAAGCCTGGAAACTGTATTCATATAGTATGTCCTGTGAATGTGTCTAGAATCTTTTGTGGAGTGACATTTGAGTCGGTGTCATCATAGAAATGCTCCCATGGTTTCCACCCCTAGCACTTCCTTAGCATAGAAGAGAGTGGTGTTCCACCTCACCTAACAGAATGAAGTGATCTCTGAGATCTCTTCCAGCTTCAGTGTTCCATGGGTTTCTATAAATAGGACTTAAGAGGAGCAAAGCCACCTCCTCAGTTTCTTCCTTTTCATCCTGCTGGAAAAGGTGTGATAAGCAGTGGTGACTGGCAGCAGTATTGCCAAAGGCGTGTTCACATGTAGATGAATATCGTGAGAATGCTAGAGACAGTACGAGCACTAGAGTAACCTAGGTTGTTCTATGATGTTGTTTTGATGCATCGTGCCCTCCTCACTGTGTCATCCACTTTTCTCCTCCCTCCCTTGTCAACGACTCCTCCAATCACCAATCATATGAAGAGGCATTGGGAGTTCTCCAGGGAAACCTGCCTTCTACACAGCACCAGATTTCCTTAGAGGCTGGCCCCTAGATTTTAGCAGCTACTCTACCCTTGCCCCTTACTCAGAGTACAGGCACATCTAGGGCCCTTCCTGCTGCTGGAGGCTAGGATGTTTTTTATGGTCACATTCCCTTGGTAAGTTGTGACTTGGGTAAAATAGTAAAAATTGTCAAAGATTGGCACAAATGATTGGTATACACACACACACACACACACACACACACACACACACACACACCAGAGGTCATGGATCTCTCAGATCTGCAGTAAACCACATCTCAAAGAGGCATATGTCACAGCCATTAGGATGACTACTGTGAAGGGGAAGCATTGATGTTGAGGACATGAGGAAGTTGGAACCCTACTGTACTGTTGGTTGGTGGGAGTGTAAAATGGAAAACAGAATGTGGTTCGTCAAAAATTAGAATTCGCATAGAATCCAGCAGCCCCACTCCCACACACATATTCAAAAGAATTAAAAGCAGAAGATAAAACAAATATCCATACAAATACATGTTCATAGCATCATTGTCCACAACAGCCAAAATGCAGAAGCAAAGCACATGCCCATTGAAAACGAATGACAAGGGATCTGAGGATGAGGGATCAGTGGAGAGCACTTGCTGAGCATGTGCAAGGCCCTGGGCTGCATCCCCCGCACTGCAAAAGAAAGAGAAACAGAAGGAAAGGCAGGAGAAGCAGGGGGAGGGGGAGAGAAGAGGAGGGAGGGGGAAGAGGGAGGAGGGGGAGGAGGAAGAGAGGAGAAGGAGAGAGGAGAGGAAGGGAGGAAGGTAGGTAGGAAAGGAGGAAGGGAGGGGTGGAGGGAGGGGGAAAAATGAATGGATAAACAATATATGGTGAAATATTATTCAGCCTTAAAACGGATGTACATGCTGTGTCATGGCTGAACCCTAAGGATATCATGCTGAGTGAAATAAACCACTCACGAACACACACACACAAATACTGTATTCACGGGAGGCCCTGGAGTAGCCAGATCCACAGACAGAAAGTAGACCAATGGTTTCCAGGGCCAAGGAGAGAGAGGAGTGAGGAATTACTGTTTAGGGGTTAGAGCTTTAGTTTTGCAAGATGGAAGCGTTTTGGAGAGGAGGTGGATGGTGGTGGCAGTACACCAATGTGTATATATTTGATGGCACTGACTGTACAACTAAAAATGGAAAATAGTAAATTTTATGTTATTTGTATTTGTATTCTACCACAATTTAAATAAAATAAAATAGAAAGACAAGGGAGAAGAGAAACTCTGCCAGAGTAGGACCTGTATGTTTGTTTTGTTGTTTTTATTTTTGTTTGGGGGTTCTGTCTTTGTTTCTTTGAGACAGAGTATCACTGTGTAGCCCAGGCTAGCCTGGAACTTGTGAACTTCCTGCTTCAGCCTCCTGTGTGCTGGGATTACAGGTATGTGCCGATGCACCTGGCTTTAGTCTGTGTGTTTTGCATTTACTGCCACTTGCCCAGTGGGAAGCACAGACCTGCCATCGTAGTAAGTGCTTAATAAACACATGGTGGTGAACAGCACAGCAGTGTGAGTCACTGTTTTATCATCTCAGTCTTTCCCCTACCCAAAGTTATCTCCAGTTCTCTGTCTCCTCATGAACGTGCATCCTACATCTGGGCCTAAAGAAAAGTAACTTAAAATCACAAACCACTTCATTATCTGTAGGACACAATCATATACAGATGCTTGAAACTACTTGCCCATCTACACATGGCCTGCATTGGAGAATCAGCCAGAAGAGGTGGCATGGCTTTCCCTGCCATTCCTTTCCTTCCCCAGACCTCCTTCCTAGGCAAATCAAATCTAGAAAGCCTCAGCTCAGCCCGACTCCCTGAGTCGCGCACTACTCATCTGCAGCTCCCTGTGTTGGTTCTGTCCCTCTGTCCTGAGACAGTCCCATTTGTTGTTTCTCTGGTCACTGGTCCTCTCTGCCCTGAATCTGGCTCTGCCTTTATCCTCATTCCCAGCCAGCCCCCTGGCCAGTGGCAGACACGTGGGCTGTAATTGCTTTCCTGTGTGATTTGAGGGATCTTTTTTGTTGAACTTTGCAGGCTTTGTTCTGAGGTGACCTTGGAAGTATTTTGGTTTGAGTTCAGACAGTACCTTTTCTTTTCCCTTCTAAGAAAAATCCTAAGACTTATTTATATTTCCATGGATTAGTTCATTTTCTGTTGATCTAACAAATACTTAAGGATGGGTACTTTATAAAGAAAAGAGTTTTTTAGCTCACACTTCTGAAGTCCAAGATGGTGCTGGAATCTATTAATCCTAGGGTGAGGGCCTAATTAATGGAGGATGGTATGGTGGAGTGTGTGTAGAAGAAATGACATGACAAGGTAGGAAGTCAGACAACAGGAGGCGCCATGCTCGCACTTTTTACAGCAACCCCTACTACCGGTTGTCACAAAAGCCACTACTCAGGGTCCCAGGTAAACCACATTAACTCCTTCCTAGGGCAGTGCCCTCACTGACCTCACCAACTTGCACTAAGTGCTACCTGGGTCCCACCACCTCAGCAACACAAGGCTTCTGACACATGAACCTTGAGGGACAAATCACATCCAAACCATAGTGCCTTTTATCTTTAGGATCTTTTTCTCTACTTGGCTGACCTAGACTTGGTGTCTTTCCCCAGCAGCACAGGGTGGGCAGTGAAGTGACCAGTGGGAGGCCCAGTTTATGGAAAGTCTGGAAATGTCTTCAGTGGAGGAGCAGCTATGATCCAGGGGGTCTGAGTTCAGCTCTGTGTGGATCGAGGAGCTCCAGGCTAGATTCCATGCTTCCTTTAGGGTCCAGCCAGTGTGGCTCAGACTACCAAGGAACCTCTGCAGGCACCAGTTTGCCTAGGAGAAAGGATATCCCCTGCCTGCAGGTGCCATGTTGATCTCGGCTGTTCCAGGGTGATGACCCGCCCCATCTGGGACTCCAGCCTACCTGGGAAGTCAGATGTGGCCTTCTGTGATCGTCACACTCACACAGTCCAGCTTTATAAATGTATGCACATACTTCACACACACACACACACACACACACACACACACACACACTCACACATAAGACACTCGGTCCTGTGGCCAGGAGCTAGATCATAGTTAAAGGGTTGCCTTGCCAAATTCCCTTCTGTATAATATCATGTGCTCACTTGTCCATAACTCCATTGTATTAGACTGTCCTATGTCGTTATTACAAAATACCCAAGACTGGGTAATTTGTAAAGAAAGATCTATTAGTTCACAGTTTTGGAAATTGAAGTATGGTACCAACATCTGCTCAGCTATGGGAGATGGAGTTTCACTAGCTAGCTTTTTGCCCAGCCTGGCCTCAAAACTTGATCCTCCCGATCTCTGTTCACAGTACTGAAGTCAGCCATCCTTGTTTCAATGCCAATCTCAGAGGGCAGACTTTTTTACTGGGTAGATTTGTTTTGTTTGTTTGCGATGGATCTCACTATGGAGGCCATGCTGGTCTCAAACTCAACATCCTCCTGCCACCACTTCCGAAGTGCTAGGATTCCCTGTGCCCACTGCTGTGCCCAGCTATAGCTACCACATCTGGCTAATCTGGTTTCTTTGATTAATGCTAAATGTAGAAGTTTTTCATGTGATTGGCTACTGTGGGACCATAATTACTAGTTCCTGTCCTTTCCTCATGTTAAGAAAAAAAAAAAGATTTTTCTCATCAATATATAAGAACCTTTTATATATTAAAACACTCGTGGGGTTGGAAGAATGGCTCAAGTGGTAGAGCGCCTGCCTAGCAATGTGAGGCCCTGTGACAAAAAAATTTTTTTCATTCTTTGTTATCGTGCAAAAAAAATATCTGTTGTCTGACTTTTCATTTTAAGTCATCTTAAAATTTGTGTGAATTTTTAAATCTTTCATTGTGTTTACATATTTTTAAATTTCTTCAACCTAAATTTAAATACTCACCTATATTTTCTTCCGGTCTGACAGAGTTAATGTTTATACCCCTGACTCGTAGGCAGAATATAATGAATGAATGCAAAATAGGCTTGCAGGTGTGAGGTGAGAGTGGAGAGTGGAGATTTGTAACAATGACAGTCTTCCTCTCCACTCTGATCTCATTTCTCTATGACTACCTCCAATCAAGGGCTACAAGTTTCAAAGTTTTCATTAATTTTTTAGGAACCTTGTGTTTTTGTTGCTGTTGTCAATGTCTCTTTATTTTTTTAATGCAGTTGACTTTTGTTGTTGTTGTTTTCAGTGCTAAACCCAGGGCCTTGCATATGCTCAGCAAGCGTTGTCACTGAGTTCCATCTGCTGCCTATGCAGGAGAGATGTAATAGCCAGTTGATGACATTACTGAACTTCATTATCAAGTCTAATGATTTGTTGGGTTTGTATACCAATAAAAAAATTATTTGTGAACAATGATAACTTGTTTCTTCCTTTCCAATCCTATGTCTTTTACTTCATTTTTCTTGGTTCATAGTATTATTCCTATTTAGTATTGAAAGGGCTGATGTCACAGCCTTTTAAATTTCTTCAACCTAAATTTAAATACTTGCCACTGTGCCCAGTTGTTGTAGATTTCTTTTTAGATCTTTTTAGGAATAAGAAATGTCCCTCCTGTTCCTTGTTTGTAGAATTTTTTAAATCATGTATAGGTATATGATCATCTGATTTTTTCCTTTGATTTGTTAATTTTCTGATTTTGGAGATAAACTCAATTTATACATTAATGGATCTGATTTATTAAATCTTACCCAGCATTTTTTGGATTTGTGTTTATGTATAATAACATCTTGTAATTATGATTTTTTTAGACTATCTTTATCAGTTTTGTCAAGGTTGTCCTAGTTTCATAAAATAACTAGGAGGATATTCCCCTCTGTAACTGTTGAATATGGAGGTGTTAGTTTTTGAATGCCATTTGAGCTCAAGCATAAAAATCATCTGGCCTTGTGTTTTCTTTGAGGCAATAATCTAAATGATTGATTCAGTTACTTTTGAATATAGTTGTAGGTTTTTGTTAAGGTTTTTTTTTTTCTAGAGCCCAAATCGGGTGAATTTATACTTTTTATCCAGATTTTCAAATTTATTACAACCCATTTTGTCTGAAATAAACTTTTTTTAGAGTAAGCCATAGGAAATTGATGGCGGCTGACTTTTTCAGTCTATGAACTTCTTCAAAGTACTTTCATATGGTCCCCACAAATCCTTTTTCTCCAGGCTTCTCTTTTCATACCACGTTAGTGCTTTTGCTTTTCCATGAGTGACATTAAAGAGCACAATGCAGTATGGGTAACTCGAGGCCTTCTGTTGTACAGCTGATCTCAGGAGCTAGCTCACTTTGCACAAGTGAAGCTTGGTGCATCTCCATCAGCAGTCTCCATTTCCTCCCCCACCCCCTACACCCCCAGGCAGCCTCTTTGCAGAAATGTCAAATCCTTTACCTACTTCTTTTTTAAAATTTTATTTATTAGCATATTATAGTTGTCTTGGGGGTACATTGTGACGTTTACAAAAGTGTTTACAACGTACCTCAGTTGGATTCCCCCTCTCCATCTTTCTCCTCTTTTTTTTCCCTTTTTTACTTTAGTTATTTTTTTTATTATTCATATGTGCATACAAGGCTTGGGTCATTTCTCCCCCCTGCCCACACTCCCTCCCTTGCCACCCACTCCGCCCCCTCCCTCTCCCCCCACCCCCTCAGTACCCACCAGAAACTATTCTGCCCTTATCTCTAATTTTGTTGAAGAGAGAGTATAAGCAATAATAGGAAGGAACAAGGGTTTTTGCAGGTTGAGATAAGGATAGCTATACAGGGAGGTGACTCACATTAATTTCCTGTGCGTGGGTGTTACCTTCTAGGTTAATTCTTCTTGATCTAACCTTTTCTCTAGTTCCTGGTCCCGTTTTCCTATTGGCCTCAGTTGCTTTTAAGGTGTCTGCTTTAGTTTCTCTGCGTTAAGGGCAACAAATGCTAGCTAGTTTTTTAGGTGTCTTACCTATCCTCACCCCTCCCTTGTGTGCTCTCGCTTTTATCATGTGCTGAAAGTCCAATCCCCTTGTTGTGTTTGCCCTTGATCTAATGTCCACATATGAGGGAGAACATATGATTTTTGGTCTTTTGGGCCAGGCTAACCTCACTCAGAATGATGTTCTCCAATTCCATCCATTTACCAGCGAATGATAACATTTCATTCTTCTTCATGGCTGCATACAATTCCATTGTGTATAGATACCACATTTTCTTAATCCATTTGTCAGTAGTGGGGCATCTTGGCTGTTTCCATAACTTGGCTATTGTGAATAGTGCCGCAATAAACATGGGTGTGCAGGTGCCTCTGGAGTAACCTGTGTCACAGTCTTTTGTGTATATCCCCGAAAGTGGTATTGCTGGATCAAATGGTAGATCAATGTCTAGCTTTTTAAGTAGCCTCCAAATTTTTTTCCAGAGTCGTTATACTAGTTTACATTCCCACCAACAGTGTAAGAGGGTTCCTTTTTCCCCACATCCTCGCCAACACCTGTTGTTGGTGGTGTTGCTAATGATGGCTATTCTAACAGGGGTGAGGTGGAATCTTAGCGTGGTTTTAATTTGCATTTCCTTTATTGCTAGAGACAGTGAGCATTTTTTCATGTGTTTTTTGGCCATTTGAATTTCTTCTTTTGAGAAAGTTCTGTTTAGTTCACTTGCCCATTTCTTTATTGGTTCATTAGTTTTGGGAGAATTTAGTTTTTTAAGTTCCCTATATAATCTGGTTATCAGTCCTTTGTCTGATGTACAGCTGGCAAATATTTTCTCCCACTCTGTGGGTGTTCTCTTCAGTTTAGAGACCATTTCTTTTGATGAACAGAGGCTTTTTAGTTTTATGAGTTCCCATTTATCTATGCTATCTCTTAGTTGCTGTGCTGCTGAGGTTTCGTTGAGAAAGTTCTTACCTATACCTACTAACTCCAGAGTATTTCCTACTCTTTCCTGTATCAACTTAAGAGTTTGGGGTCTGATATTAAGATCCTTGATACATTTTGAGTTAATCTTGGTATAGGGTGACATACATGGATCTAGTTTCAGTGTTTTGCAGACTGCTAACCAGTTTTCCCAGCAGTTTTTGTTGAAGAGGCTGCTATTTCTCCATCATATATTTTTAGCTCCTTTGTCAAAGACAAGTTGGTTATAGCTGTGTGGCTTCATATCTGGGTCCTCTATTCTGTTCCACTGGTCTTCATGTCTGTTTTTGTGCCAGTACCATGCTGTTTTTATTGCTATTGCTTTGTAATATAGTTTGAAGTTAGGTATTGTGATATCTCCAGCATTGTTCTTTTGACTGAGTATTGCCTTGGCTATTCGTGGCCTCTTGTGTTTCATATAAATTTCACGGTAGATTTTTCAATCTCTGTAATGAATGTCATTGGAATTTTGATGGGAATTGCATTAAACATGTAGATTACTTTAGGGAGTATCAACATTTTTACTATGTTGATTCTACCAATCCATGAGCACGGGAGATCTCTCCACTTTCTATAGTCTTCCTCAATCTCTTTCTCCTGTGCGGGAGCCTCTGCTACAAGCTTTCCCCTTTCCAAGCACACTGGGAAAGGTGACACTGCACCTGCGATGTCAGGCCTGCGTGTTTATTTACAGTTCATGAGGGAGGTGGGTCTTCCCTCCTCTCCTGTGGAGTTTTCCTCCCACTGCCACTTTCACAAGCTTTCCTGCTCCTGATTATTGGGCGGTGCTGCTGCTCCTGCCAGCCACAGTGTTTGTTTACAGCTCACGTGGAAAGTGGGTCTTCTCTCCTCTCCTGTGGAGTTTTCCTCCCTCCGTCACTCTCACAAGCTTTCCTGCTCCTGGTTGCTTGTCGCACACCCGGCTCCCGCCGGAGCCTCTCTGGCCAGCCCGGCTTGTTTATTTACAGTCCCAGGAAGGATTCCCTTCCCCCAATCTTTGGCGCTCAGTGCGCCCCACCCTCTTTCCCACGTGTCTTTATTGTTCTTATTGCTTATTAGTCAGTTTCTCTTTTTTCCTGGGTGGAGGTCAGTCTGTCCAGGGCGCTATGCTGCTCTGGCCCAGGCTTGTCTGTGGGAGTACCACAGTACTGCAAAGCTCACCTGGTCCGCGTCTTCCTAAGCCATCTGGGCACGGGCCACTGGCAGCCCAGGGGCCCTCCTGGTTTCTCCATTTAACGTGGAGATTCTCTGCGCCAGCTGGAGGTGTGGAGGGGTCAAAGTTATGCCTCTTCTCCGTGATTATGCCTGCAAAGTGTGTCTCCAGTGTCTCTCCAAGATTTCACTATAGGAGGCTCACTTTCTGCTTTCTCCCTCTAGCCGCTATCTTCCTAATTCTCTCCATCTTTCTCCTTTATACCCCTGTGTTAGAACAGTTTCAACTGGTCTCATTTGTTCCATTTTTGTACACAAATACATAGTACTTCTGCAATATTCACCCTCCTTTACCCTTTCCTTATGCCCTCCTCCCTCCCACTGGTACCAATCCCCAGATAAGACTTATTTTACCTTCTTGTCTTTCATTTTTTTTAAAAAATTGTTTATGATAGTTATACAGGGAGTTTCATTATGACCTTTCTCATACATATGTATTATACCCCAAATTGGTTCAAACCCTCCATTATTCTCCTTTCTACCTGAGTCCCCTTCTTATGGTGATTTCAACAGGTTCGAATGCTCCATATTCATACTTGTATAGAAAGTACACCAACCATATTCACCTTCTTTACTTTCTTCTTTTACCCTCCTTCTCCCATTAGTGCCTTCCATAGCGTGACCTGTTTTTCATTCTCTCCCTTATTGTTTAGGTGTCTGCTCATTGTTCAGTGGGATTTTTGCTTCTGCTGTTGAGTTGTAGGAGTCTCTTAACTCTATAATTGTAGAAGTTCCTTAACTCTTTAATAACCACTTATCATTTGTATGTTTGCAAATATTTTTTCCGTTCCTTAAATTGTCTTTTTTTTTCTCTCTTGAGCATTTACACACATACACACACACACACACACACCACTTAATTCTCACTTTCCTTACAATGACTAAAATACGACAAATTAGGTAGGATTTCAGTCCTTTGTACAATATTGCTTTTCTGTGGAGAATATAAGCTTCAGAACCCATTGGGTGATGGGTGACAAGGCTTTATTATCTCATTACTGGGACACACATGAACATTCTTCTCAGCTAGAGGCAGGATTGGCTCAGAACCTCTGTCTTGAGTGTTCAATTCCAGGCAGAGAGATACTGCTAGGTCCTGATGACCAGGGTAATGACCCACATTCCAGTCATCCTAAGGCATGAGTGCAGACACATCTAGCTAGGGGTTGAGGGCCACCATCCCCAGACTCAGGACTCTTTTCCCTAACACAATCTCAAACGTGTAGTAAACCCTTGAATTCCAAGGACAGTGCATGCCATGGGAGTGCTATTGATATTGTCCATGAGAAAAACCTTTAATGCCTGAATTATTTTAGTTCTATAAGGAAGAGAAATATAATTGCACCATGACTTTTAAAGTGGCTAGAATTTCAGCACTTCCTTTTGATGGAAACTCAGTGAAGTAGGAAAAAAATTCCGAAATTGTGGAATGAGTCATTAGAGATGGGCAGACTCGTTTTGCAGTTGGTGCTTGAGGTTCCACAATCCTTTCCAGCACCTGTCCTAGTTGAAGTCAGGCACACTCCTTCCCAATGAGCTAATCCAACACTAGTTTAGGTGTTGCTGAGCAATTTGGCAGATGTAAAATCAAAATTCCTTCAGTTGCCCAACAGAGAGGATGTCCTAGATGGTGCTGATTCAGTAAGGAGGGAAGGATTTGCAAGGTCTCCCTGCAAAGGCAGACACCAGGACTTAGAGAAAAGGATGTAACCAAGATCACAAAGCAGGTGAAAGTCTTGATACCCAGCACCCACCTTCAGAGCAGGAAGAGGTGAAGAGCTGGGGTCTTGCTGGAGGAGGCCAGGACACTGTGCTGCTTCTACCCAGCTCTACCCCACCACCATCCTGCTCCAGGTCCCAGAGACCCAAAGGAAGAAGCAGAGTTAGGAGGAAAACATGGGTTCTCTTGACAGCAGGTCCTGGCAGTGAGACCTGATCAGGGTGAAGAAGAGGTGGCAGCACAGTGCAGGGACAAGTGGTCCCCTGCTCAAATGCCCTGCAGACTTGGACAGGCAGTTGACCCTGCACCTCAGACTTCAGGGCCTCCTCCTGCCCAAGCTGTCTGTAGATGGACAGCTACAATGAGGTGTAGAATAATGCTGTATTTGCAAGCCATGTATGTGGTAAGGAATTAATATAAAAAATTCATGACCAACTTCTACAACTCTACAGCAAGAAAATAAATAACCCAATTAAAAACTGGGCAAAGGACTCAAATAGACATATCTCCAAAGAAGATACACAAATGGACAACTAGTATAAGAAAAAAATGCCTAGCATCAATGATCTTGAGGGAAATGCAAATCAAAACTATGATGAGTATTTTCTCATGCATGGTGGGATAGGTATCATCACAAAGGCGAAAGAACCAAGTGCTATAATCCGAGCACTTGGGAGGGTAATGTGGGAGAATCACAAGTTCCAGCCTGAGCTACATAGTCTCAAAAACCAAAAAGAGGGGGGAAAAATGTGAAAGATAAATGTTATTAAGAAAAGGGAGCCTTTGCATATTGCTGTGGGAATGCAGATTAGTAGTCGTCATGGAAAACAGTATGGAGGTTCCTCAAAAAAATAAAAGAAATACCTTATGGTCCAGGAATGCCACCAGGGGATCTAGGTCAAAGGGGTATCTGCAGCCAAGCATAGTGGCTCACGCCTATAATCCTAGCTATTCAGGGAGGTAGCGATGGGGAAGCCAGCCTAGGCAAACAGTCAGCAAGATTCCATCTCAACCAATAAAGTGGCATCTGCCTGTCATCCCAGCTACAAGGAAAGAATAAATAGAACAATCATGATTCAGGCCCTTAAAAATAACCAAAGCAAAAAGGGCTGTGAGAGTGGCTCGAGTTGTAGGGTGACCACCTAACAAGCACAGGCCCTGAGTTCAAACCCCAGTACTGCCAAGGAAAAAAAAAAAAAAGATAAGTGTACTCCCATGTTCATTGCAGCATTTTTCCCAATAGACAAACCGAAAAAGATGGAAATCCTGTCATTTGGGACAATGTGGATGAACATGGAGTATATTACATTAAGTAGAATAAGCCAGGCACAGAAAGAAAATGCCACATGGTCTCACCTCTGTGTGGAATCCAGAGAAGGGAACTGGAGGAGGAGGGAGAGGGTGTGGGGACAGGAAGTGCCTTTTCACTCTTGGTTTTTCCTGCCACTATGGAGAAGCATTTGTATGAAACATTGTAATGTAGTCCTACTTGTCTATTTTTGCTTCTGTTGCTTTGTGCTTTGAGGATTATTATCTAAGAAATCATTGCCAAGATTGATGTCATGAAGCTTCTCCCTGTGTTTCCTTCTAGAAGCTTTACAGTTTGGGGTCTTATACTCAAATCTTTATTGTACTGTGAGTTGACTTTGTGCATGGTTTAACTTCACTCTTTGCATGTGGATATCTAGTTTTCCCAACACCATTTATTTAGAGATCCTCTTTCCCCATCGTGTATACTTGGTACCTTGTTGAAAATCAGTTGGTCTTACACATACAGGTTTGTTTCTCACCTCTCTAGTCTGTTTTATTGACCTATATGACTGTCTTAATCATTATTTACTGTCTTTTTTTCTCATTGTTCCTTTTCTAAGTTGACTATTCAACTCATAGTGCCAGTTTTTTTCTTAACAATGTAAGTATTTAAACCTATAAAATTATCAATATATGCTTTTTACCCATATCCCATATATGTTGTATATTTTACCATTTTATTATCATTCATTTATTATTATTGTATTTTTTATTTCTTCTTAGATCTGTGAGCTGTTTAAAAGTAGGTTTTAAAATGTTTTTGTTTTAAAATCTTATCTTAATTGCATTGTTATCTGAGAGCAGTCTACTTCCAAGTTGTCTGGTTGGATCTTTTATCAAACTTACCATATCTAAGTAGTCCTTTTTTCCCCTAAAGTTTGTTTTGTTTATTTCTTTTGTTTTATTTGGTATCAGATTTGAACTCAGGGCCTTGCCCTTGCTAGGCAGGTACTCTACCATTTGAGCCACTCCGCCAGCTCTAAAGTTTGGGTTTTTTTGTTTTGTTTTTGTCTGAAAATCTGTTTATTTGGTTGGAATTGTAGGCATACTCTCTGTTTTGGTTAGTAGGAATAGCTTTGTCAGCCTTTTTATTTTCAACCTTTACACATTCTCATTGTTTAAATATGTCTCTTATAAGGAGCATGTACCCATTTTCTTTAATCCAGTCTAACAAACTGACAAGAGCTACATTGACTCTACTTCCTTTCCAGCATAACTATTGGCAGTCTCTAATTTTAGCCATAGCAGCGGGTATATAATATCATTATGGTTCTATTTTGCTTATTGTTAAATGTCAGAAAACAGTTGCTTCTTATATTTTGTCCTGTTTTTTAGTCATTTAACGGAAGAAGGATAGATCCGACTCCTGTTAAACTCTGTCTTGGTTGGAAAGTTGCTTGTCCCGCACTTTGTAATTTTCAAGATTATTTTTTTAGCATCCCAACATGCATTTGAAATAATTTTCTTTTTAAAATAAACTTACACAACATGCTTTGCTGCTTCTGGAGGGAGGGCTCACAGAAATTTCTAGTCCATAATACTATCAAAAATGAATATTTTAGTATGCGATATTAATTAGACAATTATAGGGTTTTTTCATTTAGTTTACCAACATTTTCAGCATCATGTATTGAACTATTCATCCTTGCTCACTGTCTTAATCTCAGTTTACAAAAAGTATTCCATGAAACAAGCACTTGCATGCAGAAAATTTGATTGTGAAGTGATTCTACAAGTATAGGATTTATTTCATGTATAAATTACTTACAGGCTTCAGTGCTTATTTCCTTTTACGACACCATTTACTACAACTAATTTAGTCTTGAGACAGAAGTTTTGTTTTGATTTTTTTATTGGTCTGAGTGCATCTTTGCTTATCTTCTTTCCATAGAAACTTTATGAGTGGTATGCTTTATAAGCCCTTGTATATTTGAGGGTGTCTTTGCATAACCCTGTTACTTTTGTACAACTTTGCTGAGTAAATAATCCCAAAGTCACAAGTTTCTCTTCAAAATTCTGTAAGCATTGCTCATAGTGCCTTTGTCATCTACTGCTGAGAAGAGTGGCCTCAGTGTAGCCTGATTGCTTTGCCTTTTGGTGTCCAGTTTTTCTCCTCTTCCCTGAATTATAGTGTTTTGTCTTTGGTACTGATAGTTTTTAAAAATCACTGGTGTATTTTGAATTTATTTCATCAGTTTTTCCTAACATACAGTGCACATTGTACAACTCAAGTATTTTTTTTAGACTAGAAAAGTTTTCATTTGATAACTCCTTGAATCGTAGCTCTGTTAAAAGTATTGCAGTCTTTTTTGACAGGAGCAACACTCATATGTATGTTAGATATCCATTGTCCTTCATGTGCTGCTCTCTCACATGTCATTTTCAATCTCTTTGTTCTTTCCCCTCACATTCTGGGAAGCATTCTGTTACATTGCTTTTATTTATTTTATCTATCTATTCTGCAGTGCAAGAAATCAAACCCAGGGCTTTGTGCATGCTAGGAACGTGCTCTACCACTATGCTACATTCTTAGCCCCTACTTTTACGTATTTAATTTTTTTACATATCTTATTAATGCTCCTTTAATGCTTCAAGGGCATTTCCAAGAGTAGTATGGCAAATCTCTTTCCCCTGCATTTTAAATAAGCCTTCCAGTTCCTTAAAAAAGTCCATTCCACATTTTATCTTTAACCTCTTCTTTTACAGGGTTAATATTTCATTTGATGTATCAAGCACATGGAGTTGGTCCTGAAGATTTACTCTTTTTCTTCAGTAAATACTTCTCAGTTACCCTGTACCTTTACCTCTACAGTGATATGTTCATCTTTTATGTGGTGAAATATTTTCATATTTTTGCATATTTTAATATGTTTTATATTGATAGTCTTTTGTTACTGAGGGTAAATTGGATGGTTTTTGCTAAAAGTGAAATAGATGTGTCCCACCTCTGCAATAATATTGAACATAAAAGTGGAGGACTAGTTTACATTAAGTGTTAAGACACACTCATTCAGTGATCCAGCAGCCTGTGGATGAGGACAAGTGAGTGGTGGAGTGGACCATCCTAGAAAGAGATTCTCCAGGTGGTGGTCTCTGTATTTGATGGAGCCATTGATCTGGATCCAGCTTTATAGTCTCTTCTCAGCCAGGACTGTGTTCTGCATATGCAGGTGACTATTCCCAGGTCCTTTCCTGGTGCTCCCGTATCTCCTATAGGATGAACCCTCAGCATGCAATCCTTTGTCTGGTGTGTTGGAGATGCTCTTAGGTTTCTTGGTGTAAGTGTTTCCTCATACTCTTGACCCATAATAATGAAAGAAGCTCTCAGTTGGGACCTCCCCTTCTATCCTACAACCTGCCCTTATTTACAAATTAGGAATGCTTGTAAACATCTATCATAGTATCTCTCTCACTTATTTCCTGAGGCACCATACTATTTTCTCAGAAAAGGAGCTTTTGGTCAGTGGCAGCATCTCTCTTTAATATGTTAGACATGCTAGGTGCCTTCTTTCCTCTATGCCTCCACAGAAGCAGTTCTGAACAGGTTACATACATGACTAATTATGTTGTTTAGAGAAATCTTATGGAGAGAAATATATAATAGTTATTGGGAGCACACTAGATTTTAGGCCCTATGTGGGCACTTCCTGTGTCCCATTCTTGCCTTTTCCTCTGCTCGTGTACCATAGTCTTGCATGGTTGTTTTAAAATTTATGTACCAGCTTGTTCTCCTCATTAAAATGTTTCATGAGGATGGGCATTTTATCTTTAGTGCTCATATTTGTACCCAAGCATCTAGAACACTGGCACAACAAAATATAGTTATAGAATAAATGCCCTTTATTTAAAGAAAAATTAAAACAGGAAAGACTTTAACAGACCTTTTAAAATGATCTATAAAAAGAGATTGGATAGATATCAGAAGTACTTGATTATAACAGCCAATTCTGTTTGTAAAGTGAGACATAAAAAAGCTTAGGTTTGCTTAATTGATGGCAAGTTTAAGAGACTCAAGTTTACTTGAAACTGACACTTGTATAAATTTATAGTGGCTTAAACAGGAAGTCACAACCATTTGGACCACTTATTTCCATTTCTGATTCTTTCTTTTATATCAAAACTAACTCAGTGCTTATCTGACTTGGCTCCTTATTCAAAAGAGAAATAAATAATAAAAGGAAAATCAGCTCAGGTACCACCTTCCTTTATAATCTTTTGAACTGAAATATCAGAATTATTTGTAATATAAACATATTTTATTGTTTAAAGTTAGAATTGCATCTGGATTGTTTCTGAACAAGTTAGAATATATGGCACTTGATTTCTAGCTGTTAACAGCTAATGTTTTAAAATGTTAGAGATTGAAAAAGAATCTAAACCTTTCCTTTATCTAATTTCAACCATATTTTCAAATTTATGAAGTTCTTTTTTTCTTAATCTCTCCACAAATTATAAAGAGTAGCATTTACCCTGTATTGAGCGCAAATGAATACACATTCTTTTTAAATGAAAATATTGACAGTAAAAACCAAATTAGAAGAGAAAGGAAATGCACATAAATCTCCAGGCTCTTGGAAGAGCATGTAAGTAAATCTAAGAATGACATTTTCTCATAATTTTACATTTTCCCTTTTGAAAAACCACTTTCCACATTGTGGATGACTTGGCAGCTCCAAGAGTGACATCACTCTTCTGTTATGCAGTATCTGCTTTCTTTTAGATAACGTGGTGGCACTTCCTCAAGTTTTGGTGATTAAGCTGAATTAAAAACCAACTGGGTTTGCGTTTAAATTCCTCTAACTGCTCAACCAAGTGTATTCTTGATCTTAGACCTACTTTTGGACACTCCTGAGAATTTCTGTTGCCAATGGGCTGCTCTATTTCTGGAAACAGAAGCAAGCAAGCAAGAGGAAAATGCACTCCTTAGAATTACTCATCATTATCTGTCAAAATGTGCTGAATTATCAGTACAGTGAGCTAGCTGTTTACATCAACAATCTTCTTTCCTGCCTATCTTAACCTGACCCCTAAATCTTGGCATTGTTTTCTTATTTCAGAAAATCGTAAATAGTTATCTGAGCCTTATTCCCTTTTTGCAGTTGTGGGCAGACTCTGATGAACAATAAGGTAATGATGAAAAGATTATACTAGTAATTAGGCTGTTACTAGGAAGGAAAAGATCAAGCTGTGAACAGGGCTAGCAACTTTCCTAGAGCTCCTAGAAACTCACCTATGACCACCAGGTGACAATGTCGGCATGCTAGACATCTGGTCTACCACCCTGCACCAGTACTTCTCAAACATGAATGTGTATATAAATCACCTTCTTCAGCTGGCTGGAGTGGGGCCTGAATTCAGCGTCTCTAACAAATTGCCTGACCACAATTTGAGTAGTGAACCTACAGGACTGTTACCCAGTTGAAGCTCAAGATTTACAATTTTAAATATTTGCATAAAAATTCCATTAAAGACCAAGTAAATATTTTTGGACAGAGATACAAGACTTTAAATTTTGGAGCTAGAGATATGATTCAGCGGTATAATGCTTGCCTAATATGTGCAAGGTCCTGGTTCAATCCCCAGCACTTGGAAAAAAAAAAAGGCTTTAAACTTTAGAACTGTTTTATAAGCGTATGTAGTTTCTCCCCCAAGTCCCAATTTAGGCTAATTGTACAGCAATTAAAATTATCTTTCTGATTATCCAAATGTCAAAATGTATTTCTGATCCTGAAGTAATCTGATGTGTTTGATGAAAAAATAACAAAATATATTGAAGCCGGCAAGGCATGAAGATTTTAGAGCTTATCTCAAAAGCTTGATTCCTTTTTACCCTGATGTTCTATGATGTCAGTGTTCAGAAAGAAAACCTAACCTTCCAACAGATTCTAATGAATTGAGCATCTGTCACCCTGGAAGTGGTTCACAAATCAAAGCAAGGTAGCAGACTTCTTTTCCTACTCAAATTCTCCGAGACCTTGCTTAGGCTGTGATTCTGACTTATTCTCAGTGCTTCTTCTGATCTTGCAGAAGTGTTGAGGATGGGGATAGCCTTCCCCCAACCCCAACCTGATAGAGAAACTCGTTGAGCAATGGTTCTACTTCTATGTGCAAAGGAGGAAATTCCCTGAGTTCATGCCTCTGTAATGGCTGAGGTGTTACTCTGGCCCAGGTTTTGACACCCATGCATTTGTTTGGCTGATCAAAGTAATAGCTAGAACAACTGCCGGTCAGCCACTCTGTCTCTAAAGGCACAGCACATCCTCATCCAATTCATCCTGCATTCTGGGTTTATTGAGCTGTTTTTTTACCCCTCAAAAATAAAAATATAATCGCATCTACAATTTCAGAGAAAGTAAAAAACAGATCTAATCATTTAACTGTCTTTAGAGGGAAACAGTAAAATTTAATGTTCCTATGGTTTCCTTTCAAAGCATTTGGAAATTACAAGCAAAACACTTTGCAAGATTTAAAAGATAAAAAACAGACTATAAAATTTTATATTTAGTGTCATGTCAGTTTTGTAAAAAAAAAATTAACAGAGGCATCAAAACAGAATTAGAAGGAATATATAGAGATGTTATGATGGTCCATTAGTTTGGCCATTATTATTATCCATAATAACTCATTATCCTCTTCATTCTAGTCAGTATATGTATTACTTTTACAATTTAAAGTTTTTTTTAAAAAACAGAACAAAAGCAACAAAGCAATACTGTGAGCAGAGTCAAAGCCTCTAGAACCAATGCCTCCTCCCACCAAAAGGGTTGAAATCTCTGTTCAGGGACTTGAATCTGTAGTGGATTGTTTGATGTTTTAATGTGGTATAGATCTGGATACTGCCCAAGTGACAGTAATAAATTAGAGTGCTTTGGTAAAGACCAAACTCATCAATTTTTCCAAAATCTGTATTTGATTAATTCCATAAAGGTCCAGGTCAAAGTTATTCCTCAAACCTTATTATTTTAACAAAGGAGCCCGAGGTTTCTAGGTTTATCAGAAAATTCATTATCACCGTAAAATGGCAAAAGGTCACAAAATGTCTGCTTCCACAATAAAACAGCATATAAGAAAAATTTCTTATTCTCTACAATTCATTACCCCAGCAGAACCAAGAGAAATCTCTGACATTTCAGATCCTTTTGCTTCAGGGGAAATAAATGTTCCATAGATCATGGAGAAAAATGACAAACAAATTAATGAAAAACAAATACACTCTTGCATCGTTACCAGGCTATGCCAGACCAAACACAGTCAAAGTTGGCTTTTATTCTCAGCTCTTTCCAACTCAGAAGAGTGACAGTTTCCATAATGGCATCAGCACTACAGTTACAGAAAACTGTACACACACCAAAGACTTGCAAATTAAAGAAACATGCAGTGGAAAAACAGAAAGAGAAATGCTACCATTTCATGCATATTTCTCTGCAGTGGGAAAGTCATTGCTGGCAAAGCATCATTGAAATCTTGAGTTAATAAATGAAAGCATTTTCGTATTCACTCCCCTTCTCACAATGTGTTCGTTATACAAAAGTGAAACCTGACTGAATTTAGTAGTGCTCAGTTTTCCCACATCCTAAAAATTCCTCCCTTTAATTCTGACCTATTTGCACCACTAAACTTTGTCAAGAAGTAGTTTACATGTGCTCTCTTTCCTTAATTTCTATGTTTAGCATACAAATTTTAACACCCATGATGTATCCATTTTCTTTCATTTATGTTTTAGACACAGGAAGTAGATAAAGCCAAAATTCGCCATGACTCCAGCCCCGGTCCCTCTGCACAAAGGTGTCCAGGGCTAATTGTTTTTGGCTTCTCGATGTGCTTACTTATGCAATTAGGATTTATGGAGTTGTTTGCACGTGTGTAATACTTTTTTTTTTTTTACATAAATGGTTTTGTATAAAATGTTTGGGTTTTGTTTTGTTTTGTTTTGTTTTGCTCCCTGTTTTTTTCTTTCAATGATCTATCTTGGAGACCTTTCCAGGTCAGTAAGTATAGATCAGTGGCTCTCAATAGGGACTATTTTGCTCCCTCAGGGGAAATCTGGTGATTTCTGAAGACCTGTTGGTAGTCACACCTGAGTGTGGGGGTTGTTATTACTATCTAGTGGTAGAGGCCAGGGATGGTGCCAAATCCCAGAACAGCCCCATGACACAGATTTATCTACCCAAAAACATCAGTGATAGCAAGGTTGAGAAACCCTGAGCAGGATCAACCTTATTCTTTCAACTGTTGCGTGGTAATGTGTAGTTAAGTAGTCAGTCATGTAGCTGTGTACATTTAGATGAATCTTTAAAATTCATTTATTTGTGCCATCAGTGATTCTTCCACTTAGTTTTCACCCAACACAATCACCCTTCTCCCCTTTTTCCCTGCCTTAGTCTGTTCCTGCTGCTACGGCAAAATACTACAGATTGGGTAATTTATAATAGAAATTTATTTCTCACAGTTCTGGAGGCTGAGAAGTCCAAGATCAAAGTGTTAGCAGATGTGGTGTCTATAAAGGGCTTGTTCTCTGCTTCCAAGATGGTGCTACGTCCTCTGGAGGAGAGAAATGCTATGTCCTCACATAGCAAAAGGGACAGAATGGAAAAGTGGAAATGGATGAATGTCTCTCTGCTTTGAGTCCTTTGATAAGGGCGCCAATCCTATCCTTGTAGAGAAGCCCCCAGGGCCTAATCACTTCCCCTCATGTCCCCACCTCTAAGCACCTTGGGGATTAAGTTTCAACACACGAATTCCAGAGGTATGCATACATTCAAACCACAGCAATCCCCTACAGGATACCGAGGGATTTCTGAATCCCTTCGCTCCTTTTCAGGGGGAGCCATGTTGGCTTTTCTGGGCCATTTGCTAGTGCTCTTTGTCCCCTTCTCCTTGAAGCACTCTGCTCCCTGGCCCTTTGCTTGGTCCTTCTATTTCAGCTGCCTGGTGCAGTGTCTGAGGCTGGTCAGCAGCACCCATTCCTGAGCTCTTACTGTCTTTTGAGCACTATGCTGAGCGCTGGGAGTATGGAGATGAACAGGGGTCCAGAATACGGGTTTATGTGAAGTTTGGTGAGTGATTGAATAAATGATTAGATATACTGTGAAAGATTTTAAAGGCCAGTGGGAAATGCTTTTCCTTCATGGTTCAGAATTTACTACATAGTTTATCTTCTTGACTCTCTCTCCTACAACACTCGTTTTAAAAAATAAATCAAGGAAAAGGCTTTCCTCACATTTGCCCACCACACTGTTTTTTTCTGCTTTGAAGCAGCAACTGCATTGTTTCACATTTGCTCTGCAGGGAATGCACTTGGCCTTGACAAGGCCCAGAAAGGTCATGTTGGAGAGGCAGCCCTGCTTGCTCCTGGCTGAGGGGGAGGAAAGTTGCCCTGCAGCTCCCTTCCCCACCTCTGCTTTTCAGCCTCCTTAGGACTGTAGGACCTTCACTCACTCCGAAAAGGAACCTCCAGGAATGGACATAGGCACTGCTGCCACCTGGCCCTCATCTCCCTGGATCAAGGGACCTTAAGCACCTACCTGAAACCTGACAGCAAAGGAAATCTCACCATAAATCCAAACTCACTGCTGAAACTAAACTCTTTCAGTGTGTACTGAACACTCACTATGCAGGCACTGGGAGCTGGAAGGGGCCAGGATGAGGTGGGGGACATATATAAACAGCCACTTACCATGCAAAACAGGATAAAGTTGGCCCTAAAAAGAGGATTGAGCAAAGTGGCTTAAGGAGAAAGGGAGGATTAGGTATGATATGGGGATCAAGCAACACACTTGAAAATCATTTCCCCTGTCCTAGAAAACAGAGAAGCTTTATTTGATGGATTCTTTCCATTTAAGCATAAGGAAAAATAGGATTTTTTGAAAGGCAAAATGAAACATCAAGACAGCTAGATTCTAGAGCACCATTCTGCTGAACACTATGTAGTTTGGCTAAGGCCCTGAATCTTAGCAATGGGAGATTTTATCTCAGCTATGGGATAGTTCTCTTAGAAAAAGCATCCAATATTTTACCTGTCGCTGTCCCAAATGCTCAAGGTCCAGCAGCCCTGGTTTTATGTCAAAGATTTGTGACTTATTTCTGGTCAAGCCCATAATCGGATTCATGAAGACACATTTATTGATCACTCCAGGTCTGTCTGACTGGAAAGTTCTGCAGGCTCTGTATATACGTTTGCTATTTCTTTTTGTGTGGGGGAGGGAGAGGGGAGACAGGTCTCACTATGTAGCCCAGGCTAGTCACAAGCTCAGCAATCTTGCTACCTCAGTCTGTTGAGTGCTGGGATTACAGGCATGAGCCACCATGCCTGGCTTGATATTTACATTTCTTATTGCTGTGTTGAAGCCTAGTGGGGTCCTAGAAGCATAAAGGATACAGCTGAAGCACAGAGGCTTTTACCATAATGTACCAAAGCTCCTCAGGATGAAGGAAGCTTTGACAGCTGCAAGGATTGGGGAGGGAAGTAACAGAGTGAGAGTAAATCACTTGGTTGAATGAGTCAGTGAAAAGGGTCAAGAATCATCATCAGAGCTCTTGTTTACTTTGTCTCTCTCTACTACTATTATGGTTTAGATCTTTTGTTTTTGTTTTGTTTTGTTTTTTTGTGGTACTGGGGTTTGAACTCAGGCCCTTAAGCTTGCTAGATAGATACTCTACTGCTTGAGCCACTCTGCCAGCTCTATGGTTTGGATCTTAAGTGTCCCCCCAAAAACTTGTGTTGAAGACTTGTTCCCCAGCTGATGGGTCTATTGAGAGGTGGTAGAAAGTTTAGGGGTGGGACCTACTTGGAGGAAGTAAGTCATTGGGGGTGCACCCTTGAAGAGGACATGGAACCCCAGCCCTCTGGTCTCTAATTCTTTGTTTCCTGGCCCCCATGAGGTGAGCAGCCATGATGGCTGTCTTGCCACAGGGCTAAGAGACCATGAACTGAAACCGTGAGCCAAAATAATCTTTCCTCCTTGTAAGCTGATTTCATCACAGCTAGAGAAAGCTGACTAACACAACTGATGGCCGTTCTTTACCTCTAGAAGTAAAGACCCAATTGAGCGAGTCGCAGAGTTCCAGAGGCCAATGGAACATTGCTGCAGAAGTTCCAGAGGGCCTACAAACTATTATTGCATAACAAATTTCCACAAATTCAGCAGCTTAAAATAACACCCGTTTACTACCTCACAGTGTCTACACTGGCAGACTGGGCAGGTGACTGGGTTCTTTGCTCAGGGTCTCCCAGGGTGAAGGCAAGGTGCCCATCCGGCTGGGCTCTTACCCAGAGGCGTCAGGAACATCTGCTTCTGATCTCATGCAGGTCGCTGGCAGGAGGCACTGTTCTCTCTGTAGGAACACCTCTCAGCCTCTCGAGTCCTTGCCCCATGACACCCTGAAGTGTAAAATCAGGGACAGAGACCCTTCCTGCTGTTGACTCCCTCACAGGCAGAATCTTTCTGCCTTCTCTTCTGCTGGACGCCAGAGAAAACACTATTTTCAGAAGGCTGCTGTGAATATGTTAGGCTAACAGTCCCTCAGAGCCCCTGTGGCACCTAATTAGCATATTCACCTGAGAGAAACATCAGGGACCAAACATCACAGGGGCCGTATGAGAATTTGGCCACCCACAGCTGCCCAGGGTGTGGGTCCATCTGACCTGGAAATGACACCTGGGGATCCAGCGCCAGGAAACTGTGACTGAGGGTAGGGGTGGGAGTGACACAGGAGATGTCTCAACAGAAGCGATATGATACCTGGAGCCAGCGACATCTCCAGGAGCCAATCGGGGAAGGGCTTTTGGAGGCGTAATTAAACAACTGAGCTGAGAGTGAAAACCCTGTGATCAGTACACACTTTTCTTGAACTTTGGTGGGCCAGGTTAGGCAGCAGAATAATGAAGGAGAGAGAACATTTACACTTTAGTTGTTCACAGTCTGGTGAGATTCTAAGAAACCTCCAAGACTGAAAACACTGAGACATCTACCTGTCTCTAAGAAAATAACATGTATTTCCCAGCCAGGCCTGAGTGACTGCTCCTGTACCATCTACTGAAGATGTAACAGGGGGCATGGGAAGCAGGAACCTGAGGTTGTACTGCTGAAAGGGGCCACAGGTAGCTCCTGCAGAATCATTAGCAAAGGGTCTGGGGTCCTGGAAGTAGCCTGGGAGGCCATCTGGCTCACTTCAACCATAAACTACCAAGGAAGGGGCATTCTTATGCTATTTCAAGACCTCTCCAGAGACGAGAACTCCTCAGCCTCCCTTTTATAGCCCACACTTCTTTGTTTTACCATTTCTGAACTGTCCCTTTCCTTTTACTGATTGCTGTGTGAAATAGAATGTAAGCCCTTCATGCTCATTTCACAATCATTTGTCACACACAGCTTACTTCTGAACATTCAAATGAATGTAGCATCTGGACCTGAGGGAAAGGGTGAAGTCAGACAGACCTGGGAAAGCCATCTTCAGGAGAGTGTGGGGGCAAGGATGGAGGCCCAGATGCTTTCCTCCACCTTTTTTGACAAGCTGCCACACATGCTTTCACAGGTTGGTGACTGTACAAGAGCGCAGCCTGCCTTCCATCTGCCAAGTCACACTTTCTAGCACAGAAGGAGGCGTCTTGCTTTAATCTGAACAAGGCATTGTGGAAACCTGTGGATCCCTTTGTGATCCGCTCTTTTATCTTGAACCTGTGAGTCCTAGTAAGAAGGGTAGAAAGCAATCAATTTCCTAGACAAAAAACAGGGAAGGAGCAATACAGTGATAAGAAAGGAAGACAAAGACCCAGATACTCAGGAGGCAGAGACAGGAAGATCACAGTTTGACAGCTCAGGCAAAAGTTATAGAAACCCTATCTCAAAAACAAGCCAGCACAGTGGTTTTGTACCTATAGTCCCAGCTACTTGGGAGGCAAATGTAGGAGGATCAAGGTTTGACACCACCCCAGGCAGATAGTAAGACCCCATCTGAAAAAAAAAAAAAAAAAAGTGTGACTTGGCTTAAGTGGTAGAGCTCTTGCCTAGCAAGCTCAAAACCCTGAATTCAACCCTCAACAATAAAAAAAAAATGTGGCGGCAGGGGGTGGGGGGGGAGATGGAGAGAGGAAATGTGACCATCCAATCTCCTAATTAAGACTAAGAGTTTAGTGGAAAGGCTGGGGATATAGATCAGCAGTAGAGCACCTGGCTAGCATGTGCAAACCCTGTGTTCAATCCCTAGCACCTCCTCCCCGAGAGAGAGAGAGAGAGAGAGAGAGAGAGAGAGAGAGAGAGAGAGAGAGAGAAGTTAAGGGAGACAGCTTACCTTATTCAGCAACCACAAAACTAGAAAATAAGCATTCACTTTAAAATAACACGTCATGTACACAGAACTCCATGAAAAGATGATTGGGTTGTGATTATAAGACTGAATACTCCTAACCCCTTTAATTTTGCATGTTGGTTTTCTTTGTTGAGTTGTTTGGTTGTTTGGTTTTTGTTCTTGTTTTGGTTTGGATTGGGTTTTGTTTTGTTTTTTGCTTGCCTTTATATATTCAACAAATACTTTTTGGTACTGGTTCTGTTCATTGCACTCTGTTAGTCCTTCTGCATGGTCCTTGCATGTAGCATTAGTGTACATAAAAGTCACCAGGTAACAAGTTAAAAGTTTCCTAGGGATTCCTTCCATATAGCTCCAGGAACACTGAGCTATATTTTGATCAAACCCCAGGCAATTCTGATGATTCAAAGACCCAACTTGAGAAGGGTTGCCATGGAGATGGAAAGAGTACAACCCAGTTTCTTGTCCAAAGAAGACATAATTGAGTCAGGGGACAGAGTGCAGAGATATTTCAAAATAAGTAATAATATATAACTGCAAGTGCCAAAGATCCAAATGAGTAGTAGAAAGAATAAAAGGTAGGTGAGAAGAGCAGGAGGGTAGAGAAGGAATATTCCAAAATGGAGTTCTCAGAAGATTTTTAAAAGGACTGTGTTCTAACTGGGGAGAGAAGAGGACTTTCAGGTGGGGAAATTCATGAATAAAGGCAGTTAACTTGTGTGGTGGCAGACAGCTCCACGCAACTTGTGAGGACTGAATTAGTATGTCCCTGCTACTTCCCTGACGATCTTACTTGAGCTACAGCCTCGTTCTTCTTCCTTATTAGGTTGCTTTTGAGAGTATTTCATGAGAGATTGCACATGAACTTGTAAAATGAGATTAATCACCATTGAAATATATACATTGAGTTATGCATAATTTCAGCTTGATTTAAGTGTCTATACTGTTGAAAAACTAGATAGACTCCAAATGTGTCTGATTATTAAATTCAGATGGCAGAGCCTTTCATTAACAGCATGGATTTTGCTCTGCACATTTTCCTTCAGAAGCAGCAGGTCTACCAACAGCTCAGACTATACAACACATAAGGGGAAATAGAGGCAGTGGTCCTGAAATTGCATGTGGAAACCTTCTATCAACTTTTTGCAGTGTGGAACTTTTGTATAGTCATATTATCCATACTCATAGCTCGTGCTTTTTAAATGCATTATTAAATGTGTTTTTATTAGAGTGTTTGATACTTGTGTTTTATAATTATCTCTTTCTCACTCAAGCAGTTTTGAATAATGGGATATAATTTCAGTAAATATTTTGCATTTAGTAAAATCAGAAGAAAATGAAGAGAACACTTGGTGATGCTCAAAATAAAATCAAAATGAGAAAAGTAGAGATTTTTATAGTTCCACATGACTTACTTAGAATTCAGATCACTGGTGTGGGTTAAGTGACAAAGAAATACTGTGTGGCTTCAAATACAGGCTGTATTTAAAGTTCACATCATATTGCTACAAGAGAAGATAAGCTATCAATGTGAATATGTGTACCTATTCCATCTATGTGCACTTTGCACCCAAATTTGTAAACTTCTTATCATCACCAATTATTATTATAGTCATGTGTGCCCAGGACAATTTTAAGCCCTCTCAGCTACATCTAACACTATATCTAATGTGTGTGTGTGTGTGTGTGTGTGTGTGTGTGTGTGTGAATGAATGTTCCTGTGACTGTTTCTGTAATGCAACCATGCAAATATTTGGAGTGATCCATCTTAGCCTTTGTTTCTACTTAATTGATCTTGACTGTTGCATAGGTTTTTCCAATCTATTACATATATACACTTTACATATTGGTCAAACTTGACGTCTCCATGAACACCTTTCCCAGCCTGGTTTCAGATGGTTGCTTGTTGAAGATTTCATCCACTCTCTTTCCTCGTCTCTCTGAATACTCTTCTCCTAGGTCAGGTGGCTCCACCCTCCAGGACAGGTGCTTCTCTTCCCATTCAGCATCTGTGCTCTGGCTTAGGTTTCTCTCATGCCCTTCTCAGGATCTCACAGACAGACAAGCACCATCCTGCTGCTCTGTAAATTCTGACCTGTGTCTCAAGTGGAGTCACAGGAGTGCACTTTCCTTTGGATCCCATATGTGGATACATATGCAGGTGACCCTGTTGTTCCCTTTCCTGCTTGAAAGCATGGACAAGTAGGTGGCACGTCCTGTAACCACTTGCAGTCAAGTAGACCTAATTCACAACTTTCAGGCAGCACTTGGCCAAAAATTCTGAATGGTTAAAATGGTGCAGGGTTAGTTCAGTTGGCAGATATTCTTTCACTTAAATATACACACACACATATATATGGATAAAATGTGAATATACCAAGTTTTCCATCTGCATTAATAATTAGCATTTTCTAATATTAAGTTTCTGCTTTTCATATTGAACTTTTGGAGACAACGTATGGTCAGGTTTCTATATTTATTACTTCACACAATATATAGTTCCTGAGATAACTATATAATTGTGAATACTGATACACCCAGAGGAGAATTCACACATCCCTCTCACACATCTGTTTTGCTTTAGGCAAGAGAAGGTTCTCTTGCCAGAATGGCTTTCAGTGGATATAGGCAATCTGCTTTACGTTGAGCCTCTGCAATTCACAGATGTAAATGTTTAAAAGCAGTGAGGTTAACATGGTTATTTCTCCAACTGAAAATGTCCCCAGTCACTACTTTTGTCCTTAAAAAGAGAGAGAGAATCTTATTGTGTTAAGAATCTGTTGTGAGTAATTCTTGCCTCATAACTGCCGTATCAGAACTGAATTAACTGTTCTGAGTCGTCCTCTGATGGCTATCAATGTCCTACTAGTTTGTATTGTTAGTTTGATTGTGTCCTCTTGATGGACTTTGGGTTCTTAGAGAATGAGGAAGCAGTATTACTGCCCAGAACAGAATCCTACTGACCAAGGAACTACTTAAAGAAACATCCAAGAAACTCCTAGCCTTTCAATCTGCCTTCAGTTAGTTAATTCATAAATGTGACCGACCACCCTTTATTTCACTCTGCTAAGAAATGTGGGTAAAGGGCTGCTGTTGAAGCTCAAGTTGCAAAGCATCTGCCCAGCAAGTGTGAGTTCAAATTCCCGTACTGCCGAAAACAAAGAAATGTGAGTAAGGCAAAGAGAATATATGCATGCTAACTTCAAAAACTGAGCAACCTGGTAGGAAAGACGCAACCTACAATAATAACAATAAGTGTGATAAGTGTCAAATATAGGCTTCTGAGAGTCCTCAGTTTCTCACACCCACAGCTATGGGCATTTTCTCAAATTTTAAAATTTAATCCAACACTTTAGGACTTGACTTATTACAGGAAACTTTACCTAATGTTTCTTGTATTGCTAATTTGTTACATTGGATAAAATCTGTGGGTTAGGAAGAAGTTTAATTATGTTAACAGCATGAGGTCAGAGATTCAGGGCCTTTGAGAGCTTGGGAGAAATCCAAGCTGCCATTTTCTGATGCAGCTGAGCCCATGATTCCATGGCTGAAAGTTCCTGACCTTTAAGCACAGGAGGCTGTGCAGATTCTCTTAAAGTTGTTTCACTAACATGGCTCCTGCTAGTGCTGTTTGCAGGAGGAAGGCCTTGTATTTTCTTAAGATGCATCCAAAATAAAAGCTCGAAAGCCATTCAGTGCTAATTAAAGTTTTGTGGTTGAAGGTGCAGGTCTTCTGGCATCTAGAATTAGAACCATCTAGTGTGTCCCCCAAAAAATAAGCTCAAAAACAGACACAGTCTCTCCCCACTGCCATACTGACTGTGAGCAGAAATCTGGTGTTTTCCAGAATAGAACGTAGGTTTTCAAACTCTCTGGGCAATCTCTTTCCAAAGCAAATGAGAAACAAATAGCTCACAGGTACCAACCACATTTACCATCCAATGCAGGAAGAGCTCTTTCCCAGCTTTGTTCTCCCTGGAGCCCTTGGACCAGCGGTGTAGGTGTTGGATGTAATTGTGATCCCTCCCATCCTTACTTTTTCTCCTGCCCTGCCTCCCTACATTGCAGGCTCTGCCTGTGTCTGGTCCCAAAAGAGAGACATCGGCCCTACTCTGAGCACTGGAAGAAAAGTGCACCAACCTTCTACCTACCTGGTAATTGTGAGGACTGCAGATGACAGAGGTTTGAGGGGTGAACATAGGTTAGGAAAGCAGTTTGCTGAGGAGGAGCTGTAGAGTGGGACCTTTTGTCCTGGAACAACAGAGAGCCACTTTCTACCAGGTCAAAGGCCCCCTAGGGTACTCACCAATCTGGGCCACCAGACCAAGGTTTGATGGAGAGGGCCAGAGATTGGGTCCTGCTTACACTGTCTACACCTTCTGCAGATGTCAGCTGCCACTGAGTCCTCTCTGCCCAGATGTCCCCAGGTAAGCCAGAATCACAGAGCCACACAAGTGGACATATAGGTTAAGAAGTGTGTCGATAGACTGGGGTCCAGGCAAGGTCTGCTATAAGGAGAGCAAAGTAGGCTCCAAGTGTGTTGGGCATATGGGCAGGACACTGTTATCAGAGCAGGAGCCTGAGATGAAGAGTGATGGGATGCCTCAGACTAGTCAGTAGCAGGGTCACTCCACCCTAGTGTCAGGCATGGCCCTGGGGGGTTAGTAGCTTCAGCCTGACTGCAGGGTAGTTCTCCCAGCTCCAGCTGAATGTCAGGAAGTACCCAAAAGGCCTGTCATCAGATACCTCCCCCTCTGGCTGGCATTGGCACTGATCTCTCCATGCGCATCTCTGGCCTACTCAGTCCCTCAGTGAGTCCATGGTACCTGCTGCAGGATGAAGCTGGATGCCAGTCCACACTGCAGCCAAGGGTCCAGCTTCCCTTCCTGACTCACTCTTCCATTGGCTATCTGCTCAGCATGGCTGGGGCCTCCTGCTCCCTGACAGACCATCTGCCCTTCTGCCTCTGATTTTTCCTCACATCGCTCCTTTGGCCTTCACTGCCCTTTGCTGCTTCAGTGCCTGGTGAAACCAGGCTCACTCTTTGAGGTCCAGTTCAAATGTAACTCTCCATGTAAGCCTTCCCAGCCACCACCACCACCTTTCCTGGCAGAATGATGTGCTAATTCCCCTCTGTATTTTCTATGTACTTCTAGCCCAGTGCAATAGGATTATTCATTCACCCTAATTCTTTGTTAGATTGTGAACCTCTCAAAGGCAGGGATCTAGACCACTATCCATTCATCTTGGTATCCCCTCCTAGCACAGTTTGCTATTTGCATGTGTCTGTTTTGCAAATTTCTTATGACATTGAAGCCTTCTCATTAACATTTTAGCTCTAATTGAGAAAGTAAAAGCAAGAATAGCTGACATTTTTGGGTGACTTCCCAAGTGTTGCCCCACTCACCCCAGTTCCAGCAGCAAAGCCAGCCAAGAAAACTTTGGTCCAAGTCTAGGGGCCATCCTGGCTCCTAAGGGCTGGGACTGATTGGTCCCTTGTGGTCTTCAAAGCATTTGTCTTTCTGAAGTGCCCATGACTCCGGAAGTCAGGGAAATGCTTTGATGGGAGAGTCTCTGTGCAGGAGGTGTAAAAGCAATATGAAGGGAATCTCACTCCACCCAGTACAGGATGTGCTCTGCCAGTGTGCTGGGCTGCCCAGAGCTGCCCTGTATGTGTTCTTGGAACATGTCCTCCCAGTCATCCCAGAGTTCATAGTCCTCATCAGGACTGCAAACCATGTGGAGAGCCCAACTGGCTATAGGAAGCTACTAGGAAATTATCCTTAATGCTTTAGAAAAGGTCTTTGTACATCAAGTCACTTTTAATGTGATTACAGTATTGCAATTATGGGTGTGTGTGTTTAATAGTCCTTATCTTTTAGAAATACATACGGAAATATTTGCAGATGAAATGATGGCTGAGGGTGGCATTGAAATTACTTGAGAAGTAGGGGAAGAGAGATAAAGACAGAAAAAGATTGACCGCAAGTCAATGCTTATTGGAGCTGGGTTTTGGATACACTGGTGTTTATTATGCTCTTCAGTCTGTTTTTGTATATGTCTGAAATTTTTCATAGCAGTATTTTTTATTGTTAGGTTTTCTGTTTGTTTGTTTATGTTTTTGTGGTCTTTTTAGTATGTAGAACAGAAGGTTGAAAGAAAGTTATTTTGCTCTTGAGCCTTCATTTCTTAGGTTCGCTTTATTGTGTCTCTTTGCCTCACCCAAGGCCACCTTTGAGGATCTCCTAGTTAAGAAAGAGGGTTTAAAATATTGGCATATCCATCCCTTTGGGACCTTCTTTAAAGGCCTTTCCTCCAGTTTCTTCAAAGAGGTTTAAAAGGCTTTGAAAATAAGATTCACTTCCTCCCTTGGTTGAAGTAGGGATGAGGCACAGTATGAATGCTGGAAACTAGGCCTGTCCTCTGAACCCTGGGTTTAGGCTTCTTCTCAGATTAATCACTTGTCTCTCTCCAAGGAAGAATCACTGCCTCTCTGATGACAAATCATGGGGGAGGAATGTGCTATTTCCACTGTACCAGTGTCCCAGGGAAGCTGGCATGGTTGCATTTAAAAGAAAGACACTTTCATAGAGCTAAAGATACTTGGAAGTCAACTGATGAAGATGTGTTTACTGAGTACCATCAACCAGCTGGGAACATAAAGTATGGAGGGAAGGCGCAGCGCTGAATCATTTAATCTCTCAAATGTTTCTGCTGTGTCTCCTTCCAGACTGATCCTCTCAAGTCCATTATCTTAATGTTTTTCAAAGTGAATTTTTCATTGGCCTCATTCCCACCATCCTCTTGTTTAAAAAATACCCCCTGTATCACCACACCCTGACATGGAATGCTCTGTGCTCACCATTATCACAGCCACTTCCCACTTTCATGGCCCAGCTTTCTGCCCCTGCAGACCATAGACATGGTTATGAGAGAGCAGAAAGACTGGCTAATTGGGGTGACAGGGAGTGGAAGAGCAGGCATGACAACAGTGTGCCACGTGGTGAAGTGTTAAATAGAGTGGTAGGGTTAGCTGTCTTGTCAAGCTTCCTGTCCACTACTTTCTCATGCTATGATGTGGAAGAACTCCCAAAGCCATACATCTCTCATTCCAGGTCCCATAGGGCTGTGGGTGACATTGAACACAGAGACAAGTATGATAGCTGGAAATAATGAGGCAAATCTAACAGTTTAGAATACAATGGTGTAGATGTAGACTACTGCACTCAGGGCGTCTGCAGAGAACAGGGTAGGAGAATGGCTGACCTGGGAACTTAATATGAGGCATCAGTGTGCTATGGATGCAAATATTTTGAAACGTAGTTGCATAGACAAGAGTCGTTGAAAGTGTCACTGCTATAACATCCAGAGGAGGTTCCAAGCCAGAAATCACATTTTGTTTCCTGCGAGCTTCTGAAAGGGGCACTCAATCAGTATTCACTGTCAGGAGGAAAGAGGTTGATACTGTGTGTTGCATGCAGAAAATAATCTATCAAGATCTTTGCTTATTAACAGCCTTGTGACATCCTTCAGACATAAGATTTTTATGCCTATAGGGGACACTGTGACTCTGTTTTTGTTTTTATTTCCTTTAGTACTAGCTAGTTCATTTCATTGTTGTTGCCTCCTTAACATTTCTAAATCACACAATAGGGTGGCAGGGAGAAGGATAATCCAGAGTAGAGTTTACAGTAACAATGAAGAACACCATGCTTTCCTCTCTATTTTGTGCCAGTGCTGGCTCCTCACTTGTCATTCATTAGCCCATGTAATCCCCACAGAAACCCCATGAAGGTACGTGGGATAGTCTTCCCATTTTACAGAGAACTGAAGTCAGTCTTAAGAAAGTTAAGTTGTTTGTCCCTTAGCTTCCACAGCTAGAAAGTGGTGGCACTGAGATGCTGCTGCTTTGAGACCAGAGTCCATGCTCACAATGCTGTCCTCAGGGCTGACCTTCCACAGTGCTGAAAAACTGCTCTCCTTGCCTGGGGTCAGCCCTGCAACCACTGCCACAAGCATAAGTACACATGAGAGCTCACAGAGCCTCATAGGTACTCAGTCGGTCACAGTCACAAATTTTAAGTTTCCTTCCACTGGACAGTCCAGCTTATCCAGCCGCTGTCCTCATTGGAAAACAAGGCATGTCGACCACATATATATGTATCCTCGCCTATTATCACTGTCCCTCTTACCTACCTGTTTTTCCAATCAAGGTCAGAGAGATCCAGAAAAAACAAGCACTGAAAATAGTGAGCTTTGCTTTTAAGGGAACAGTCTTGTGTTGTGAAAAGTTTGCACCATGCTGTTGCTTGAGAGGAATAAGACAGATAGAAAGAAGATAACTAGAAATGAAAGTAGTGAGTAGAAACAAAAAGACACTTTTCTTCCTAATGGCCTCATTTTGTTCTCAACCTAACTTTATTCAGTGTTCATCACACACCTGGTATAAAATCACCAACTGAAATGCTGGTTCTGATCATGCTAATACCAGCTCCCTGTTTTTGTCACTGACTTAGTGCCACTCTGACTTATTGTCACTGATGTGTCGATTCTCACCACAGATAAGTGGCAAATGCAGAAAGTGACTCAGCATCAGATAAACCTGATGTGATTACAGGATTAAGCCTGTTGCTTGTTATGCAACTCAGCAACTATGAGGAAAAGGCTTGGTGTTTTCAACAGTCCTTTGAGATGTTACTTATGACATTATACCATTGACCAGGGCCTATCACACTCTCTCCAGGTGCATTTCTTTGGTGAAACCTGGGAGGAACTTCCTGCTTCTAAGAAACTCTGTCTGTGGGGTATTCACACAAAACCCTACAAGCACTTTCTCAGATCCCACCTGTGGCCTCTGCTTGGCAAAATTTCATGGGACTCTTTCTGAGCTAAATACTCAGTAATGGAAAAGAAGCTTAAAGGGGTAGCCACAACCCTCAAGTGGCCTTGATTATATAGGAGACTTATCAGTAGACCTCAGAAGACATCCAAGATACCTGATAGCATGTCCCCCATTCCTTAGAAAGACACAGCTGCTGTCCTGAGCTGGCAGTTCAAAGTAGACAGAAGGACAGTCCCTACCAGTTGCCAGCATCTATTCAAGTAGGAACCGCCTGTTTTCGTCTTCTCTCCAGGATCTACTCTTTGAAAACATTTGGGTAATTACAGCTTCCATTGCTGCCTTTGGCTATTAGTTTTACTGGATTAATTACCTGCCATGTCAAGAGATTTCCCCTGATCCCTGCAAGCTCCTTTTTTCCTCCTAGTGACTGTTTCATCCTACTTGGTAAGTCAGACAAGTTCAGTGGTTTCCACTTCTCTGTCACGTGAAAATTAAGCTGTTCCCAGCCTTCATCTTCTAACTTATTCTCTACTTTTTTCCTCAAGAGAAGCTCATATGCTTACCTTGACCAAGTAAGTCCTCTAACCTCAATGATAGGGTGGGTTTGGTGAAGTGGCAAGGCAAGGAAAGAGGAATTCAATAAGTTTAGATTTTCAAAAAATCCTCCTTGAGCTGGAGTGAAGCACTTTTTTTTTAAACTACACATTTTGGTTCCATCTACAATGAGCAATTACTGATCCTGAGAGAGAATCTTTTCCCTGGCATTTCTGTTTTATTTTGCAGGAGTCTGACTTTGCCTGTCTTATGTGAACTTGAAACTAAGCAGCATTAGCAGCTAAGACTCTTGGAGCCATCTGGACACTCTGCTTATACTGTACCTTTGACTCACCTGGACAGCCAAGGGCCTTGTGTTATTCTACCAGGTGCCCGCAGGTGCAGGAGTAAGGGCATGAGACATTGAACAGGCCCTTCACTAATCCTCGAACCCTTGGCCTACAGGAGCTGACAAAGGAGCACAGTTCCCAGTACATAGTAGGTACTCAATAAATAATCACTGAATAGAATAAATCCATTTCCTGTCCCAGCACCAGACATAGGGTAGATGCTCAATAAATATTTGTTGGAATAACACATAAATTCCTGTATTCCATGGGGAAGAGTTCCAGTCTTTATAGAGCTTGCATCATTTGGAAGGGATCTGGCTGGAAAAAATAGGAAAGCAGCCCTAAGTGGAGAAACAGATGGCCAGTGCAAGCCTTCCAGTTGAGGAGATCAGCACTGTTTCTATGAGAAACTGGATGCCGCTGACCTCCTTCATGGGAGCTTGCAAGAGTGGGCCATCCCAGTGTGGTGCAAACCTAGGGTCTCTCTGTTTCCTCTCCATCCCCAACATAAAAGGAAGCATGTGATGATGTTCTGTCAAGTTTGGGACTGGTGCTCCAACTTCAAAGCATGAGAAAAACACTCCTGTGAGAGTGGATATATCCACAGGGGAGAAAAAGCAGCCCCAGGTTGCCTGCTCATGGTTTCACTGGAAAGCCTCCTTATCACATCTAGATAAGCAGATAACTCCAAGTCAGGGCCTGGATGGCCCTTCCTCCTGCTTGCAAGAGTCCTCCTTCTCTTTGTTCCATTTGAGGGAAGATATCCTGGAGCTCAGCTCTTAGGAGACACTGGTTCATTCAAGTCCCTCACAAGAACTTCCTGAGACCATGCTTGGACCTGGCAGCAGGAACAGAGTTCCTCCTGGCCACAGGTTCAAAAATTGATCACCTTCCCTCTCAGTGATCAATGCAAGTAGAGCAACCACACATTTGTAGGATGACCTAGTACAGAGCTAGACACTACCTTGCTGGACCAAAGTATCCAGCTATTCCCTCTGGTCCTCATCTGTACAGAGGGGTGCTCAGGGAAGCTCTCTCAGAACTGTAAACAGTCCTTCTATACTAACTATTTCCTTAAATTCTACTTTCTTTTCTTTTAGTGGTACTGGGAATTAAACCCAGGGCTTCATGCTTACTAGGCAAATACTCTATCACTTGAACTACACCCCAGCTCTTTTGTTTTTATTTTGTTTTTTAGATAGGGTTTTCCTAACTTTGCCCAAGCTAATCTCTAACCAGCAATCCTCCTGCCTCCACTCCCATGCAGCTGGGATTACAGATGTGTGCACCCAGCCTCACTTTCTTTTCTTTAAGTCTTACTCTTTTCCACTGTCTATCTGGAGCTATGAAATTGAGAGGTAGACACTATTGCCAAGTGTGTGTTTCTCAGTGTTGTCTCCGCCCACTGCTCTGCTGTTTTCCACTCAACATCTGTCCCTGTTTAGCTCACTCACAAAGCCAGCTATAACTGTGGAGCCCTGACACATTCCTTTATTCACAATGCTTATCAAACTCCACAATGTTAGGTGCTGAATGTATAGTGCACTGCTGAGCCCCTGCTTTGCTGGGATCTTACATTTTTAAAGGGAGACACATATTAAACAAGCAAGCAGATAAATTGTGATATGTGTTGTGAAAGACTAACAGGGGCCATGTTAATTTGTGAGATTGAAAAAGACAGATCTGAGGAAGTGTTAGTTGATTGGCAATCTGGAGAAGGAGCTATCCAGGCAGAGTTGTAGAAAATCCTCTGAGACAGGCAGATGCAAAGATGCCTGCAGTGAAGAAAGACCAGATTGGCCCAATAGAGTTCAGTCTTCCCCAAGAGCCGGAAGACACACATATTTTTTTTTGTTTTTGTTTTATTGTTTTATTATTCATATGTGCATACAAGGCTTGGGTCATTTCTCCCCCCTGCCCCCACCCCCTCCCTCTCCCCCTCACCCCCTCAATACCCAGCAGAAACTATTTTGCCCTTATTTCTAATTTTGTTATAGAGAGAGTATAAGCAATAATAGGAAGGAACAAGGGTTTTTGCTGGTTGAGATAAGGACAGCTATACAGGGCATTGGCTCACATTGATTTCCTGTGCGTGGGTGTTACCTTCTAGGTTAATTCTTTTTGATCTAACCTTTTCTCTAGTTCCTGGTCCCCTTTTCCTATTGGCCTCAGTTGCTTTTAAGGTATCTGCTTTAGTTTCTCTGCGTTGAGGGCAACAAATGCTAGCTAATTTTTTAGGTGTCTTACCTATCCTCACCCCTCCCTGTGTGCTCTCGCTTTTATCATGTGCTCAAAGTCCAATCCCATTGTTGTGTTTGCCCTTGATCTAATGTCCGCATATGAGGGAGAACATATGATTTTTGGTCTTTTGGGCCAGGCTAACCTCACTCAGAATGATGTTCTCCAATTCCATCCATTTACCAGCGAATGATAACATTTCGTTCTTCATGGCTGCATAAATTTCCATTGTGTATAGATACCACATTTTCTTAATCCATTCGTCAGTAGTGGGGCATCCTGGCTGTTTCCATAACTTGGCTATTGTGAATAGTGCTGCAATAAACATGGGTGTGCAGGTGCCTCTGGAGTAACCTGTGTCACAGTCTTTTGGGTATATCCCCAAGAGTGGTATTGCTGGATCAAATGGTAGATCAATGTCTAGCTTTTTAAGTAGCCTCCAAATTTTTTTCCAGAGTGGTTGTACTAGTTTACATACATACAGTGTATGAGGGTTCCTTTTTCCCCGCATCCTCGCCAACACCTGTTGTTGGTGGTGTTGCTGATGATGGCTATTCTAACAGGGGTGAGGTGGAATCTTAGCGTGGTTTTAATTTGCATTTCCTTGCTTGCTAGAGATGGTGAGCATTTTTTCATGTGTTTTCTGGCCATTTGAATTTCTTCTTTTGAGAAAGTTCTGTTTAGTTCACTTGCCCATTTCTTTATTGGTTCATTAGTTTGGGGAGAATTTAGTTTTTTAAGTTCCCTATATATTCTGGTTATCAGTCCTTTGTCTGAAGTGTAGCTGGCAAATATTTTCTCCCACTCTGTAGGTGTTCTCTTCAGTTTAGAGTCCATTTCTTTTGACGAACAGAAGCTTTTTAGTTTTATGAGGTCCCATTTATCTATGCTATCTCTTAGTTGCTGTGCTGCTGGGGTTTCGTTGAGAAAGTTCTTACCTATACCTACTAACTCCAGAGTATTTCCTACTCTTTCCTGTATCAACTTTAGAGTTTGTGGTCTGATATTAAGATCCTTGATCCATTTTGAGTTAATCTTGGTATAGGGTGATATACATGGATCTAGTTTCAGTGTTTTGCAGACTGCTAACCAGTTTTCCCAGCAGTTTTTGTTGAAGAGGCTGCTATTTCTCCATTGTATATTTTTAGCTCCTTTGTCAAAGACAAGTTGGTTATAGTTGTGTGGCTTCATATCTGGGTCCTCTATTCTGTTCCACTGGTCTTCATGTCTGTTTTTGTGCCAGTACCAGGCTGTTTTTATTGCTATTGCTTTGTAATATAGTTTGAAGTCAGGTATTGTGATACCTCCAGCATTGTTCTTTTGACTGAGTATTGCCTTGGCTATTCATGGCCTTTTGTGTTTCCATATAAATTTAACAGTAGATTTTCAATCTCTTTAATGAATGTCATTGGGATTTTGATGGGAATTGCATTAAACATGTAGATTACTTTTGGGAGTATAGACATTTTTACTATGTTGATTCTACCAATCCATGAGCATGGGAGATCTCTCCACTTTCTATAGTCTTCCTCAATCTCTTTCTTCAGAAGTTTATAGTTTTCCTTGTAGAGGTCTTTCACATCTTTTGTTAGGTTTACACCTAGGTATTTGATTTTTTTTTGAGGCTATTGTAAATGGAATTGTTTTCATACATTCTTTTTCAGTTTGCTCATTGTTAGTGTATAGAAATGCTAATGATTTTTCTATGTTGATTTTATATCCTGCTACCTTGCTATAGCTATTGATGATGTCTAGAAGCTTCTGAGTAGAGTTTTTTGGGTCTTTAAGGTATAGGATCATGTCATCTGCAAATAGGGATATTCTGACAGTTTCTTTACCTATTTGTATTCCTTTTATTCCTTCTTCTTGCCTAATTGCTCTGGCTAGGAATTCCAGTACTATGTTGAATAGGAGTGGAGATAGTGGGCATCCTTGTCTGGTTCCTGATTTTAGAGGGAATGGTTTCAGTTTTTCTCCATTAAGTATAATGCTGGCTGTAGGTTTGTCATATATAGCTTTTATAATGTTGAGGTACTTTCCTTCTATTCCTAGTTTTCTTAGAGCTTTTATCATGAAATGGTGTTAGATCTTATCAAAGGCTTTTTCTGAATCTATTGAGATGATCAAGTGGTTTTTGTCTTTGCTTCTGTTAATGTGGTTTATTACTTTTATTGATTTTCGTATGTTGAACCACCCCTGCATTCCTGGGATGAAGCCTACTTGGTCATGGTGAATAATCTTTTTGATGTGTTGTTGAATTCGGTTTGCCATTATTTTGTTGAGGATTTTTGCATCAGTGTTCATTAAGGAGATTGGCCTATAGTTCTCCTTTTTGGAGATGTCTTTGCCTGGTTTTGGGATAAGTGTAATACTGGCTTCATAAAATGTGTTAGGCAGTTTTCCTGCCCTTTCTATTTCATGGAACAGTTTAAGGAGGGTTGGTATCAGTTCTTCTTTAAAGGTCTGATAGAATTCAGCAGAGAATCCATCAGGTCCTGGACTTTTCTTTTTGGGGAGACTCTTGATTGCTGCTTCAATTTCATTTTGTGTTATAGATCTATTCAGGTGATTAATTTCCTCTTGGTTCAGTTTTGGATGATCATATGTGTCTAGGAATCTGTCCATTTCCTTAAGATTTTCAAATTTATTTGAATATAGGTTCTCAAAGTAGTCTCTGATGATTTCCTGGACTTCCATGGTGTTTGTTGTTATCTCCCCTTTTGCATTCCCGATTCTACTAATTTGGGTTTTTTCTCTCCTCATTTTAGTCAGGTTTGCCAGGGGTCTATTGATCTTGTTTATTTTTTCAAAGAACCAACTTTTTGTTTCATTAATTCTTTGTATGTTTTTTTTGGTTTCTATTTCATTGATTTCAGCTCTTATTTTTATTATTTCTCTCCTTCTATTTGTTTTGGGATTTGCTTGCTCTTGTTTTTCTAGGAGTTTGAGTTGTATCATTAGGTCATTGATTTGGGATCTTTCAGTCTTTTTAATATATGCACTCATGGCTATAAACTTTCCTCTCAGGACTGCCTTTGCTGTGTCCCATAGGTTCTGGTAGGTTGTGTTTTCATTTTCATTGACTTCCAGGAACTTTTTAATTTCCTCTCTTATTTCATCGATGATCCATTGTTCATTAAGTAATGAGTTATTTAGTTTCCAGCTGTTTGCATGTTTTTTGTCTTTACTTTTGTTGTTGAGTTCTAGTTTTCCTGCATTGTGATCAGATAGTATGCATGGTATAATTTCTATTTTCTTATATTTGCTGAGGCTTGCTTTGTGCCCTAGGATCTGATCTATTTTGAAGGAGGTACCATGGGCTCTGAGAAGAATGTATATTGTGTAGAAGTTGGATGAAATGTTCTGTAGACATCAAGTAGGTCCATTTGATCTATTGTATATTTTAGATCTTGGATTTCTTTCGGAAGACACACATATGACTGGAACATCCTGAGTGAGGCAGTATATGAGACTAGACCCAAGATATAGTGGACTAGTTGAGATAATGCCAAACTGTGTTATAGTTGAAACATGATAGACATTTATTTTTTGCTAACAGCCAGTGCAAAATGGACATTTGGAGTACTAGACAGCTCTCTTCTGTGTTTTGGAGGTTAAAGCTCCTTGCTTCTTCCAGCTTCTTGCCATTTTTAGTGAGCTTCCAAAGCCATGTGTATGTCTACACCAAGGGCTGTGCCCAGGAGGGTTCTTGACTGGTAGTGATGCTCCCACTGCAGTCACTTCTCTTGGCACACACCCATGTGCAGGGGGGGGCCAAGACACATGGTCAATGTGTGATCCTAGGGAGGGGCTGGAGCCAGTGACACAGGCCCTGTGGGCCGCACTGCAATTTCAGCATTATTCCTAGTGCACAGTGAGGCTGTACCTTGGCTAATCCATTATCCCATCTGAACCCACAGTTCCATCGCTCTTGTCAAAGCAAAGTCTTCGCTGAGTGTTTCTTCCTCCCCTGATACCATTCCAGACCTGGTAGTCATCTTTGCTGCTCTGGTGGCCATCTAGGGTCCCAGCCTCTTCAGCACCTGCCTAAGCAAGCTCTCTGGTAGATCTCTTCCTGCTCTGATACGGAATGCCCACATGCACATCTGCCATAAAGGACATCCCCTTCTGTCATACAGAGCATCATTTACGCAGTATTAAGTCATCTGAGAAGCTTTCTTAATAAACGTAGTGAACGTGGAGATGAACCTTTCTAAAATGCGCCTTTTATCTCTGCTCAAAAAATTTACTGACTTCCAGTTACCTACTGCAAAATGTTCTAAATTCTGTAGTTTGGGGGAATTGACCTAACCCATTCTTTCTAAACTGTTCTTACCTTATCTCGCTCCAGCCAGCCAGGGGGCTCAATCATCTCCCATGGTCCAGACAGACTTACATGGTGAGTTCCGACCTCATACTGCCCTCTTCTGTCCAGGATGGCCTGTTCCTACCCACTTTCCTCCTGAATCCTGCTGACCCCTCACCCCAAGTCACGCCTTGTCTGGGGGTCTCCTCCTCCCTCCACCAACCAGAAATAAGCTTCCATTCTCTGGAGTTCTGGAACACTACCTTACTCCCCAAAGTCCTCTGTTTAGTGGCTTGCTAATACTCAGTGCTCAGTTAATACTTACGTAATTTGAATTACACAGCACCACTCCCTTGGAACTTGTCATATGTTGCCTTTTATTAACATTTATCCCTCCAATTCATCCTAAGTTTCTTGAGTAGAGATACTTTAACTGGTATCTAAAATAGTACCTGGAACATCCTCAAAAAAAGAGAACTAATTAATTAATTAATGCTTTTCTATCGTTCCTGTGACATCTTGCATAGTTCCTTAAAGAAGGAAGAATCTCAACAAATCTCATTGACGTGTTGCTATTTTAATGTAGGATCCCTCCTACAATGCCCAGCCTTTGTCAGTTAAGATGAAATGCCCTTTCTGGAAATTCCAGTACCAAAGGAAGGCCTTTGGACAAAATGTTTGATGGGGAGCAGAGACAGCGAGTGACCATGTAGCGATATAGGCAGCTTTCTGCTCTGCTTCTTTTGCCTGTCCAGCAGGCCAACTCTGACGGGGGGTGGGGGGGGTGGTCATGGAGTGTTCAGTTAAAAATATTCCCACTTTCCTATTCCCAGCCCTCTTCTCCCCCAAGAAAGAGATTGCAGGGTGTAGGAGTGTTGTACTGAGGAATAGGATCTGTATTAAATTTTTCACACCGTCAAGATTTTTAATTGACATATTTGTACATGTTTATGAAGTATACTCTAATTTGTACATGTATACAATGTGTAATGGTCAAGTTAGAGCAATTAACACTTCCATCCCTTAAAATATTATCATTTCTGGGTTGAAAACGCTCAAACTCTTCTCTGGTCATTTTGAACTGAAGAATTAATTGATAAAGACCACAGTTGCCCGACTAGGCCATACAACTGAAGAATGTCTTTCCTCTCTAGCTGTGTTTTGAGACCCATTAGTTGCCATCCCAAGATCGGCAATGTGAAAAACTACACTAGACCCAGGCACATTTCTCTGCTTCTGTGGTGTTTTTCTCACCTGAGCCCCTGTAAGCCACTGTCCTCTAGCAAAACAAGCCTTCCATGTGACAGCAGGTCCCTCCATGCTGTTCCTAGATCAGCCTGATTTGAAGCATTCTTATGCAGCCAGATGGGGAATTCAGTCTTGTTATCCTCCCTGTCTTGATTGGTTTTCCATATGCAGGTTCAGAGTGGGGCCTTGCTGAGCACATTTTTCCTGAATGTGAGTGGCTATAACACTGGTGTTGAGGGAAGGGGAAGAGGGAGGGATGTGTCCAGTTAGGTCCTACCCACCTGCTTTGATGAAGTGTCTGTTGGAGACTAGTCCCTGTAGACTAGGTTGATGAGCACAGACTCCATCCAACTCTGCTCCTTGTGTGAGTCATTTCACCATCATCCATGAGACACCTAGTAGATGGCCTCACTTAGGCAGCTCTTTGAGATTTGGGGCGTGAAGGTGAACTCGGGTTGTGAGGAGAGGACCAAGGCTTCAGGAAAGCTGTCTGTTGGACTCCATAAATAAGCTATACAATTCAAGGCAGCAACTACAAATCCAGAAACATTTAAGGCAGGAGCTTTCTGGAATGGAGCCTTTCCAAAGCTGATCTGAGGAAATGGTGGCATTTAATATTTTATTCTTTTAAATCACTTGAAGGAGCAAAGAAACCATCTTTGCTCACTGTTTCAGACGTGTTTCCAGTTTTCTTTGAAAAGGAGTGTTCTGAATCTCAGTTCATGTGAGACTCGGATAGCTTCTCAAAATATAAAACATCCTTAGTTTCAGCTGGGCTGCAGCCAAGGACTAGGATAGGCTAGAAAGTGCTGTTCCGAATGTTTGCTTTTTTACCTTTGGCAAGCAGCACCCCGAGGCCCTCATTGCAATGATTATAGGGTTTGTGTGACGTGCTTGGGTTTGGTCTGTGGACAGTAGTACTGCAGAGGGCTGTCGTTGGAAAAATGCCAACCGGCTTCAGTTTTCTGTACTGTAATTGTCGCTGTTGCTGCCCCAGGGTGGGATCCTGAGCTCCAGATGAACAGCATCACCAGGCAGCCCCAAGAGGCCACACCCACCTGACCACCATCATGGGCTGAACCATGGGCAAGGCCCCCTTTCCAAATTAAGTGTTAAGTCAGAGCCTCAACACATCCTCCCGCACACTAGAATATGAAGTGTATAGCACAGGAGGGGCTCCGTCTTCAGCAAGGCGTTTCGAATCGTGAGCCTTTGTGGTTGGGATTTCACTAAATGCCATGTTGGGGGTGGGGGAGTTTTTCTTCTTTCATCCCGAGCCAGAGAACAGATGACCCAGCCTGCTTCATGCTCATCATCTTAATCACAGGCTAACGATGAATATTTTTGGTTAGTTTCCCTTTTTTAAATACACACAATGTCTATTTATAGCCATTTGTTGACGGACTCTACCAATTACTTGAAAAACGTGTATTTAGAGAGAGACAGACTAAAAATGTGAATTCAGTGGTTACCATCATCCTGTATTAGATTAGCCTGGTATAAGGCAGAATCAGAAAAGAGAGGGTAGATGGCATACAAACACTGTGCCTGGATTGACCATCTGTTACCACTTTAATTAGAAGCCGATTAGAGAAAACACACACCTTCTTTCTATCCATCTTATCTTTGTTGTTATAAGCTCTTTGCACCCCAAGTTAATGTATACATTGGCATATATACCAGAACTCCAGAGCAGCTGCTGTCTCCATATCATCCTACTTGCCACATCCTTCCCTGATTTCTCATACTTTCCCTCTTTCTTGTAGACCATTTCCTTTCTTTTTATTTGCTAAAAACTAGTATAAACATTAATAAAAATTAAAATTGTGCCTAAAAAAACAGTAAAAGATGAAGCAAGGACAGTAAGATGCAGTTACATTTGATCTGCTAGAAGAAAGTTGGATGAATTATTAGGGAAAAATCATTGTATTTAAATTTTACCTACTTTCTCTTTCCTGATTTCTGGAGAATTTATATTGGTTTACCATTCAAAGTCATTGACTGCTTTCTCCAGGGAATATTTGGCTTCTGCAATGCTTGCCTAATGTACCTCCTCCTTCTCAGTCTCTGGGGGCTCCCTCCCCTTTTGGTCTCTCAGCACTCCATCCTCTGCCCCATTCTCTTCCCAGTCCACGGTTCTCACTTTAACTTCAGCAGGAAGAAGTGGAGATAAGGCAGCCAATTTGGGAGACCAGGAGTTGGCAAGGCATACAGGACATTGGAGAAGAATTGCCAATGAAGCATCCTTATGGACTGTCAGATATACTAGATTGATGACTCCCACCTTCTGCCTCCCCTGAGGCACAGGGCTGGGAATGGCAGGGTGGCTCATGGGGGCAGCATGAAGGTGAGGGTCAGAGAGAGTACATAAACTGTCTGTGGAAGAGAGGGGGAAGGTTGGGCTAAAGAGGTTGAACCTGGTCTTATGACTACAGCCAGAAATAGGAGATGGATGGCAAATTCCCTCTGTACAAAGGCAGGGTTGGAGTACAATTTGAAGGGACAATGTGTCAATGAAGCAAGAAGGCTGGACACCAGTCACTTGGTTCCTAGGTGGGTTAGTCTGGGTTAAAGGCATTGGGAATTCTCCAGACAGAAAAATCTGAGTAGGAGATAAAATTGTAGAGTCTAGAATTACCCAGGAGAACATTGAGATAGGACCTTGGGAAATGAAAACATTTAAGAGATGAACAGACAAAAAAGAAGAAGCAAAGGAGACTGACAAAGAATGTCAGAAACAACAACTCAGCCTGGTGGAGCATTTTGTTCTATGCCAGGCAGTGATAAGTGCTTTGTGTGCTTTTTCTCACTTAGAGACTCAAAAAGAAGACTCCTTAGGGAGAACAACATTCCAAAGAAGAGAGACAGTCTGTTCTGGATCACCCTTTTTCTTACGCCCTTCCTTCCTTCCTTCCTTCCTTCCTTCCTCTCTCCCTCCCTCCCTCCCTCCCTCCCTCCCTTCCTTCCTTCTTTCCTTTGTGACAGTCTCAATATATGGCCCAAGCTGGCCTCAGACTTGCAATCCTCCTGCCTCAGCTTCCTGAGTACTGGGATTATAGATGTGTACCACCATGCTCTACTCTTGTCATCCTTTCTTTACTTGTCACTTTCATCCTATCCCTAGGGCCCTGCTCAAAGTGCACTGCCTTCCTAGGCCCTCCCCAATGTGCACTGCCTTCCTAGGCCCTCCCAGGGAGGTCACATCTCCTTCGGACTTTCCTAGAACTTCATTCATTTGTTCACTTAGCCACTTACTAGGCAAGCACTCTACCACTTGAGTCATACCCCCAGCCTTTTTGCTTTAGTTTATTTTTCAGATAGGATCTCACACTTTTGCCCAGGGCTGGGCTCAGATCTCTAGCCTCCTACTTCTGCCTTCTGCATAACTGGGATTATAGGTGTTTACCACCATTCCATCTTGTTTTTGAGATACGATCTCACTAACTTTTAGCCCAGGGTAGCTTAGAACCACAATCCTCCCATCTCCATCTCCTGCATAGCTGGGATTTCAGGCATGCACCAACACACCTGACTGAATGTATGATGCTTTCCACTAATATTTTTTCAAAAATTTTTTTTCAAATTCTTCAATTTTTTTTTCAGAAGGGAGGTTTGAACTAAAGGCCTCATGCTTGCTAGGCAGGCACTCTTCCACTTGAGTCACTCCACCAGCCCTTGAATGTATGACGTTTTAACAAAATTATATTTCTATTAATTATTTTTTCATCCATTGTGAGGATTTAGTAACTAGAACATACAGTGAGTGATCTGCAAGATATATATTTGTTTTATAGCTAAATGAATAATATAGAATATTATTTTTTCAAGATTCAACTTAAATGAAAGCATGAGGAGATCTTTTGTCAGCCCATTTCAGACATCAATGGCTTAATTTACCAGGATGTTCATGATGTGAAAATTCATTCAGTGCTTTCTTCCTGTTTGGGGTTTATTTTACATTGCTCAATCAACACTCCTGGCTAATATCAGACATTAGCTGACTGTTAGAGTTCCTACAAACCAGGCACATTCTCTGAATACTTATTATACACAATTCAATAATGATTAACATTTGAACTCTGTCTAGCTGAGCAAGCCACATCAAAGCTCTTTTTTCACTAGGATTTTTAAAATATCAAATATGGACTGAATGAGGAGGTATCAGAGAAACTGACTTTGTAAACTGAAAATCATAACTTTAGACTCATTTGAAATGTGTTGTGTGGAGTGCATACATAAAAATTATGAGCATTTTGATTTTTCCCTTGTAGGTAATAAATAGCATCTGTAATATTCCTCCTCACCTTTTTCTGATTAGCTTCATTTCTAGCACATTTTTCCCAACACTCCTGTTTCACGTTATAAGGATTTTACCAAGGACAGACAAGATTCTAAATTAGTAGTGTGGGTGTAACTGAAAACCTGCAGTAATCAGGTTAAAGTCCAGAAAGGAGGTGTGTATTGATGGGAGTCAGGCCTCCCTACTTTGCTCTTCTCCAGGTACATACTGGCCTAACTGCACAGGTCAAGGGGTGGGAATGTATGGGGAAGGTGAAAGACATGGGGTCCTGCTTCCCCCAGTACAGGCCTGACTCCTGAGGCCCCTCACTCCTGCACCTGTGTCCATGTGTGCATCCAACACAGTGCCCTGGGCCTCTGGCTCCCATTTGGGTTCTGTGAAGCCCACGGGGTCCCCCAGAGAATGACCCAAGGTGGAGACTAGACAACTCTGCTTTTAGCTGTTTTTGTAATGACTGCATAGGGTTTGTTTGGAGGGAAGATTTTGCCACATAAAAAGTCTAAAAACTACTCTCTTAAGTAAATTGTGTAATTTCAACAACTGCTATATTTAATAATAATAACAATAATAGTTAACATTTACTGAGAGCTTATTATATGCTAGGGATCTTGCTAAAGGCTTTTGATGTACTATCTCATTTAATTCTTCCCCAAAATGAGGCAGTTACTCATTTTATCATGAGAAAACGGACTGAGTAAAATGCCCATGGTTATCAGGCTATTATGGTCAGGCATTAAATTATACTTGATACTCGAGCTTCACTCTAGCATTGTAACTCCATTGGCCTTACCTTACTTTGGAAATGCCTAACAAGCAGAGAGGCAGGTAAGTAAGAAGGAAAGGAAAACCTGGCTTAACCGCCCTCCCAGCATGCCTGGGCGAATCCAGTATTTCCTTCTCCCTTCCACCACCTCTCCTATTCTTTGCTCTTCCACCCTTCCTCTCTTCTTTTTCTGTTTTCTTTTTGCTTCCCTCATTGGTCCTCTTCTTTTCCTTCTGTTAGATTCTTCTAACTCTTGTTTCTGGCATAACCATGACAGGACACATTTACTCTTGCTTCTGCACTAATACATACTCTGTTCTCATTGCTCAGCTTTTACTATGTTGCCTCAACAAACACTTCACATTTTTATTTTACTTCAGGCATGTGTAATTGAAATCTGTTGAATCCATGCTATTTTTTTCCAAAATTATATATGAATTAGAATGGCTGAAATCCTTGGTGGTGGCAGTGGTGTTAAGTGGGATGATAAGACCAGGAATGAGAAACCAGTCCATAAAATTAATGGCAAGCAAATTGAGACTCCATGACAGCACCTATACCTGGGGCTTACACTGAACCTGAGAAACAAAGTCCCTTGGGATGAGACTGGGTCCACTAGTGTAAACAGATATTTCAGAAAACCTCAAAAGATTTTTGTGATAAAATTAAAGTTGTAGCAAGAACCATATGCCAAGAATTTCTGGTGTCTAAGTATGAGACTACTACAGGACCTCCTACAAGTTGTGCCCCTGTCCACATCATGTTCCCACTTTATAACCCATCCTCCCCCCCCACAAAAATAGTTAAGAGAAACTACAATGTTTTAAATGCTCAGCTTTCCACATCCTAGCCATCATCTCTTTGAGGAGATCTTCTCTTTCTCTTACACAAATCAAGGTTCCCTACTCCATGTTCCTAGAGTTTCCATCCCTTGTCACACACCCAGCACAATTTATCATTGTTGCTCACGCACTTGTCTTCCCCCACCTGGCTGTGTGCCCAGGCACCAGCACTAGCTCAAGAAGTATTTGTTCAGGCTGGGGGTGTAGTTCATTGGTAGAGTGACTGGTAGATAGCATATGTAAAGCCCTGGGTTTCAACCCAGCACCAAAAAAGTATTTGTTGACTTAGTAAGTGAATCTCTACCCCTGGGGGACCCATGGCCATGGGGTCCAGACACTTTTAACCTCTCTGTTCTATCTTTCCTCCCCTTTCCAGACTCTGGTTCTCAAATAATCAGGAAGACAGTTCTCTTTTTCTTTGGTTCTGAAACTTAGGATATTAATGTTCATAGACATTTGACTCACCTATAAAATCAATTTTACATGGACTCTGAATAGTATGGAAATGGACTGTTCTCTGTTTGAGAAATGTAGATATGGGGAAAAGAGCTTTGTCTTCTAAGTGTGTCCTAGGTGCCCTGGAGGGATAATGGAAATGATGGGGTGGGTATTAGAGGAGGCACATTTGGGAACTTTCAAACTGCTGTATCTTAACATCCATGGAATGGGCTCGCTGATGAGGCAGGAAGTCTTCTGTGGGACTGTCTAGGGCAGCAATGCCAAGACTAGCACAAGTGCAAGTGATGCTGCTGAAGATGGTAGTGTCAGGTCATCAGTAATGTCAAATGGTAGGTCAATGGTCAGGTCTTGGTACATGTCAGATGTAGTAATAGGTGACTATTGGGGCCAGAAGGCCAAGAGCTCAGGTTCGGCCAGGTTGGTCCAGGTAATACTAGGGTTGAGATGGATGGAATGTAGGGAGCCAGATTTAGGTGTTAAGATAACTACAGGGATTGGGTAACCCCAAAGTGGAACGGGAATTAGGAATCCCTATTCTATTTTCCTCTATTTCACAGTTTTGTCCAGACCTATGGCTTAGTATATAGAATTAAGGCAGTGTTGTTACATGTCCCCCCATAATTTTCTAACAATACCTTTTCCCTTGACAGCTGGTTCAGACCTCACAGCTGCAGGGTTGAGCAGCAGGAGCACCTTGACTTGCATGGCTATCAATCATAGGCCCTAGGTTCAACTGAGACTAAAATGATTTTGTTTAGTTGGAAGTGGGTTTTATCTATGTCCCCAGTCCAGTGACAACTGGAGTAGGAATCAAGAGCCCTGTAACTGGAATTTTACACTTATAGAACACAGAGTGCTCACCGTGCATAGAGTCTTATTTCTGCATTGCATCCATCCAGTGTGCTAGACAGCTTTTATCCTCATTTTACATAGAAGGAAACAAAAGCAGTGGTTAGATGACTTGATAAGACAATGAAAGGAGATTGTTCTAAAGGCTCCTGAAATGCACAGTGATTTCTCCAAGTTCTCTTTCAGAACTAGAGAGTAATGGCATAGAGCGTGCTGGGGCTAAACTCCTAACAGATTTGCACATCCTGGGTTTTGTGCTGGGTGGGCCATCCATATGGCTGCTGAGGGCTTTTCCAGCTTCAGAAAATAAGTAGAGAGGGTCAGAAAAGCATCAACTCAGGATGTAGGGATTCTAGTCAGTGTTTCTTAGGAAACTATTTTTAGAGAAAACTTCTATTCTTAGACCCATGATGGTTTTTTTAAATAAGAAACAAAACAACAGTGTACACACTTGCATCTGGATCTGTAAGTCTCACCACACAGGAAGACAAGAGTGCAGTCTTGGCCCAAGCCCATGGTGACTGGGACATGCAAAACCATGAGCAGCCTGAGGATCTAATCCATATGTGTGTGGAGTGCCTCCACCCAGCTGCAGGCTGTGTGCTTGGATCTGGTGGGGGACTCTGGGCTTCAGGCCTGTCACTAGCTGCCCCAAGAAGGACCTCAATGACTTGAAATTCATTGGGGTCTTTTGAACTTTCATTAAATTGACCAGGAAGAAATGGCCAGCCGATGTAATGTTTAGTGTAAATTAAACTTTAAGGTAAACTTTAAGAGACACTTGGTTCACATAATAAATAGACAAGTTACTCTTAACTATGGCACAGAAGCTGAAGGTGGCTGTTGACAAATAAACCTAAATTTTGCCTGCTGATTAAAAATATATCCAACAGGGTTCCATACTAGAAAACACATTGATATCCAAAGTTCTGCAAAAGCTGGGGTCTTCCCCCATATAGCCCAAGTGAGTAGATTTTACTGTGAATATCTATCATCAAATTAATTTTACAGACAGTAAGCTAAGACATGGGAAGTTCAGAAAGTTGTCCAAGATTGCGCAACTGGTCAAAATAAAAGCATTTATTGCATACTTCCTATATGCTTGACTTAATATGAAATTTTTTCAGTGGATCATCACATTTAGGTCACACAACAATACTGTGAGGTAGAGACTGTTACCCACTTTACAGATGAGGAAACTGAGGCCTAGGAAGGTCAGCTAACACCAGATCACACGGTCAGTGAGTGAAGGAGCTGAGATTCAAACCCAAGCAGTCTGGCTCCAAAAGTGCCTGCTTTGTAGTGTTTTCCACGATGACCTCCTGGGAGAAGGGGTGGTGGACTCCACTTTAATCGCATAGTCCTTTCCCGCTCCTCGTTACCATTTCAAGCTTACTTGCCTTAGGAAGTTTTCCTAAGCCCCATTCTCCAACCATGCCCTGCTCACTTTACTTGAGCAGCATTGCAGTGAGGAAGAGACCTGGCCATCCTGTTCACTCCTGCACTGATGCTCAGAATTCCCCATCACCTGCCCAAGCCCTTGCTTGTTTTTTTTTTTTTTTTTTTTTGTGGTTTCCCTCAAATTTTGTGCAGCACTGCAACTTTTGTGCTCTTTATTTTTTTTTTCATTTTTCTTTTATTATTCATATGTGCATACAAAGCTTGGTTTATTTCTCCCCCCTGCCCCCACCCCCTCCCTTACCACCCACTCCACCCCCTCCCGCTCCCCCCCTCAATACCCAGCAGAAACTATTTTGCCCTTATTTCTAATTTTGTTGTAGAGAGAGTATAAGCAATAATAGGAAGGAACAAGGGGTTTTGCTGGTTGAGATAAGGATAGCTATACAGGGCATTGACTCACATTGATTTCCTGTGCGTGGGTGTTACCTTCTAGGTTAATTCTTTTTGATCTAACCTTTTCTCTAGTTCCTGGTCCCCTTTTCCTATTGGCCTCAGTTGCTTTAAGGTATCTGCTTTAGTTTCTCTGCATTAAGGGCAACAAATGCTAGCTACTTTTTTAGGTGTCTTACCTATCCTCACCCCTCCCTTATGTGCTCTCGCTTTTATCATGTGCTCATAGTCCAATCCCCTTGTTGTGTTTGCCCTTGATCTAATGTCCACATATGAGGGAGAACATACGATTTTTGGTCTTTTGGGCCAGGCTAACCTCACTCAGAATGATGTTCTCCAATTCCATCCATTTACCAGCGAATGATAACATTTCGTTCTTCTTCATGGCTGCATAGAATTCCATTGTGTATAGATACCACATTTTCTTAATCCATTCGTCAGTGCTGGGGCATCTTGGCTGTTTCCATAACTTCCAAGCCCTTGCTTGTAACCCCTAATACCAAAAGATCCCCTCCTACGGAAGCCCAACCTTCCAGATTTGGGGAAGTTCTGACTGTTAGGAACATTCCTAACATTGAACCACAAAGGCACAATGTGCCTTACTCTCTCTACACCTCCCTTTTCTCATCCATAGGATGAGTGATAGATGGCTTATATAGGGATTTAATTAGGTGCAAAGCACTTAAAACAACGCCTAATGTGTGTTATACTTGATAAATGTTAGCTGCTTCTACCCCTGAAAGCTTTATAGGATGAACCCAGTCCTTCTTGAATCCACCCATTTTCATCATTTGTCAGCCTTCCTTCATCTTCCCATATCCAGGACATGATACTAGCCTTCTTGAGGACTGCATAAGCTCCACTTGGTATCACTCCATTCTGCCCTACAAGCATTGTCAACAACTGCCCTTCTTGCGTATTCTTAGGAACCTTATTCCCCTCCTCCAAAGCCATACTGATTCTTGCCTGCTTTCATATTTGGATAGATAGAAAGTTCTCTATTAATTTACTGCCAGTCCCCACACACATGCCATTTTTTTGAGCGTGAACGCTTCCTGTCTTCTCTGAACTTCCTTTTCTTATTTGTAGGTCTGTTAACATGTTTATTTTTTTAAGCATTGTGCATTTAAAAGCTTCAAAGGTTATGCAGTACAATGTTAATAGCAGCTCATAAATTTTAGGTAATTTAAAAAGAATTTTCTGTTTTCATTTTCTATATTTTTCAACATATGTACAATAAACATAAGAGTTAAATAGTTAGAAAAGTGATATGTTTTATAAAAACACAATCATAAACCATATTAGACAGTAATTTACACAGTAAGGAGGGTACTCTCTATAGCCTTTTCTGAAAATCAAAAGTGTGTGCAAGCATCCCTCAGTCCCTCCCCATTTGGTAAATGCATCGCCATCACTAAACAGTGCCTTTCAAATTACACTGTAGCCACAGACCCTTTCTTCAAACAAAAGTTAGAGAAGTGCAATAAATTTAGCAGACATTATAGTTCTTGTTTATAACTGAACTGCTCTGTTGAAATAGAGATGGGAACCTAGCCCCTACACACCAACTCACCGTCCCACCTCAAGACAACTCCCGAGGTGCCTTCTGGAGCCCCTTCCACCTCTGAGAACACATCTCCATGGAAATGATAGTCCACCTCCTTGTGGAAACTCAAATACCTTCAGATTTTGCTCACACAAGGAGTTCCATGAGTTTACTACACAGTATATAAGGTAGGGCTTTCCTTCATTTGCCGCTCCCCCCCCAGTTTCTGCTCATCTCCTTTTTCACATCCAAAATCAGTACATGTGGCTAATCCATCTTATAACTGAACATTTCTGTCTGGCCAGAAGGTTTTATTCTCTGAGATGGCTTACAGCACAAAAGGAAAAGAGAAAGATACATCTGTATATGCTTCCCTCATAACTCCCTAGTTTCTACCCAGAGGTCAACAAACCCAGTGCTCCTTTCTTTTCCAGAAAGCTGGTAGATTTGGCACTTGTGATTTGGGATCTGAAACACTCTGCTCACTTGGCTTCTGTGGTGTCCTATTGAACCAGTTTTCTTCTTCATAATATTTTCTTCTCTTCTGCCTCTTTGCTAACCAGTGGCTAACCGTGCTCTGTTTCTGGGGTTCTGCTTTGCTTGTGCTATACTTTCCAGACAACTAACCCATTTCCAGGGTTCAGTGGTCACTGCATGGCGGGCAGTGTTCTAACCAGTGTGTGCCTTCCATCCCTCACATGGTGTCCAGGCCTGTGGCTTCAAGACGTAGTGGATAGTTCTGCCTTGGGTTCATATTAACTCCTCAAGTCAGTATGTCTAACTCCAGAATAATTAACACGGCTTCCTGTACCAGCATCTCTATTCTACCAATATTGACAATGTTCATCTAGTTACCACGCTTGAAACCTTGGAATTTTCATTACATTTTATAACCTTTTGTCACCAAATAACTTGGATTTTACCTTCAAAACTTCTCCTAGATAGATGTTCTTTGCTCATAAGTTCATGTCATAGAATTTCAAACCACAGTGCTCTATTAACACATAGTTGCTAACAAATATTTCTTAAATCTGGTCCAACTCTGTCCAAGAAATTTTAAAAAGTTTGTTAACATTCTAAGAAATCTGTGCCTCCTTCTTTCATCCCACAGTCTGTCCCATACATTGTTAATTTAATAATGAAAATTCTAATTTAATAATTCAATGTTTCTTATTAATAGAGACACAAAAATCCCCAATGAGATACTAACTAGCAATATATAATACCAAGTGGGGTATTATAATGCCCCATGACCAAGTAGGGTTAATCCCAGGAATGTGAGAGTGATTTAACAGCTGAAAATTAATTAATATACTACATCACATCAACTGAATAAAGAACAGAAAACACATGAATCTCATATGTACCAAAAAACATACTGATAAAATTCAACCCCACTTCATGATAAAAGCACTCAAATTAGGAACAGGAAGAGTCTTACTCAACTTGATAAAGGGCATCTACAAAAAAATCTATAGCTAGCATCATGCTTAATGATAAAACACTGAATGGTTTCCTCCTAAGACTGGGAACAATACAAGGATGTCTGATCTCACCATTTGTATCGGCATTATATTAGAGATTCTAACCAGGACCATTAGACAAAAGGAAAAAAAGACACCCATATCATCAAGGAAGTAAAACTGTCATGATCTTGTATATTAGAAAAGCTAAGTCAACTAAAAACTGTTAGAACTAAATTCAGCAAAGAGCAAGAGCAATGTAATCACTTGTATTTTATATAGTAGCAATGAACAAAACGAACATGAAATTATGAAAATAATCACATTTACAATAACAATAAAATACTTAAGGATAAACTTACAGGACTGGTGGAGTGGCTCAAATGTTAGAGCGCCTACCTAGTAAGTGTGAGGCCCTGAGTTCAAACCCCAGTACTACCAAAAAAAAAAAAGTGGGAGAATAAACTTACAGAGATGACAGTATAGCTCAGTGGTAAGCATGTGTTTAACATATGTAAGGCCCTGGGTTCAATCCCCAGCTCCAAAAAAATAAAACTTACATAAATGAAAATTCATCCAGTGTTCATGGTTCAGAAGACAATAGTGTTAAGATGGTTATAGTTCTCAAATTGATCTACAGATTCAATACAATCCCTAACAAGATTCCAGCTGGCTTCTTTGTATAAATTGATAAGGTGATCCTAAAATTCATGAAGAAATTGAAGAAATCTACAGTAGACAAAGCAATCTTGGGAAAAAATAAAAGTCAGAGGGCCTGGACTTCTTGATTTCAAAACCGACTCCTAAACTCAAGTAGTTAGGATAGTGGTGCTGGCATTCTCTCTCTTAAAAAAAAAAAAAGAAAGAAAGAAAAGAAAAGGTATGCAGATCAATAGAATAGAAATTAGTCTACAAATAAAACCTCCCATTTATGGTCAATTGGTTTTTGACAAAGATGCCAAGATAATCAAATGGGGAAATAATAGTCTTCTCAACAAATAATACTGGGACATCTAGATATCCACATACAAAAGAATGAAATTAAACTCTTGTCTCACACTATACATAAAAATAATTCAAAATGGATTAAAGACCTAAACACAAGAACTAAAACTATAAGCTCTTAAAAGAAAGCATAGAGCTGGGTACCAGTGACTCATGCCTGCAATCCTAGCTCCTCAGGAGGCAGAGATAGGAGGATCATGGTTTGAAGACAGCCTAGGCAAATAGTTCTGTGAGACCCTATCTTGAAAAAAGCCCATCACAAAAAAGAGCTGGTGGAGTGGCTCAAGGTTTAGGCCCTGAGTTCAAACCCCAGTACCTCAAAAAAAAAAAAAAAAAGAAAGCATAGATGTAAATCTTTGTGGTCTTGGACTGGCCAATAGTTTCTTAGACCTAGCATCAAAAACAATAACAATAAAGTAGAATAATTGGAATTCATCAGAATTCCAAAAGATACCATCATGAAATTTGAAGGGACAATCCACAGAAGGGAAGAAAATGTTTTCATCTGATAAGGGATGTGTATCTAGAATCTATGGAGATGTCTTACAACTGAATAATAAAGAAATAACTCAATTAAAAATGGGCTAAGGATTTGTGACAACATGGGTGAATCTAAGGGACATTCTAGGTGAACTAAGCCACTTATATATGGATCTAAAAAGGTAGGACTCAGAGAAATAGAGAACAGAACAGTGGTTCTCAGGGCTGGGGAGGAGGGACTGGTCAAAATATACAAACTTTTAGTTATAAGAATAATATATTTGTATTCTCATACCAAAAAAGTTAAGTGATGGATAGGTTAATTAGCTAGATTGAGGGAATCTCAATCACAATGTATATATATCAAAACACCATATTGTATGCCTAAATGTATATAATATTTGTAAACCATACTTTAATATTTTTAAGTAGGCAAAGGACCAGGATAGGCATTCTCCCAAAGAAGATATGCAAATGTCTGTGAACACATGAAACGATGTTCAGTTTGCATCAGGAAGATGCAAATCAAACCACATGACACATCACGACATACCCATTAGAACAGCTCTTATCAGAAGCCCAACAATAGTGAGTGCTGGCAAGGATGTGGACAAACCCTTATACACTCGTGATGGGAGTGGAATGTGCCTCAGCTACTTTGACACACCCAAGTTCCTCGAAAGGTTAAATGTAGAGTGGCCACCCTGCAATTCCATACCTAGGTATGTACCCAAGAGAAATGGAAACATACATTCATACAAAACTTGCACGTGAATGTTCATGGCAGCATTATTCATAATAGCCAAAAGTAAAACAAATGTCTGTTACTTAGTGAGTGGATGAAGAAATTGCATTATATTTTCAGCAATATATAATAATAAAAAGAATAATATCAATAAAAGGCAATGAAGTACTAATATGTACGACAAAATGGATGAACCTTGAAAACATTATGCTAATTGCAAGAAGTCAGAAACAGGCACCTGCACACCCATGTTTATTGCGGCACTATTCACAATAGCCAAGTTATGGAAACAGCCAAGATGCCCCACTACTGACGAATGGATCAAGAAAATGTGGTATCTATACACAATGGAATTTTATGCAGCCATGAAGAAGAACGAAATGTTATCATTCGCTGGTAAATGGATGGAATTGGAGAACATCATTCTGAGTGAGGTTAGCCTGGCCCAAAAGACCAAAAATCGTATGTTCTTCCTCATATGTGGACATTAGATCAAGGGCAAACACAACAAGGGGACTGGACTTTGAGCACATGATAAAAGCGAGAGCACACAAGGGAGGGGTGAGGATAGGTAAGACACCTAAAAAACTAGCTAGCATTTGTTGCCCTTAACGCAGAGAAACTAAAGCAGATACCTTAAAAGCAACTGAGGCCAATAGGAAAAGGGGATCAGGAACTAGAGGAAAGGTTAGATCAAAAAGAATTAACCTAGAAGGTAACACCCACACACAGGAAATCAATGTGAGTCAATGCCCTGTATAGCTATCCTTATCTCAACCAGCAAAAACCCTTGTTCCTTCCTATTATTGCTTATACTCTCTCTACAACAAAATTAGAAATAAGGGCAAAATAGTTTCTGCTGGGTATTGAGGGCGGGGAGAGGGAGGGGGCGGAGTGGGTGGTAAGGGAGGGGGTGGGGGCAGGGGGGAGAAATGACCCAAGCCTTGTATGCACATATGAATAATAAAAGAAAAAAAAAGCAGCAAAAAAACAAAAAAAAAAGAAAGAAAGAAGTCAGAAACAAAGGCCACTTGATATATAATCCCATCTGTATGAAATGTCCAGAATAGACAAATCCAAAGAAACAGGAAATAGATTGGAGGTTACCCAGCACTAGTGGGTCTGGGAAGAAGTGGGGAATGACTGCTAAGAGTAATGCTTTCTTTTTTGGGTTAAGGAAATGTTCTGAAATATATTATGCTGATGGTTGCTAATAACAGACTATATAGTATATATCTGAACATACTAATAACCATTCAATTTTGCTCTCTAAGTGGATGAATTGTATCATATGTGAACTATATCCCAATAAAGCGCTTAGAAAAAATAATTCGATCTTTCAAAAAAATTAAAATCCTTACGTGTATCCCTATTTATTAGAAGAAAAATTATAATTTCTGAATCTAATATTTATCACTCCCTTGAATTTGTCTTACCCCACCTATCCAACCATCTCACCTGTGGCTCCTACAGCAGTTCTATCACTTATCCTTCAACTGCACTTACTTGTTGGGACCTTGTCTCTCATTCTTCAATCTTAAATTCCCATCTTCACCTTTTGTACATCTAGTTCACTGTCATTCATCAGTTCAGTAAGCACTGCAGAGTGCTTACCACTGATGTGCTAAGGCACTGAACTGGGCTTTGAATCAGACTTACACTAGATAGGGGCGAGGTGACAGATAACAAAGAGGTGCATTTCTGAGTTTTACCCACTTATCTTTCCTCTGTGCTTCAGCCATTATCAACGTCATCCTACCATGATCTTTTCTATTTGCCATTGTACCTTAATCCTCTTCTGCCCCATGCCATTGTTTAACCATTTCATGCATACTGTCTATTTGTCTGTTTGTTTGTTTGGTGATACTAGGGTTTGAACTCAGGGCCTTGCCCTGGTAGGCAGGCACTCTGCCACTCGAGTCACCCTACAGCCTCACACATAACATTTTAACTTCCTGAATAATTCGTAAGTTCTCTGAGAGCACAGCTCCTATGCACTTACTGCCTGTTGCTGCTGTAACAAATTATACCATATGTACTAGCTCAAAATGACACCAGTGCATTATGTCCCAGTGCTGAAAGTCCCAAGTGTGACACAGGTTTCTCTGGGATAACCTTGAGGTATCAGCAGGGCTCCATTCCTTTCTGGGGCTCTAGTCTAGAATCCATTTCCTTGCTTTTTCCAGCGTCAGTTGCCCACGTTATTTATTTCTTCCATCTCTCTGACCCTTCGGTGGCCACACCTCCCTCTGACCAGTCAGGAAATACACCCCACTTTTATGGACCCATGTGGTTCAATAGGGCTCACACAGGTAATCTGGGACAGTCTCGACATCTCGGAGTTCTTACCTTTAATCATCCCTGCAAGGTCCTTTCGCCAGGTAAGGTAATTAATTCACAGGTTCTGGGAAGCGAGGGTGTGGATCTGTTGAGGTTCGTCATGCTGCTTTCCACACCCTGTCTTAAACTTCTGTGTATTGTGCAAGGGCTACACTCCATGTTGACAGAGGGAGGAATGGATCAGTTACACAAGTGCTAACAACGACAGCTAGAATCAGAGTACCTACCTGTTCACCAGGAAAGTATACATAAAGGATTTTTTTCCAAAATGTTAAAAAAGAGTGCTCAACCAGAAATTTATAATACTTCTAAGTTTGTAAGAACTTAATAATATGTTCTCAAAATGTGTGGAACAAAGACTGACAGGACTAAACAGAGAAAAATAAATCCTCAATCATAGTGAGACATTCTTAACAACCCTCTCTCAATAACCAAAAGAACAGGGAACAAAAATGTTCATAGACAAATAAAATATTTGAACACCACAATAAACAAACTCAACCTAAGTGATCTATAAGTCGCCGCACTAACACCTTCAGACTATGTGCCTTTTTTTTAATGAAATGGATCATCACACAGCTGATTATATGCTGTCCGCAATGCAAGTGTCAGCACATTTTAAAGGTTTTAAATCATACCTGTAAATCTAAAATGAGTCTAAAATTAAAAGCAAAAAAATCAATAGGCATGTTTTCTAATCATAGTGAAATTAAAGTGGAAATCAATAAGATGATAACTAGAAAATTCTCTAATATTTGAGCAGTAAGTAATAATTTCAAATAATTATTTAAAGTAATCTACCAGTCAAAAAAGAAATCATGATGGAAATAGAAAATATTTTTATATGACTAATAAAAATTCATATTTAAACTTGCAAGATAAAAAATTAATTGGTGCTTAGATGAAAAAATCATAGTATTAAATAGACAAATTAGAAACAAAAATGCTAAAAAAAGAAACAAAAAATGCTAAAAATCAATTATTTAGAAAGTTACCAAGACAGCCACAAATTAAGCCCAAAGAAAATACAGAAAAGGAGATGAAGAAGCTAATGAATTTGAAAACAAATACACTGCGAGATGGTCTGCAGGATACAAGTCATCGTTTCAAAAGACAAAGTCAATTAACCATTAGCAAAATGTGTGATGAGAAAATAAATAAAAAGCACAAATTTCCAGCATCAGGAATGAAAAGGGGATATTGCTACATGTGTTACAGCCATTTAAAAGATAATACAAAAAAAATTTGTATAAACTTGAAAAAATCCTAATAAAATGCAACTGGCCAAAGGAAAATTGATGATCTGAATGGTTCTATATCTGCTAAAGAAATTAAGTCAATAATTTAAAACCTTCCCATGAAGAAAACTCTAGACCTAGATGGCTTTACCAATAAACTCTAACTCTTCCAAATATTTAGGAGCTAATATCCGTTTTACATTCCTACACTTTTAGGAAATTGTTTTTCTAAGACCACTTTAACCTTTATGTGTGTGTGTGTGTGTGTGTGTGTGTGTGTGTGTGTACACACACATACACTTACATAGCTATGTAGCTCAAACTAGCCTCAAACCCATGATCCTCCTACCTCAGCCCGTAAGTGCTGGGGTTACAGGCAGGCGTGTACCACCATACTCAGCTTAATTTTTTAAATGTTTCATTGCTACATAGTCATTGTACAAATTTGTGGTCTACAGTGTGACTTTTCAATACATCTATACAATGCATAATGACTAGGTCAAGGTAATTGGCATATTCATCACCTTAGATATGTATCACTTCTTTGTGTTGGGAGCATTCAAAATCCTCTCTCATAGCTAGTTTGAAATATTCTATTTTAATTCTTGTCAACCATAGTTATATGACTGTGCTATAGAACAAGAGAAGTCATTCCTTCTATCCAACTACATTCCTGTGCCACTAACCATCCTGTCCCCACCCTTTTCTCTCCCACACCTTTTCCAGGCTCTGGTAACCACTATCCTATTTGCTACTTGGAAATCAGTGTTTTAGCTTTTACCTATAAGTGAAAGCATGCAGTAATTAACACTAATATAATTTTTGTGTGTGGTGCAGGACCTCACACATGCTAGGCAAGTGCTCTACCATTGAGTCACATCACCAGTCCTAAGACCAATATAATCTTGGTTCAAAAACAAGATAATGAACACTTCAAGAAAGATTATAGACCAATTTTTGTGTCAAGCATCGATGTAAAAATTCTAAACTAAATGTGAAAGCAACATATTTAAAAGGAACAAATATTGTAGCTAAAAGGAGTTCATTTATTCTAGAAATGCAGAGTTGATTTAGCATCTAAAAATTACTAAATAGGCAGGCACCACTGGCTCACACCTATAGTCCTAAGTACTTGGGAGGCTGAGATTTGGAGAATTGTGTTTTGAAGCAGGCCTGGGCAAACAGTTTGCAAGACTCCATCTCAAACAATAGATGGTGCTGCAGTACACTCCTGTCACCCAAGCTACACAGGAGGCCGAGATTGGAAGATCATCATTCCAGGCCAGCCTGGGCAAAAAAAAATTTGTGAGACCCCATCTCAATGTAAAAAGCCTGGCATGGTGCCACACACATGTCCTCATAGCAACACATGAAGCTCATAACAGGAGGATCACAAAAGTGAGACCCTGTCTCCAAAATAACAGAGCAAAAGTGCTGGGAATATGGCGCAAGTGGTAGGATGCCTATCTAGCAAGCACGAAGCCCTGAGTTTAAACCCTGGTACCACCAAAAAGAAAGGAAAAAACCAGTGAATACAATTCATTACATTAAAAGATCAGAAAATATATTATTATTATATACAGAAAAAACATATGGGAAACTTTAACACACATTCATATTAAGAAAAAACTTAGTAAATTGGTAATGGAAAAGATCTTTTTAATGTGATAAAATATATCTATAAAAATTTTATATGGAGATCATACTTAACAGAGTATTTTCATTTGTGAAACTCCTGCTATCACTACTTTTATTCAAATTTGTATTGGAGGTTTTGTCCAATGTCATAAGGTAAGAAAAGAGAATAAAAGATGTGAAGATAATACAGGTGATTATTTACAGGTGACATGATAGCATACGTAGAAAATCCAAAGAAATGAATTTAGTAAAGTAACTGGATACAAGGTCAATATATTAAAAAAGCAATATATTAAAAAAGCAATTTTATTTTTCTACAGCAACAACAAACATATGAATAGGATATGGAATATATTTTAAAATATTATTTGCAATTGTATCAGAAAACATCAACCAACTATGAATAAGCCTAACAAAAGATGCTGTCCATTCAGAAAATCCTAAATATTATTAAGGAAAAAAAAAAGCTGAAATAAAAGTCAGGATCTACTATATTCATTAGTTATAAGACTCAATATTTTAAGTACCAGTAGCTCCAGGTTGATCACTAGAGTCAGTTTCATCCTAATCAGCATCCCAGCAGGCATTCTGTGAAACTTGACAAGCTGATCTTAAAATACATATTGAAAATTCAAAACACCAAGGATGATGACATAAATCTTGAAGGACAGCAAACGAGGGGGACATACGCCACCAGACAGAAAGCCTGATTACCAATCTACAGGAGATAAGACAGGGTGGTATTAGCACAAGGATGGACGATAGTCCATGGGGACAGGATGGACAGTGCTGCCCAGTGTAGTAGCCACTAGCCATGCATGACAGTGTTAACGAACTAACAGCCACTCAAATAAAAAGACAGCTCCTCAGCAGCACCAGCCACATTTCAGATGCTCTCTGTCACGTGTGGCCAGTGCCACAACATAGGACACCACCACTGGATGGTGGTGCTCCCCACCCGCTGTGGAACTAGGTTTTGACAAAGGTGTCAGTGCACATGAGTGGGAAAAGCACCATCTTTGCAATAAATGGTGTTGGTTAGTTAAAAGCCTTATTAGAAAAATAAATCTTGATTCCTACCTCACTGCTTAGCCAAAGATCAATTCCAGGTAGGTTTTAAATCTAAATGTAAGCGGAGTTCATGGAATTCTCACCAATAGAATACTATCCAATGATGAAAATGAATGAAGTACTAGAAATAGGCTGAATTCCAATGATGTAGATGAATCATAAACACTAGCAGATCAAAAGGAACCAGAAATCAGAGCAATGTGTTGTGCAGTTTGCACTCACATTAAGTTCAAAAGCAGGTAAAAGTATCTCTGCTGCTCGGTTGGGACACCAGGTGCCTTGGGAGAGAAGGTAGCACGCTTGGGCTCTGACAGGGTCCTGAGTCCTGAGTCCTAGCAGTGTTCTGCTTCTTGATTAGACTGTTGTTTATAGAGGACACATCACTGATCATCAAGCTGCATAATTGTGACTTGTGTACTTTTCTTTATAGTATTTTTTTAAAGTAATTTTATAGCAACCTCTGGGTTGCCAGAGAAGAACATAAGTTCTTGCTGATTAAATGTTTTAAAGGATGAAGCTTCTTTCAAAAATTTTTAGATAGATAAGAAGTTTTAGATCTGAAAGTATCAGTATACTCATTAGGCATGGGATGTGGAGAAATGGAGCCATTACCAGTGGGAGAGCCAATGATGTGTGCTGTAAGGTTGGAAATCTATGTACGTTGCAACTGGACTGTTCTACTTCTACCCAAAGACCCTGCGTCCACAGGGAAATGTGGACAATAATAATTTAAACAACCCAAGTGCCTATCAACAGGGTAATCAATAAATAAAACATGATATTTTTATGTGGTGATATTAAACAGTTGAGAGGAAAATGTGCACATGCATAATCACAGAACTCTAAACACAACAGTGAATGGCAGAGGAACGCGCAGGATGTGTAGAATATAACTTGCAGGTACAGTTTGAACGTATAAATCAGTACTATATATACATTCACGTATTTGAAAAGAGCTGAGGAATGCCCTGAAGCCATGATAACTGAAGCCATGAGTGCAGCGGCCTGTGAAGGAGGGCAGGAGGGGGTAGGTGGAGACCTGAACCCAGGAGAGAGACAAAGGAGACTTCTATTCCATCTTTGTAAAATATGGCAAAATATTGACCTCTGCTTATTCTGGATGATGGTTATATTGTGTTAGTTATATTATTCTTTGTTGTTTTTCTCTTTACATTCTCAAAAAAATAAAGTTAAGATAATAGTATCTTTCATTGCTTAGTCTTAGACTATTTATTGTTTAGATATTTTATGTTCCTGTTTGCTTTCAGGAAAAGGTGTCTATAAATATAAGTAGGGCTGCAATAGCTGTTTCCTTTTTTTTGCTTATATTCACAAAGCATGCTTGTTTTATTTAACATTCTTTGGTATGAAAACATGGCCTTGTGAGGAGTAGTTCATGAGCATTCACGGTTTGACAGTCTGTGTACGCAGAGACCACTTCCTATCATAGATCCCTCACACCTCCATCACTAGGAGTATCCTTTGTGTTAGAGCCAAGCTGTCCACAGGCAGTCAAGCAAAAAAGTCAAAAAGATTTTCCTTGAGGGGGCTAAAGATTTATTGGTGTATGATTTTTAAGGCTGAAGCTCTGAAACCAGTGGTGTTTATTGGCTCAGTCTCCACATGTCTCTACAGGGTCATTTCCAAAGACTGACAATGAATGCCTTCTCTGCCCCTAACCGTACTTCCAGAACGGAACCCTGCCTTAAAACCCTGGCAAGTACCGATGCCTGCTTTGGCAGAGAGGAGGACGCTCTCAACATTTTTTTTTTTTTTTTGAGACCTAGTAGTGCCTTGCTATGTTTCCCAGGCTGGTTTTGAACTCCTGAGCTCAGCAAATCTCCCATCTCAGCCTTCCCAGCAGCTGTGACTGCAGGCATGTGCCATCATGCCCCACTTATGGAGTCTGTGCCTTTACATACACACCACATACTGTGGTGATTAGCTATTGGGCTGGTAGTTCAGCACTTTTAAAGTGCTCCCGAGATGATTGAAAAGTTAACAGAGAAACGTAAACTTAAAACAGACTAAATATTATACAGTGAGGCCCAAAGTTGGCTTTTACATATGCATCTGTAGGCATCCATCCCTACCCCTCAACTTGAATCTGCACCATACACACTCCTCCCTGCTTGAGGGGAAGAAAGGAGTTACCTCCAAGAAGGAACCGAGCATGCTCAGTTTTGTGGGTCTGAGTTCACAGCCAGCTTGTGCCCTGGTCGTATATAAGCAGTCTGACCTGAACTGTATGCCCTGATGGAGCCGTGTGGCCGTCCAGCAAGATCAATGATGGGGGCTAAATTTTTCTAAGTCAAGAGCCAACCATTATCATTTGATAATAATTATCAATTATCATTATGGATTTGGAGCCATGTTCTCTTCCAAATGACCTTATCAGTAACAAAAGCTGTATGATTAGTTCTATCTCTCTGGCCCACATCTCTTAATTGGTTCCATGCTCAAGAGAGATTTGGTATTTATATTTGCTCCCCTCGAAAACCTGGTGATCAATTACTACAAGACCTTGAAAGGATAAATTAATGTAATTTGTGAAACCAGTCAAAAATTTGTACACTAAACTTATTCCTGTACCTATAGTTATTCTGTCTGTATAGCTAACTGAGCATTACATACTAAAAGCATCACTTACTTTTAGATTTCATAAGTGTGCTTTAAAAATAAATATATGTGAAATTTTCATGGCATGCTCTAAATGCTCTAGTTTGACATAGACGCCTTTAAAATGTGCATTTTATAATTTATTATACTATCTACATAGGTCTAACTACACACAGAAAAGATTTAATTTACACATTTAAGAAACACACACAAAAAAAAGTAAAATAAAACTCCCTCTGCCGTAAGAGAACACTGTTCTGCACATGGCCGTCTAAACATTGGCAGAACACAGTGATTTTAGGGATGAATTAGTATTCTAATCTCTTTGGGATTTCCTTTATATTTGTGGTGGTTTATGACTGACATTTAATGTAACCATAGCTTTCTGTTTATATTTAATAAAAGGTTCATTTCTGTGGTAGGGCACACATTTGTACGCCAGTGTTGAATGAAAGCTACTGTTCTGCAAGATGGATATAAAATGCTGATTTATAATGACACGGTCCAAAGCAATCTAACTCTTCCAAACTATTTCTTCCCAGGTCCCGGCAACAGCAGGGCCTCAGCAAAGGATGATTCTTTGCTTCCAGAATATTCATCATTTAACATATCAGTCCATGCTGCAATTAGACACGGAAATTGGAAACTCCTCACAGGCTACCCAGGTAGAAGGCTTAGCTTAACCAACATCCCTTCCTGCAGACAGGGAAGGGCTGTGTGCTTTAGTGCTAGCTCCAGTCTGTCTGTGCTCTTGGGATTTTGTTCTCTCCTCTGCTTCTCTGCAAAGAGAGGACCTTCTCATCTTGTTCTAACCACTTCCTGTCTCCTCTTACCTGGCTGCCCAAGGCAACTAAGTCCCAGCCCTCCCTTTCTTTACTCAGACCCCTTCAAACCTTCTACTCTCCCTCCCATAAGTGTCACAAGAAGACAGCTATATTCAGGGCTTTCTTTCCTGCTTTTAAGGCTCAGCCTGTTCCCAATTACCCAGCTTCCATAGTTGACGTGGCCCACATAGGCTTTCCCACCAGAAAAGCAAGGGAAAGTTTCAAACTACCACAAAACAAAACAACTGCCTTTTGTAAAGCATTTCTCTGGGGCTGCCAAACAAGCAGAGAATGAGGAGGAATTGTTTTATACTGGTCCTGACCACCAAAATAATTGGGTTTTGAGAATTAACCATAGTGAAGTTAAAAAAAAATGAGGAAATGTCATTCAAATGCTTCACAGAAAAATCTGGATTTGGGGTGTATGTGGCTGTAAATAGCACATCCCACTAGCAGAGAATCTCTGAGAGCTACACGCTCAGCCATTAGTGAGCTAGGGCAGGAGGCTGCTTCCCTGGTCATCATCTAAAAAAGAGCATCTTTTCAGTTCTTGGTTAATAGGGGGTCTGACCGCCAAGGCCATGGTGCAATTAAGCAATAGTTAGATAGCTAGAAGGGTTTGGGATTTTTTTGGTCTTTTTATTGTTTGTTTTTTGCTTTTTTTGGCATATACACCATGTCAATTCTTCATCTGAGAGTGTCTTATGTATCACAAGACATTTTCTCATCATTGGCACTTGCTTATTAAGTACCAAGAGGCTTCACTCTCAGTCATTGTGACAACTAAAAATACTCCCTCACACACACATGCATACCATTTCTGGATGTCCTTGGTTTGTAAAACAGCAAGACACGTCTCACTAAAGCACTGGAAGTCAGATTCTGAGACAAATCTAGAGACACCGCCAACAGCCACTCCTTTCTCACATGCCACACCCATGGCCAGCGCAGCCTTGTCCCCAGAGTCTCCCTGAAATTAGAACCTGCCTGTGTTCTTCTCCCACAATAAACACTTGTGTTTTTTTTTGCCAGGCTGTGGATCCTGGTTCCCTCCACCGTCTCAATCCAATGTTTCTGCATTTCCTTCATTGGACCCACCAACCAAGACCCTCTGGCTCTTTGATATTGATCAGGACCCAGAAGAAAGACACGACCTGTCCAGAAAATATCCCCACATCGTCAGGAAGCTCCTTTCCCGCCTACAGTTCTACCAGAAACACTCAGTGCCTGTGTACTTCCCTGAGCAGGACCCCCACTGCGATCCCAAGGCCACTGGTGTGTGGGGCCCCTGGATGTAGGATTTTGATGAGGCAGGAACATCTTTCCGTTGCAAGCTGGACCTTAGACCTTGACTCATGCAGCCTATCGTCACCTTTGTTCTTCTCCATGGGTTCACCTGGCCCTCTTATTGTTCATAAATCACACCAAAAAGTCCAGTTTCAACTCCTACTGCATTTCAGAAGCCAACAAAATCAGGAAGGCTCCTGCTGTTGGCTGGAGCTCATGTCTGGAGGCAGGGGTGGCTGGGTTCATCACGTTTTCTGAGCTATGGGACAGCTGGGAACTTGACATAGGAAGTTTCCAGTGAGTCCTGGAGGCTGGAGCAGCTGGCTCTTTTTGCCTCACAAGTCAGACATTAGGTTTCCCACCGCCAATAACCAGTTTTATTGGAGTGACTCAGGTTTCTTTTAACAAATGAAGAAAGCAGACAATTGTTAATTGTTCTGTTGGCTAGGGGGTTCTCCCTGTCTGTGAAAGATCACGTTCAGGCATTCCATGTCAATAACCCCCTGCTCACCCCTCACTCACTCATCTCATGGTGAGTAAGGTCCGTTTTATTAAGGTCAATATGGCGATATACCTACACCCTGGTTTTGGTTTCTACAATAATGAAATGTGTTTTTATCCTACATTTTTCCCCAGCCATTGCTCATTGTGTTTAAACTTCCTGCCACCCCAGCTCCCCTTTTCCTACCATTCCTCCAATGTCCTGTCTCTGGGAAGGCCACTTTTTTCTCCACTCTAAGCACTCCTGAACCCTGCCTGGAAAAGGTGGCTGCATCACTTTTGGTCATGCCCATGGGGGAGACCAGGGCTGGGTGGGGGATGTGTGGATCTGTGAGGTTTCTGCAAAGTTGCATAGAGTTCTTTATCATGACTGTGGCTTTATCTCCTAATATATTACAAGTTGCACTGCTATTCCTGAGTAGGGAGGAGAAACCCCAGGAAAGGACCAATTTGATGTAAGAGATTGGAAGTGAGCAACTTGACAAAGGAAATGGAAAGCATCTGGTACACGGGCCTTGTAAAACAGAGGAGGGGCCCATCCACATTTCTCTTCTTCCCTGACTTACCCCTGTATTGGGGTTCTGGGATCAGGCAAAGAGGATGCACACTTTGACTTGCTACCCTTTCTCAAGCCCATTAATGTCCTACTAATGTGGATCAGTCCAGATGAGCTGTGAAGAGGGTCAAACTCTGAGAAACAGGTGCAAAACTGTTTTTCATCAGCTACACTGCTTTGTCCCCTGCTTATTACCAAGGCCTGTGACAGTGCCTGGGACATAAAAGGCACTCACTACATTTTTGAAAATAAATGAGTGAATGAACAAATGAGTAAATGAGAAAGTCTCATACCATGAATGAAGCTAGTCCAGTGAGCTGAACACAAAGCTAATATAAACATCCTCCAACCATTGCTGATTTGTTCTGAAGCTGCCCCTCCTAGGGTTGCAGCATAACCTACATAGCTGGGCAGTCACAGAACATGCCATGTCAAGACTGTGATGTCCTCTCCAGTAGCACAAAATGGAACTGTGCCTGCCTGAGATACTCTCTTGCCAACCATGTTCATTTCTATTCTTTTTTTTTTTTTAAGCACTGGGATTGGACTCAGGGCCTCACACTTGATAGGCAGGCACTCTTACCACTTGAGTCACTCCACCAGCCCTTTTAGAGTCTGGAATTATTTGCCTGGGGCTGGCTTCAAACCACTATCCTCATGATCTTTGCCTCCTGAGTAGCTAGGATTATAGGCATGAGCCACTAGTGTCTAGCTTCATTTCCATTCCTTATTAGACACTAGAAACTAAAACCACAAAATAATATGATATAGGTCCTTATTGTATAGCCATCTTTTAATTCAGCAGCAATATTCCTGGTAACTACTATCCTGTATTATATTAAAATAAGGCTATTGCAAGGAAATGGTGCTAGAACTTATGACAGCTATCACCAACCAACCAACTCCTAGTTGGCAAATAGCTGGCCAAAATGCCACCTCTTACTCCAAAGCGATAGGATGAATGAACTAACCAGGGATGGATGATCCTTCTGTAGCCTTCTAATCCTAGGCTGTTGGTGGCCATTTGTGTAAAAGATTGGAAGCTACCATTACATGTCATCTATTTGATTCTCCTTTATATACTCCTAAGAGCTGACCCCAACTTGAGATCCTTGATTGCTGTGTGTGTTGGAGATGTTCTGCATTCCATAGACTTAAAGGAATTTTAAAGAGTAATAGTTCAAAAGCCATTATTTGAGATTTTGGTCTATCCATAATAGAATAATCTCATTAGACATTGCATATTTTATACAAAACAAAGGGTTCAGATGTTGTTACTAGAAGTAGTCATGTTATTTCTTTCTGTATTTGTTTACTTTGAAAGAAGGTTTTGTTTATTCTCATTCTCCTTTGTTACTATTTGATTGCTCTAGATTTGAGGAATGAAATAAAATTAATCTTTTAAAAACTGTGTCAGCCATGGCTATGGGGCTTCTACCTGGGATGAAGGGAAAGTTCTGGAACTACATAGAGACAATGGTTATCCAACATCATGAATGCAGTTAGTACCATTGAGCTGTATGCTTTAAAATGGTGAAAACAGTTAAGTTTAATGTTATGGAGGTTCAGTCACAATTTTTAAAAATTTGTCAATTTAATGGTATATGGATTATATCTCAATTAATTGGAAACATAAATGTGGCAAAAATATTAGTGTAAAAAAATGTGTCAGACATTGCCCTAAATACTGCCATAGCCGGGTATGATGGCACATACCTGTGGTCCAAGCTACTCCAGAGGCAGGATGTAGGAGGATCACAGTCTGAGGCCAGCCTGAGCAAAAGCACAAGACCCTACTAAAAAACAAAGTAAAAACAAAATGACTGGGATTGTGGCTCAAGCAATAGAACACGTTCCTAGCAAAGTGTGAGGCCCTGAGCTTGATCCCTAGTATGGCCAAAAGAGAGAGAGAGAGAGAGAAAACATGCTGTAATGTAAGGTAATGGGTAACTAGGAGCAAAAACAGTGATAATATGACAAATTACCCCAAAATCTAGCAGCTTAAAACAACATTTATTATTTCACACGTTCTACAGAGGCAGGACTCTGGGGGTGGTTTGCTGGATGGTTCTGCTCGGGGTTTTCATGAGATTGTGATCCCGCAGTGGCACAGGGCTGCAGTCAGCTGTGACTGGGTGGGGCTGGAGGATCCACTTCTAAGATAATTCACTCACAAGGCCCTTGGTGGGGAGGTCCGGTTCCTGGCCTTGTGGGCATCACCAGAGGCTGCTTGCCTCTGTAACAAATATCTGAGATAAACCAACTCATGAAGAGGAAAGGCTTGGGCCGGGCACATAGCTCAGTGGTAAAGCACTTGCCTCACATGCACAAGGCCTTGGGTTGATCCCCAGCACTGAAAAAGAAAAAAAAAAAAAAGGTTTATTTTGGCTGAGAGTTCTGGAGGTTTTTGTTCATGGTTGGTTACCCCACTACTTTTGGACCTGTGGCAAAGCAGCAGAGGCAGGTGACTTCCACCAGACCCAGTAATCTGGAGAGAGAGCAAGCAGGGGACCTTTTATGACCTAGTCTCCAAATTTCACACTGTCTCTTCCACCATTTTTGCTATTCATTTATGTGTAAACATCTCTAAACTTAGCCCATCCTCAAGGGGAAGAGAATTCTACCTTTAGAAGAAACTGTTAAATATAGGAGGTATTTTATACAATGGGCACAGTTAGGTGACAACTAGATCATCTAATCAAGTCTTCATGCAATTATCACATGTTGCTATTTGAAGAGAGATGGTAGAAAAAAGAGCCCACTTGGCTAACCTTTGCAGCAGAACAACCACAGACAAATCACTTAGCCCTCTCTAGGCCTCAGTTTCCCTCTTGTAATGGGATGAGTTAGATAATCCCTAAAGACCCATATCCCCATTTTCCATAATAATGCCTGACACCTAGTAGATGTTCTGTAAGTATTCTGTTCAATTGACTGTAAAATGACTGAACTCAAAGAATTTGAAATAATAGTATGCTAAAAAATAGCCTGAGATTACACTCCATTTTTAAAGCATATACTTTTAAATTGTTATTATGTTATAGTTTGGACCTTCACTGTCCTGCAAATGTCCACATGTTGAAGGTTTGGACCCCAGCTCGTGATGCTGTTTGGGATGTGGTTAGGCTTGGTCACTGGAGATATGCCCTTGAAGGGGATATTGGGACCCTGGGCCTGCTTCTTTTGCCTCTCAGCCACCATTAGGTGAGGGCTTCCACTGTCACACACTCCCACCATGATGCCTTTTCACAGGACCAAAAGCAATGGGCCAACCCACCATGGACAGAAACCTCCAGAACTAAAATAAACTTTTTTTTTCAGAGTTGGGGATAAAACCCAAGGCCTCATACATTCTAGGCAAGAGCTCTACCACTGAGCTATGCCTCCAGCCCCAAGCCTTTCCTTTTATAAGTTGATTTATCTCAGGTATTTATAACAGCAACAGAAAGCTGATTAACCCACATTATAATAAAAGCTGGTAAGTTTTAGGGTGAGGTAGTGTGCTATGTGCTATGAAAGGATTATCTTGTTTAATATCATTTAAGTATAACTAGTGGTAAAGTTTTGAAAATCCTTTCAACGTTTTGTTTCATTTCATTTTTTTTTTATTGTGTTTACATTTACTTACCTGTGTATACATTACTTGGGCCACCTCCTCTCTTCCCCTGCCTCCCGCTTCCGGGCAGAACTCATTCTGCCCCCTTATTCTCTGATTTTGTTGAAGAGAAAACATGAGAGATAATAGGAAAAACATAGCATTTTTGCTGGTTTGAGATGAAGATAGCTATACAGAGAGATTCCTAGCGTTGCTTCCATGCACATGTGTATTACAACCCGAATTGGTTCATCTCTACCAGACCTCTTCACTACTTCCTGGTCCCCTTCCCATAGTGGCCTCTGCCAGTTTAAGATTACTATATTTTCTCTTCTACAGGAAGCACATCAACCACATTCAAAAAAATATGGAACGCTTCACGAATTTGTGTCTCATCCTTGCTCAAGGGCCATGCTAATGTTCTTGAAGGGGTTTTTGTTTTGGATTTTTGTTTGCTTGTTTGTTCATCTGTTTGCTTTAGAGACAGTGTCTTACTGTATAGCCCAGGCTGACCTCAAACTCACAATCCTCCTGCCTCAGCCTTCTGAGTGCCAGAATTACAGACATGGCCTGCTCTGCCCTCCATTCAGTTTTAATCATAAGTAGCTTATTTGTTTTTCACTTCTTCCATTTCTTCAGCATCCAATCTTTGTCCAATCACAAAGTTATCTAAATCGACAAATAAGAATTATTTTATGTCTTTTTTACAGGGCACATCAGAGAAATAACTCGTGTCCATCAATAGACAAATGGATAAATAAAATATTAAATATACATACTGGAATATTTTTAGTCACAAAAACGAACAGAGTGCTAATACATTTTGCAATATGGATTTATTGAAAATATTCTGCTAAGTGAGAGAAGCCAGGTACTAAAAGACCAATATTATATGATTCCACTTACATGAAATATTAAGAACAGGTAAATTCATACAGACAAAGAGTAGAGGTCAACAGCTTACCAGGCCTGGAGATAGGAAAGAATAGGGAATTATTGCTCAATGAGTACAGCATTTCTATATGGGGAGATTTTAAAAAAGTTTTGGAAATAGATAATGGTGATGATTGCATGATACTGTGAATCTACTCAATGCCACTAATTTGGTTACAGTGGTAAAGTTTGTGTTATATGTGTATATTGTATTACAATGTAAATAAACAAACCTAGGGGAGGGGAGTTCATCAGAGAAATAATGAATTGGGCAGGGGGCAGAGAAGTGGGGGGAGGAGGGAGAGTGGATGTGTGGCCTGCAACCTTCTTGAATGAAAGTAGCTGCACTTTTAATTCTTGTACAGATTGGACAAAACAGTGGTGATGGATGTCAACATCCACTAGGTTTCCTTTGAGGGAGCGGAGATCAGCAGAGGAGGGGGCAGACTCTGATAGGTCTTTACATGGGGGTATACATACGTAAAAAATTCACTGAAAAATGTTCTTGTTACATATTTTATGGTTTATATTTTATGCCTAATTGAAAAGTCTTTTTTCTTTATTTTTTTTGGTACTGGGGTTGAACTCAAAACCTTATGTTTGCTAGGCAGATGTTCTACCACTTGAGCCACACGCCAGTCTTTTTTACTTTAGTTATTTTTCAACGAGGGTCTGCCATATTTGCCTGGGGCTGTCTTTCTACCTATGCCTCCCACATAACTGGAACCACAGGCATCATCACCTGCGCCCCCACAGTGAAAACTACTTTTAATAAAAACACCTGCCCTTAGAGCAAAATGAACACTACATATTTCTTTTTTTAATGAACAAATGGCATTGTAAACATAAACATTTATAAATAAAACATTTACAATTCTGCAGGGAAGCTCACTATTTGAAGAAACTTCCTTTTGAGAATTCTCTGGTAAACACAAATAAATACATTGATTTAGGTTTCCTTAGTTGAGACATTGCTGCCCAGATTTTCCTAAAGGGTTCACACACTTGTGTGCGAGGGGTTATACATGTACCAGGAGGTACAGAGACCAAGGGAATGACGCCAACAAACACAAAGGCCTGGCTCTGTGCCTGAGAAGGTTTACAATCTGACTCTATGCCACAGGCTTCTTCCTACTTTAACTGTTCTTAGAAAACCCCAGTCAGCATATTAACTACATATATTAAAATATTTATCCTTCATAATCACCACTTGAACTTCAAAATCTGGTTTATGTCCAAGTAGAGAATAGCCAATAGTTTCTGTAGACAGATTCGTTTTCAGGCTGTTTAAAAGTCAGAGTATTCAGCCTGGCCAGCGCCCTTACGGTCACTCATATCAGTTAGATTCAAAGAGTCAGGCAACAATCACCGCTTTGCCCTGTTGCCATGGGAGCCACCCTCCAGAATGGCACAACCCCAAGAAGAAAACACAGACCTGCTTCCTGTGCCTGACTTGGGGACTCGTGACAGTCAGGAAATTGACAGACATTTCATTTTCACACTAATTCATCAAAGGAATCAATCATTGAGCTATTCATTGAATAACTTATCACTTTTCTGATAATGGAGTTTATATAGTATCACTGTAGCAATTTTTTAAAATAAAACTAGAACAACAAATTAACAGTCCATAAACCATTACCTAGAGACAGTCCCCATTAAGCTTCTTTGACATCTCTGAAAGAATAACTGGTAAGGGACTACTTCCCAGGTTGGTCTTCAAATCCCACTGTGCTCAGCTAAGAACTCAGTAGAGACTCAAGTTGGCAAGTAAGTCAAATGCTGCTTCTTCAGAAAATCTTCATTTTAATCTTGTTAATGAAGTACAGATCTTCCAAGAATATTCCATCTAGAGGGCTGTAGTTAACACATGTCCCAACTCTTGGGTCATCTCCTCCATGGGCCTGGACACAAGGGGCCAGTGTGCAATCACACAAGCAGCAAGCCAGGGGTGTGACCTCTAGGTCAGGCCTCTAGTCCTAAAGAGCAGGCAAAGGAGAGAAAGACACACCCACCCTCTCAGGTGAGCAGGTAAATGGGACTCACTGGTGTTGTATTCACATTAAGTGAATCAAAGCCTGGATCTGCCCATCGGAGGTGGGGCCATGCAAGCCTACACTGTAATATGTACTGGTGACGAAGATGAAGTGCAGATCCAAGCCCAGTACCTGCTCCCATCAGGGGAAGAGAGTAAATAGAAGACCCTGGCTCCTAAAGGTGAGGTGGCAGACAGGAGAAGGAGGTCCCAGGACAGCGCCCAAAAGCAGCGGACACGTGGAGGGGCTTGCAAGTCAGATAACATTCCAGCAAGGAAATTCATTTCACCTTAATTTCTGCTTTTTGTTTTATTTTGTTTTTTAGACCCATGAGTAGTGAGTTCTTTCTGTAGGAAAGTAAAAGTGAAAGCCTTTGATTGGAGCACACTTTGAATCTGTAAAAGAAACTGTTAGACTGAAAAGCACAGAGAGATAACTCAGCTTCAGCACAGGTTTCATTTGGGAGAGAAAGGTTAAACCGTTTTTTATTGCTTCTTAGGCCACGATTTGGGTTTATGCCCTACAACTTATGGAAATGTGCCCTCACACACATCCAGGACGGTAGAAGGAGAAAGGCCCTTCTCAAGGCAGGTAGTCAGTCCTGCCCCACCAGAGCAGCAGGGCAGCTGGGCTGGAGGGGGAGCCCAGCAATCTTGAAGCTTTTCAGAGTGACTCTGTGGCTCACACAGGCCCTTTGACTGCTGGAAGTCTTTACAGGGAGCTTTTCCTTAAATTCCCATTCTTTACTAGAGTTAAGTAAAGGCATCTTTTAAAAATCCCTGTAGTAAAGGAAAAAGAACATCGTTGATAATTGTAAAAATACAATAAATACAAATTACTCTTAAATTTTAGCTCAGAATTATTTCCAGCCTACAAGAAAAGACAATTGAAGAGTGAATAACTTTTTCACTTAATGACTAAATGTCACTAACAGGTCTGTGACATGGCAACATTGCCTGGAGCCAAAGAAACCCCTGGAGGGCAGGGCAGGTTGGGATTCTAGGCCATGTTCTACAGTGACTGGAACTTCACTTCCTACTGCCATCCCCCCACCTGCCAATTCATTTAGGAAAAGTCACAGTGGGCTGGTACAGCGTCTCAAGACTGTAATCCTAGCTACTTGGGAAGCAGAAATCAGGAGGATTGGGCTCAAGGTCGGTCTGAGCAAAAAAATTCTTCAATCTCAACCAATAAAAACTGAATGTGGTGTGCTCACACAGGAAGCATGAATAGTAGGATCGTGGTCCAAGCTGGCCAGAGGAAAAAGGCCTGACCCTAGCTGTAAAATATATAAAGCAAAAGGACTGAGAGATGTATACTTTCCTAGTTTTCGCAAGGTTCTGGGTTTGATCCCCGCCCAACCAGAAAAAATCATAGCCACACTTTTTTTGTGTGGGGGGTACTGGGGTTTGAACTTGGGACTTTGCACTTGAAAAGCAGGTGCTCTACCACTCAAACCACACCTCCAGTCCATTTTGCTCTGGTTATTTTGGAGATGAGGGCTTGTGAACCATTTGCCCAGGCTGGCCCCCAGCTGATATTCTCCTGATGTCAGCCTCCCAAGTAGCTAGGATTACAGGTACAAGCCCACTTTTTTCTAACAATCATGCAACTGGAGGCCCTAAAGCAAGGGAAGAATTCTAAATGAGTTCAATGTGTAAACCCAATAACAAAAAAACACACACATCCTCTGGAATACAGTAAAAAGAAGCACAAAGCAAGAAAACAGCAACATCAGTAAACAAGCTGGTAGAGCAACAATATAAAAAGATGAAATGTTTGGAAAAAATAATACTAAGGGGAGGGACAGAAACAGCATAAAGTTTCCTGAATTAAGGATATCTCTGGTCCAGGTTCCCGTCCCCTTTCCCCTTCCAGGATTGTTATCTGTGGTCCCCTGGAGCCTAGGCTGTCCTCCCAGGTGACAATAATGTCTGGAAATTGCTCCTTTTTTGCCTATATTCCCAAGGTGCCTGTGTGGGCCTGATCTGACCCAAATTCACCACAACTTCTTTGGATTCTATGATGTAGCCCATCCCATAACCATGATCAGCTAACTGTAGGCACAAGGGAAGGAATTAACCTCCTTTTGAGAACATACTATATGACACCAATGACTTTTCAACAGTCACTAACCTCATAAGAATAGTACTTGTTAGGTAAATGTTTTTGCCATGTTAGACATTATCTTGTGTGAAGTCACTTGGCCAGCAGAGTTGGAATTGGAGCCAGACTGCTGTTAGCCCACAGTTCCCACTCTCTACTCTGCTCCCTACATGTTATCACCCCCATCCCAGCCCTCCCTCTCTCCCCTTTGTCCTACACCTCTAATGACAGAGTACAATTTAAAGAAGTCCGTTCTTCTGGTTCATGCGCCAGGAGGCTGTGATGAGCAATAGTCAAAGCTAGGGTTTAAGAACATCAGGATAGCTGGGCACCGGTGGCTCACACCTGAAATCCTAGCTACTTTTGAGACTGAAATTGGGAGGATCATGGTTTGAAGCCAGTCTGGGCGAATAGTTTATGAGATCCCATCTCCAAAATAACCTGAACAAAATGGACTGGAAGGAGTGCTTGAGTTCAAACCCTAGTCCCACAAAAAAAAAAAAAAAAAAGGGTGACAGACACTTGTGATAAGTGGGGAGCAGGCAAGCCAGGCAGAGGCTGGTGCCAAAGTTCATTCATAGAGTAATGACAGCTGAAGAGAAATGAAGAAGTAGGCTGCAAAGCCAACTGGAAACTTTCAAAATAAAACATTTGAAAAGAAAATTTATTAAGATTTTTTACATTCTTCATACAAAAATCACCTTTCCATACACAGGTCACAGAAGATGGTGACCATCATGTACTCCTCCTAGTAAACTCTAAGACAAAACCCACAGCTGTGCTGATCTGAAGGAGGACAGGTGAGATTTATTGAAGCTCACTGTAGCTTCAGATGACCGTGCTGGTTTGATGGTGGAATTTAATGGTGTGGCTACTTTTATGGCAATTAGCTGTAATTGTTATCACCTCGCTGGTTCTGGAGCAGGCACAGGTGGCTTCTCCTAGCAACCCTGACTGTTCTTTCATACAAAGTCAGTAAGACTTCACCCACTGGTGTGTGGTCTGGCCTCTGAGATGAAATGACACACACTCCAGATACGTGGAACATTGTATTTCAAGTTATGTTGGTACTGACTTATCTTTAGGAATTGGGATAAATGTATATAAAACAGATGTCAGCCTGTATATGTGGGCTTTCTTATAAGGAATATTGTATTGTTAAGGTCAACAATCAGTTGTATAAGCGATCAGGCCATACTAGAACCTATCAACTTCATCATCAAAAACTGGTCATAAAAAAGCAATTTTTAAGTAGCATGGTATAACACTGGTTTTACTCTAAAAGTGGTAACTTCAGTTCAGATATATCAGAATGACTCAGTAAAGCATCCACCACGACTGGCAATATTAAAGATTAAGCATCCTTAAAGCCTTAGGATTTAAAGATTTAAAACCCTTACCTGGGAAGATTTGGGGGTTTGGGTAAGTAAATCTTTTCCCTAAGAATAGAAAATGATGACTGTTACTTTGTGGGGCTCTCTCCTCAAAAAGAGGAATGAGTACTGACTACGTTTAAGATCAGGTAGTATGTTTTAGTTTAAAATGTTATGTAAATTAGAGAAGCTCTATGTAGGTTAGAGAAATTCTTTGATTTCTACAGTTAGCTAAATATTGTTGCCTTGAGTAAAAACTTACAGTGTTGAGCCCTGGTAATCTTATCCACAACTCTGTTGGAAAAGAAAATATCAGTAAGCATTTAACCCATGTCTTGCTAACACAGGGATGTCAGCTCCTGAGAAGCTGAGCTAGCACTGCGGGGGATGGGGGGCTTCTGCTGGCAATGTTTTTAGAATAAATCATGCCAGTGATGACCCCAGTACAGACTACCAGTTACCAAGCAAAGCCAATCCAAGGTCTAGCTAGCACATCCCCAGGCCGGGGGCAATAGCCTGTCTTGGGCAGGTGTGGCAGGATGAAGGAGTGAGCACTTGGTGCCATTCGCCTTTCCTCTTTGAGTTTTACACCTGATTTCATCTATAGCTAGAACTTGACCTTGTTCTTACCAGTACTTGACATTTTAAACTTTTAAAAATTCTTGTTGGTTTGACAGCCTCACAAATGTTACATTATCGTAATGACATTTATTTCACCACCAGCAGATTGATCTTTTTCACATATTTATTGGTCTCTATGTCTCTTTTTCTGAGTGGACTGACCAGGGTGGACAGGTGCCCCAGGTGAGAGGACAGTGCAAGGGAGACAGCCTTGTTTGACATACAGGCTGGGGTTGCTTGACCTCTGGGTCCAGGTGGTTCACTTGAGTGGTCACCTGCCTCTGCTTTCTATTCAGCCTATAGAATGGTGCCGGAGATGAGACAGGTGACGAGGGAGAGAGCAAATAGGCAAGCTCCTTCTTCTTTCTTATGGACACAGCCAAACAGACTGGTGAACCCCCTGGAAAGGCTCTAATAATTTGGCATTCCTTCAAAGTGATGTTCTTTTACTATCGGACTATTCATATTAGAATAATAAAGTCATGGGGTGGGGGTGGAGGACTGGAAAGGGAAGGTCACAGACTGCTGTCCAGTTCCTCTCTTGAGCCAAGCTCCATAGGCTACTCCCAGGGGCACAGCCCAATTGGCAGAACAAAATCCCTGCAGGTAACAGAGAGCTGCACTTCTTAGAAGCCAGCATGAAGCTACCTGTTTCTTTCTTTTTTTTTTTTTTTAACAACAGAAAATTTAATTTGGCTCACAGATGCAGAGGTTTCAGTACACAATTGTTTGACTAAGCTACCTGTTTCTTAAGAAGCATAATCCTTGGGGTGTTCTCACCCTTATCCCCAAGGGCCCTATTGCATCCACTCCACACAGACTATCTGAGAACAATTGTGCTTCCCACAGTTGTATCTCTGGTGACGGTGCTCTGATACATTCAGGCCCTTCTACATGGGCTGACTCATCCTGAGTTGGTTCTACTCTTAGACTCCCAGAAGTCTCTTTCCATGCTTTTTTTCTTAAATAAGAAACAGAAATTTATTTGCCTCATAGTTCTGGAGGCTGAGAAGGCCAAGATGGAGCAGTTTCATCTGGTGAAGTCCTTGTTACATTATAACTTGGTGGAAGGTATCACATGGGCGAGACAGAGCAGAACAAATTCGCTTTTATAATAACCCATTATGGCTACAACGACATTAATTCACTCATGGATGACTGTGAATGAGCATCACAAGAGGATGTATAAACACCTTAGTAAATTCCACTTTTAGCCTTTCCATCCCAGGATGAATAATCCCCATCCTTTCCATCTGTCCCCTAAACATCCTTCAGTTCCTCCACTGCCAGCACCTTTGTGCTTCCAGGCTTCACACATACCAACACCATAGGCAGTTAGTTCTTCTCTTTTCTCTTTGCTTGACTGACTCACCGTTCAGCTCTAACCTCAAAGGTCCCTACCCCTGGGAAGGTTTCCCTAACCCTGCTGAACTGGAATGGGTGTGCCCGACTTGCACATCTCTGGAGTGAATGTCACCCTGTCTCATTATTCATGTCTAAATGTCTCATTCCTGGTTTGTTTAATGGAATATCTGTCTCCTAGTCCAGTGTTTCACACTTAAACAACACTAGTAGAATAGTGTTCAGTTTGTTGGATCCATAGACCTTAAACATCTTCTGATTTGGAAATGACATTTTAGTCCCGGATTTCAAAGTCTGGCCCTTGTTCCAAATCCATACTTCCTATCTGTACACCATGGTTCCTCATCCTCCACTGTGGCCCTATACAGTTGCCTGCTCCAGGGAAGTTTGTGTCTGGAGCTTTGGCTATCTAAAAAGGCCTTATTTGTGTTAGCTGGAAGGACTTCAGCACCTTCATCGAAGCAGAGCGAGCCATTACACTCTCCAGACTCCTCAGGCTAGTATTGTTTATCCTGGGATCTCCTCCAAGATATCAGCTCATGGCTTCAAACACTTTTTATGGTCTCCAGATTTAGACAGACTCAGATTTTCCTCCTTCATCTTCCAATCTTTCCCTAAGATTTTCCCCCTTCATTTGTTCATGCTTTAATACAAGTGCTTTTCCATGTGAGACATCCTCTACAGAAAAGTGGCTTCATAGCTTGTACCCAGTGCTGAGATAAGCTTTGCAAATACCAAAGACTAGCTGCAAAGGGCAGATGGTCGTATAGTTATTGGCCCCTATCCACAGAGCTTGCTTCCTCGAGGTGGGAATGGTGGTTTGGGGAAATTAGGTACAATGGAGATAAACTAGTAAGTCCTTAACAAAAGTAAAGTAGGAAAAAAAAATTTAAAGGCAAGTGTTGGGGTTAACAGAGATAGAAGCTTAATCACCTGGGGTGCAGACTAGGACAGCATACATCTTGGTGAAAAGTACAAGACACAAATGTGCCTAAGATTTACATACATTTACATTTGTTGATCTGGTGTTTGGCAGAGAGGGTAACAAAGAAAAACCATGATCTAACCCCAAGAAGCCCAGTCTTTAAGGACAATGGCAATACAGATGGTGAGTGTTGTGTGCAGGCAGAACCATTTTGGTGGCACTCACATCCCTTAATCTGGCACTACTGCTACTAACATGACACTGGGACATAGAAACCTGTCTTAAAATTTTCTATGTTCTAGAAAAAATGTTCTAAATACTAAAGAACCCAGATATCTTCTGTGGTCATCAAGACTGTAAATTCTGATTGTTTTCTCTCAGCTGACCTTCTAAATCAAGACAATGACCCCCACTCAATATCTCCTCCCCCACCATATTAACTGTCTATTGCTATGTAACAAATTACTGCAAAATTGCATCTAGAAGCAAAAAAAAAAAAAAAAAAGTATTATCTCTGAGGGCCATGTATTCATGTATCTTGGGTTACCATCTCAACTAGAGGCAGGACTTGGTAGGAGTACATAGGCTCCCAAGGGAGAACAAGAGTACCTATGATGGAAGCCACAATCATTTAAAACAATCTCTCAGAAAAGACATCCTGCTATAGGTTGGATATGAAGTGTCTTCCAAAAAGTTTCATGTGTTGAAGGCTTGGTTCCCAACTGATAGATCCAATCATTGAGAGGCGACTATATTATAAGGGCTCTGGTCTAATCAATGCGTTGATCCATTGATGGATTCGTAATTTGGAGGCATTATTGGGAGGTGGTGGACACTTTCAGAGGTGGGGCCTCCTTGGAGAAAGTAGATCGCTAGGGGCTTGTCCTTGGGGATTATATCTCGTCTAGCGCCCCTCTTTGTCTCTTTCTGCTTCTTGGCTGCCATGAGGTGAACAGTTGTGCTCCACCATATTCTTCCATCATGGCTACATCTCAGGGCCAGAAACATGGAGCCAGCTGACCATGGACTGTAATCTCTGAAATTTTGAACTCCTGAGCCCAAAAGATCTTTCCTCTTTTAAATTGTTTCCCTCAAATTTGTCATAGCAACAGAATAGCTGACTAACACATCCCCTTGTTTCTGTTATATCTTGATAGAAATTAGTCATCAAATCCAGCCCCTACTCAGAGAATGGAATTCCTCAAGGATATGAACACAGGGGATTGGGAATCCCTGAGGACCATTTTAGGGGCCGCCTACTGTTCTCCTTCACCCCACTCTCCTCCTTATCTTATTGCTTTTCTTTTGAATGCAGGATGCGCTTATGAAAAGGATTGGTCATTGCTTCCCTCTTTTGTCTGTGTCACAGAGAGTGAGGCATGATCATAAATCATGACAGATCATGAAGTTGGATATGCTGCTTGTAGCAGAATCATAAGGACTCAGCACTGTGAGCAGAGCCTCCTAAAGAGGCCAAGCCAACACTGAAGTATTGGGTAAGAAACAGTTGGTCTTGGAAGAAAGAGATCATTTCCAGAAGCGTTTGGCTAGAGGGAAGCTGTTCTGCAAAATAAGGTTTGAAGCCCTGGCCTGTATCTTGACACTTCTAAGTTGTCTGGGCTGGGGCTCAGAAAGTGACACCACAAAGTAAGCACCATGGCATGCTGAATACTTTGAGTTGAAGGAGTTTGGAGGCAAGATCTCTCTGACCTTCTCCTGCCCCTTTTTCTTCTGTTCCTCTTGTCTCCCAAGGCAGGCCAAAGACACTAGCAATCTTCTTCTCCAAGGTGGGCCAGCCATAAACCTAGAAATATTACTCTAACCTTCCCCCACCTATCTAAGAGTTGGCCATGAAATTCTCTGAACTACCTTGTCTGCTAGTTGATCATAAGACCCTCAGTCTAGAAGGGATCCTGCCTCACATCCAGGAGAAAAGGCTGGCTACATAGAGACCAAGCAGAATATGGACAGACGGGCCTTGCTGGGTTTCCCCCTCCAGTGTATTCCCATTACATCAAACCCTTTTTGTCCAATCACATTTCAAAATAGCTGTTCATTCTCCATCAAACCTAACCATAAAATAAACCATTTTCCCTTAGTCTTTAGGTTTTCATTTCTAAAGACTACTGTGTCACATAACACTGTGTTTAAATAAGTTTGTTGTGCTTTTCTGTTGTCAATCTGTCATTTGTTATAGGAGTGTTGGCTGTGACCCTTATGCTAAGTGAGGAAAGGGGTCACCCCTTTTGCCCTAACATCAGCAACCTTCTAAAACTGCTTGCAGTTCCCTTGATAAGACACAGGACTGAACAGCTGTCTTCCAGAAGAGGACTGTATCTTTCCCATCTCAGAGCTGATCCTGGCCCACAATGTCAAAGAGGACAAATTTGTCTTGGTACCTCTCCTTCCTTCCCCATTGCTCCTTTCTTGGAACTAGCAGATGCCCCTGGTTAGTCCAATATTCAGTATCTAAGCCCCCAAGTTAGTTTTGGGAAAGCAAAAACTTGTTACAGCATAATATTGATTGAGGAATTTAGTCTACCACTTTTATAAAAGGTGTCCCTATGCAAATTATACCCCATCCTAATTTCTTCCCAGCCACCTCATCCTCTCTGTCAGCTGTCTTCCAGCTGATTTTCCAATGTTGTAAATATGCAGAAATCAAAGGCACTTTTGTGAAATTGGAGAATAGTTCCTTTAGTAAACCCATTAACAAAGAAGGATCTGGCAGAATTAGAGCAGGTCAACAGTGAAGGAGAGAAAATTGACAAGGACACGACAAGAAAAGCTCTTCAAAAGAAGGTGATTTGAATATCAAAGGTGGCAGAGAGGCCCTCAGGAAACTGATGAAACTCCTGAATGTTTTTGCAAAAATATTTCTCTTTATCTTCCTGTCGTCGTTGAATGTGAAATGTAAGAAGACATACTGTGTATCATATAATATTATCTAACAGCTAATGCCAAAAAAATCGACTCATTGTTTTTTTAGACTGCACAATCTCACACCCACATCCTCTCTACAAAATAGGTGAAATATATTTTGATGATTTTTAGCTTTGTTTGAAGTTCCATTCAGTCCCCTTGCCTCCCCCTCCCTGTTTACTGACATTTTAGCTGAGCATGGCAGGGTGGGGAGGAATGTAAGTTAGGCCTAAGGAAGGAGAAACAATATTTTAGGCAAGAGCAAAAGCTAACAGCATGTGGACTGGGACTCAGCCTGTTAGCTCAGATGTTGGCTGAAGCTTCAAAGCTGAAATCAATGGGTAACAAGCAGACGCACATTCTAAAGAGGCTTGCTACGGAGAGGCAAGAGTATGTAAGAGAAAGTTCTGTGAAGGAAAATTGTAAGAGGAGCAACCAAGCTTGGGCTCCTTCCTCAAGGTCCAAGAGAAGGGGAAATAAAGTGGCTTTGCAGGTCTTAGGCAGAAGCTTGTCGAGTGGTGAAAACACTTCAGCCTCCACAATGGCGCTACCAGAGTGAATGCCAAATGTCTTCGAAGATGTTGCTCATACCTCCTGTGCAGCCTGGGAACATGAAGATTGGCACCTGGCTGTCCTGGAGCTCTGAAAGCAGAATGGAGCTGAGTGGCAGAGTAAGGGAAGAGAGTGGCAAGGCAGTAAGATGGGTTACTGCCATTTGAAAGAGTCAAAAAACAAAATTACTGTTAGCATAGGCAGTGAGGTAGATGTGAGCAGGACTGAGGAAATGCCCCAAGCTACAAGATTCCATCCTAAAACCTCAAATGGCTACAGCCTGGGCCAAGACATGGCCCTTTATCATTCTGGAGCCCACTCCCCATATAAAGGTTAAACTGGGAAGGAAAAAGAGGACCAAATGCACAGGCGAATGCCTGTCCACAGCTGGCTAGGAGCTGAACCATTTGGAGAGAACCACAAGGGGAAGGCCCTGATTTCACACCACCTAGTTACCCCACCCCATTGGATAAAACACCCAATCCTGACAGCTTCCTCAGTCAATCCTTATCTGAACTGTCCACCTTGCTCCTAGAGGTATACTTTTACCTTGCTAATAAATCTCTCTTTATTACCTTCCTGAGTCTTTCACTGCACTTGGGCAAAATCCTAATCTTAGACTTTGATCCAAGAACAAAGGAACATTACAACAAACTAAGTTCAAAGATCATACTGACTTTTCTTAGCAATCTAGAATCAGGCACAGTCCCTGAATTCAGCTTCCTTCTGATGAGTTGAACACAGGAGATTGGCTTTATAGGAACAAAAGGGCTAAAGCAAGCAGAAGCAGGGAACAAAACACAGATTGGTCCATACCAGATTATTTTAGATGACTTTCTTTGTAAGAATGAAAGCTGAGGAGCCTTCTTTATCAGGTCAACTACAACTGGCTAATTTAGAGAAACAAGCTGACCAGACAAATAAAAGAGCAAGATAGGGGTAGAGTCAGGTAAAGATCATTGCCAAAGGATTGAGGAGGCAGAAGACACGGGGATGACTAGGGAGTGTTGATGAAACAAGTAGATAGTGCTGACAGGTCAGGGACCCAGTTCATGTGCTAGAGATAGTGTTTGGTGCTATCAGTCACACACAGTATTTAGAGCCCTGGGGGAGGATAAAATCTCCCAGGACAAGTGGTTCTAGAGAAGAAAAAGGCTGTGAATACAAGTTAGTCAGATGGGGATGCCTTTGAGAATGTCTAGTTCCAGGACCTCAACACATTCTAGCACCCTAAGGCAGATAAATTCATGAAGAATAAAGTCAGTTAAAGAAAGTACTTAAGAATGGATGTTTGAGGGCTCTAACCCTTGACCTCAGTGTAGATCCCCACTTGTGGTGTGTTGGGTTGAACTAATGGAGACCCAGGGACTCTGGCTTGTGGTAGATAGAGCAGGGACTTCAAGCCAATAGACTGGGTGGCTGCCCATTCCATGTCCTCATAAGGCTAGAACACCAAACAAAGGGGACAGGCATGGATATAGACAGTGATTAGTGGAGGGCCAGAACAGCTGGCCTTCCTGGTGGGTGATGAGTGGTGAATAATGAAAAGACTTTATGGTTTCAAAGTATTTGCCTAAATGTCTCACTTAATGCTCCCAACAAGCCAACCATGTCTTCTGATTCCAAACCTGGGTCACCCCCCAGGTTCAGTATTATTCTTGGCTGCCCTGACCAGGTATTTTTGCCCCCCAGAGTCCCACACAACTAGAACACCTTCAAAATACTCTTACCCCAATTGTTAGCCTAAGCCAACTCTTAGAAGTTGCTATGGCTTGAATGTTTGTGTCACTCCAAAATTCAGGCTGAAAATAAACCCCAGTGTGGAGTATTTAGGAGGCCCTGAAGACTCTGTCCTCATGGATAGGGTTAGTGCCTTATAAAAGGGCTAGAGGGAACTAGCTGAGCCCCTTTTGCCCTTCTGTCCCAAAGGACACAGTATCAAGGCATCATCTTGGAAGCATAGACTTGGCCTTCACCAGACACTTCACTGCAGCACCTTGACTTGGACTTCCACATCCAGAACTATAAGGAATAAATGTCTATTCTTTATAAATTACCAGGCTCAGGTAGTTTGTTATAGCAACAAGAAAGAAGTAAGACATAGCTATTGCCATTGAGGAAATCCAAACAATAATTGGTTCCTTTCCATCTTATCTCTGAGACTCAAACTTCTTTCCCATCCAGCAGCAACCAACTCCAACTTGGCTGGCCTGTGTTCAGTTATCAGCCCTTTTTAGGCCTGTGGCAAAAATGATGACCCAACCCAAATCTGTGTTAGGTACACAGTGCCATCTCTTGGCAATGGTCATATTTCCTGATGTAATGAGGTTCAACTTGTGATGATTCGTGTTGCAGACACCTGGCCAGATATCCACTTACATTTCTTAAACCTGCTCGATTCCTAAAGTAAGTGGCCAGGTGGCCATGCTCCATGGGTCTCTCTATTTTCAGCTCTATTTGGCCCTGTCGTCTTTTTCCGGAGCCTCCCAGTTCTCAAGCAGCACTATTACAGCACATCTCATGGGGTCCCTTTGTTGTCAATTCATGATGTAAAAGAGAAGGGAAGGGCAGAGTTAAAACTGCAATGACAACAACAACAAAAAAAACTATAAAGTGCAGAAAATTTAATTGGATCAAGGAACCAATCTGTGAGTATCAAGTCAGGTGACATTTTTCTGCTTTTGTTCAAGTCATCTTAAAGGCTACTCTGACCTAGGAATGTTAAGAATGCCTGGAGCAAGAATGGCATCATTTGAATTAAAAGATGCACTCCAGTCCAACATTCATTAAAAGGTTTGTTGTTTTATGGTCATAATTTATACAGTCTTTCAAGCAATGCTCTGTAAAAGTGAAGTCCTCCTGAGATGATAAAATATATTTATCTTAAGTGTGGATTCAGGATTCAACTTTGTGTTGTGTCTTTAAAGTCTCCAATCCAGAAGATGGAAGCTTTTCCATATTGTGGATTAGCAATGTGGGTAAAGGTCATAGGTTTAAAAATCCCAACTAGTTTAGGTTTGACTCATCTATTCAAGAGGTAAATCTTTTTTGTCCCCAGAATTTGAAGGGCGATAGGGCAGATAGAGCAGAGCCAAAGAGCAAAAATGTGTGTCTTGAAAGCAGCTGTTCTCCTGAGTGCTATGCTTTAATTTAAACCAAACAGTCATCACACACTAAGCGGTCAGGAAAATACAAGCTTGGATACTATTTCTGCTCACGGAAACTGTCCCAACTGCACAGGACAATTAACTCAGGGCAATTTCCTATTCTTTCTTTCATTTCCCATTCATTTCCGCGGTCAACCCAGCAAGGTTCTTTTTCCCTGTCTGATGCTCCATGTGGCTGCATCACAACATGGTGGAGGCCTCATGGTGGGACCACGTGCAAAAGGACAGAGCACGCGATGAGACAGGAAGACAGAGAGATTCAGAGGTCAGCGTTGCTCTAGATATATCAGCTGGCTTTTGCAGGAACTAACCAGGGTGCTGCAAGAACTACATTAGTCACTTCCAAGGGAGATGCCACCCAATGCCTAACCCCTTCCTTTACGCTCCACCTCTTAAAGGGTCCACTACCTCAACATTGCTATATGGGGGACAAAACTTCCAACACATAAACCTTTGGAGGCCATACTCAAACCATATCCAAAACAATAGCAAAGCCCTTCTGAATGCCATAGTGTGCTGGAAATGTACCTTTGTATCCTGGCTTTTGCAGTAAAAACTAGCACAGGTTTTTTTTTTTTTGGTTTTTTTCATTTCCTACTCTTCCAGTGGATACAGTCTTTGTTAGTACATCAGAGGCTCCTAATCCTACCCACTAAGAACCCTCCCCAGCTCCAGGGTAAAACCAGTGCCTCCCAGTCCCCATCTGGATGGTGTCAACAGCCCTTTCTCCTCATGAAAACCACACGTGAACATAGATTTGGGGTTTTCCCCCTCTTAATCTTGAAGGCAAAGAAAACATGCAGGGTAAGGACCCAGTGATGTTGTCAGACTTATTATTTGGTTTCTGCCTAACTCTTGGTCTCCTGGGAGGCATAGAGGAGAAGCCTTGGTAAAAATTAGATCAGAGTTTTTCCTTTCTATAAACACAAGCTAAAAGAATGTAAACCAGCTGAGTCGGCAGAGTCCTAGTCTGCCCCAAACGCAGGCGTCTATGGTATCAAAGAAAGTTTACTTAGACACATTTCAACTTGGGTTTCCTGTGAATGAATTGGGAAGAGAGTGAATGGAGAAGCACGAAATGGAATGGGCTTGCTTTCCCACAGTTCACTAGAAACCAGTGCCCTTTACAAAAATTAGTGAGGCTTTATTTGGAAGACAAGTCTGGGAAGTGGAAGAAACCTCCCACCACACAGGCTTGGATGTATACTGGGTTGAAATATGGTTTCTCTGATCAGTGGCCTGGGAGCAGATATTAAGACAGGTCTAATAGTTCAGAGTAGGTTCTTAGACAGCAAGATTTTCTTCTTCAAACTTATGGTATGGGGGCGGGGGAATAAAAGAGAATGATGGAAGGGGTGTATTTGACTAAGATGAATTGTAAGCACTTTTATAAATGTCACCCTCAGTATAATAATAGTATGAATAATAAAAATAAAAGAAAATAATTTTTTAAAACTTATGGTGGTAACAAAGTATACAGCCATGGTTGCTCAGGCAACCCCATCGTGACAACAGGGAGTTAGCAGAACACTGCTTTTATTTATAGTTTCCTATAATCAGGGCTCTTCAGTCAGATGTTAAGCCTATGGCTATTTCCTATTCAAAATAGAGACTGAGTGGTGTGCACACTTTCTCACTCATCTACAGGTCCAAAATATGTTTCAAAGATTGAAACTCATTAAACTGCTTGGGCTCCAAGATCTATTCTTTTTATATTTCATCCATGTACTAATCTTTTTCTCCACCGAAGTGAACTGGCACACTTCAAGGAGGGCAGTGCCTCTCATGCTGACAAAGGAAGCCTTCCCTGGTCCTTCCCCTCAGGAATCAACATTAAGGAGATACCGGTGTGAAATGTTAATTAAAAATTCAAAGCAGGATTGAGAAGTGCTAAGTGAGAAAGGATGGAAAGATCTGGAGAATTTAATTTAGAGAAAATGAAAGGTACATGAGAGACATGTCTTTCCATTTCTATAGGGATATCGAATCTTTCTTCTGAAGGAAGAACCTGGAAGTTTCAGGAAGGATTTTAGCTGTTCAGAAAGAACTAAACTGGGAAAATCAACCTAGCAAGGTTGCCCAAGTCTGCAAATAGATGAGTAGCTTTCTGTTAAGGAAGCTGGAATAAGATTTTCTACATTGAAAAAACCAAATAGCCACTAAGACTAGTGTGAGCCTGTGAAACTATGACTGGAGCATCACTCAGTCTGGGCCAACCAGAGGAGCTGTGCTGGGCCTTAGAGGATGCTCAGCCTCTAGACAGGTAGTGTTGGGTCTGGGGGATCAGAAGACAAAATGAGCCAATGCCTCCATCTCCCATGAGAGCACTGTGAGCCCTACATCCTGTAAAGAGACATGGGCTTCACAAATCATGGCCCCCTGGGGACACCTCAAAAGTGCCACAAGGTCAATAACCAGGAGGCTTTCACAGGACTGTGTATATGTTCCTACAGAGATATGTCACTCCACCCATTAACTCCTGACTCCCCCCTCCAACAAAAAGGACCAAATAACCCTGCCCCATGTGAACAACAGGGAGCTACTGATTTTCTAGGCTCCCTGTCCCTCTCTAGGGGCAGCTTTTCCTTTCTCTCTAATAAATCCTACTTTGTGTGCTGACCTTGTTGTCTCATGAGTCAATCCGCTGCCTCACGAGCCAATTCTTTGGCATGTGGAGGCAAGAGCTCTTGACAACGGCCCGCCACATTTCTGGCGACTGCACGAAGGGACACCTCTCCTGGACCAAGTTCAATATGACTAAGCGCCAAACAACCAGGAGTTTGCCTAAGGAGACAGCCTGGGAGAGAGCCCCAGCCCCCTCCGGGACCATGGCCCATATGAAAGGGCAACATTGGAGGTCTAAGTGCCCCTGTCTCAGGACAGAAGGTGTGGTGCCACCTCCCTTGGATTGATGGGTCATAGGACCTCCTGTCCAGGCTCCACTCCTTTATATCAAAATTGAGGAACCTTGGGTTGTCATCATGATAGAGAAGTGAAAGGTCATCTTCCTCCTGGACAGTGGAGCCCACTTCTCTGTCCTCCCTTTCTCTTCAGGCCCCAGGTCCAAAAATGAAATAGTTGTTTGAGGCACATCTGGCCAGCCTCTTGAGCATTATTTCACCCAGCCACTGGCCTGCTCCTGGGAGAACCTCCACTTCTGTCACTCTTTCCTGTGGTCCCTGAAACTCCAATACCCCTGCTGGGGCAAGACTTGCCCCAACTTAAAGTTCAAATTCTACTTTCCCCAGGGGAATACTTCTGTTTTCCCCTCGTTGAAGAACAGGTAGATCCCACAGTTTGGACTGATGGTACAACTGTCAGTCGAGCAAAAACTGTTCTTCCTGTACAAATAAAACTAAAAGATCACCTCCAGTTCCCCCATCAAAAGCAGTATCCCCTAAAGTCTGAAGAGCAACAGGGTATATTGCCCATTATGAACCACCTAAAACAGCAGGGACTTTTAGTGGAATGCTCAAGCCTGTACAACACTCCTATTCTTGCTGTCCATAAGGAGCCAAATAAATGGAGGCTGGTTCAGGACCTCTGACTCATTAGTAAGGCTTTTTGTTGTTCCCCTTCATTTGATTGTCCCCAACCCCTATACTCTATTGGCTCAGATAGCCCCAGAAGCTCAATACTACTCTGTGCTAGATCTAAAGGTTGCCTTCTTCTGCATTCCTTTACATCCTAATAGCCACCCCTTGTTTGCCTTTGAGGACCCCACCAATCCCTCACAACAGCTGGCATGGATGGTGTTGCCTCAGGGCTTCAGAGACAGCCCCCACCTTTTTGGGCAAGCCCTAACCAAGGACTTACTGGATTGGCAACACCCAGGGGTCATCCTTCTCCAGTATGTTGATGACCTACTCTTGTGTGGATCCACGGAGCCTCCTGTTTCCAGAGCAACTGAATCCCTTCTAAATTTTTGGTCTCTCAAGGCTACAAGGTCTTGAGAGAAAAAGCCCAACTATGCCTTCCTCAGGTTACCTACCTTGGCATGATACTGGAAGGGCAAACCTGTTCCATGAGTCCTGAACAGATTAAGCCAATTTTGGAGTATCCCTTGCCCCAGACCTTGTGCCAGCTGCGAGCCTTTTGGGGGGTCACCAGGTTCTGTCTTACTTGGATTCTGGGATATGCAGACTTAGCCAGGCTCTTATATTGGCTTCCTAAAGAGGCTCAACAAAACTCTCAATCCTATCTTGACTGGGACCCAGAGAGCAAAAAGGCTTTCCAAACTCTCGAACAGGCACTCTAATCAGCTCTGGCCCTGAGCTTGCCTACTTAGGACCGTTTCCAGCTATATGTATATGAAAAGGGAGGCCGAGCCCTTGGGGTACTCACTCAGCTCCGAGGGCCCCCCCCCCCCCACAGCCAGTGGGATAGCTGAGCAAGGAAATAAAAATGGACAAAGTATGGTCTGGATGCTTAAGAACCTTGGCAGAAGTTTCTCTTAATCCCAGAAGACCTTGGCCAGCCCCTGACCATATACATTCCTCATGATCTGGGAGGACTCCTAACCTCAAAAGGAGGACTATGGCTGCCAGATAACAGACTGCTCAAATACCAGACTCAGCTCTTAGAATGTCCAGATAGAAAACTCCAAGTGTGTTCAGCTTTAAATCTAGCATCCCTTCTACCCCCAGAGAAGGGCCCAATCACATACTCATGTGAGGAAGTACTAGTCAAATGCTATTTGGCTAGGCCTGACCTCCTTAATCAGCCACTTCCAGATCCAGTCTGATGGGAGCTCATCAGTCCAAAAGGGAATTAGATATGCGGGGCAGCTGTGGTGTCTCTCAGACCCTATGGGATGAGCCCCTGTCTCCTTCCACTAGTGTCCAGTTGGCTGAGTTGATAGCTCTCACCAAGGCATTACAACCATCTCAGGGAAAATGTGCCCATATCTATACAGACTCTAAGTATGCCTTCCTGGTCCTCCATGCCCATGCTGCTCTTTGGAAAGAACAAGGATTACTAACTACAACAGGATCTCCCATTAAACACTCTCGAGCAATCCTAGACCTCCTGGAGGCAGCCCTACTCCCAAAGCAGGTGGCAGTAATCCATTGCCCTGGGCACCAATGATCTGGGGACAAAATAACAAAAGGAAACAGTAGAGCTGACATGGCAGCAAAAAGAGGCTGTCCAAAAACCTTATATTCAAGCCCCTCTTCTATGGGAGCAATCCTTTCTCTCCCCACTCCCCCCATTGGCCTCAGTACTCACCCACTGAACTCCAAAAGGCCTCTGATCTGGGGAATCGCCTTGACCATAGGGGATGGTGGATAACTCCTGAAGACAAGCTATTTCCTCCACAAAGTAGCCAATGGAAGGTCCTCAAAAACTTACACTAATCCTATCACTTAGGGATTCATAAGACTCTCTCACTGGCTAGTCAATTATTTGAGGGGATAAAACTCAAAGACATCCTCCAAGATATTATCAGGGGATGTGAAATTTTCCAGCACAACAATCCCCACAACTCTGCCCTGCCTGTCCCTGGGACCCAGAGACGAGGCACATACCCTGGGGAAGACTGGCAACTTGACCTCACTCACCTGCCAGGTGGCTCAACCTCTAGATTACTCCAGGTCTTGGAATATACATTTACTGGATGGGTAGAAATGTCCCTCTGAAAAGGCCTGGGAGGTAATTAAGGTCCTAATTAATGAGATTATCTCTAGATTTGGACTTCCCTAGACTCTCCAGAGCAACAATAGGCCAACCTTCCGAGCTGAAGTCACCTAGAGGATCGCTAAGGTTTTGGGAATGAAATGCCACCTCCACTGTGCCTGGAGACCCAATCCTCTGGTAAGATGGAATGGACCAATGGACGGCTTAAGAGACATTTGTCTAAGTTGGCTCAAGAAACTCACCTCCTCTGGCCAAGGTTGTTACTGCTGGCCCTGACCCGACTCAGAAATACCCCAAACTCTTTGAGTCTGACACTGTTTGAGGCACTATATTGGAGACCATTTCTTCAAAATGATCTCCTCCTGGACACCCGAGACTGCCAGTTCAGTATCTCACACCACCCAGTTAGCCAAATTCCAACAGATTCTTTCTGAGCTGGGACAAGATGAGCTAAGGGGAGACTCTTCCCACCATTTTGCCCAGGTGATATGGTCTTAGTTAAACTTCCTCATGTCTCTCGTGGCCTCTCTGAAGCTCCTTGGGAGAGGCCACACCCGGTCCTATTATCTATCCCCACAGGAATTAAGGTTGCTCAACTGGATTCCTGGATTCACATCTCCCAGGTCAAACTTTGGACACCGGAGCCTGATGAGCCCACCCCAAAACCATACTCAGCCCTGCTAGCCTACTCCCGTGAACCAGTGGAAGACCTCAAATACCTCTTCAAAAGAACAATGTCAGACATGTAACATGTTTTCTAGCTCTGTTTTTGTGGGTTGTTTACATTCTTGTTCCCCTTATCTTGAGTGTTGGTTTGGGGGTGACCTCTCTTCCTGAGTGCACATGGCTCCAGTGATTGGCCTTAAGTGGCAGGTTACCTTATCCTGTGTGCCTTGTTCCTCGTGCTCCACTTACGCCCATAATCTGTGCCTTACTCTGCCCTGTAACAATGGATTCCTACCCCCCTTGTAGATGCAAAGTATACTGCCCCCCTCTTGGGGCAATCAACTTGATTTATGTGTCAAACAAGGACGCACTTTCTGTCTCCACGGGGGACAAACCTACATAATGATGCCATGCTGGGACTCCTGTTATATCTATTATCCAGCCATGCCTCCTAGAAACTCGGTTCCAGCCCCTGTTCCTCTTCCTCCATGTATAACGACCCTCCCTTCTCCTCTAGTTGCAGCCATACCTCTTGATAACCTGACTCCAGTCCCTGTAGACCCACCACTGCCACAATGTCCCTGCACCTCTGCCTATCCCCATATGTCACAAGGGTGTTACAGAACAGACAGAGTCCTTTCCTGTTGTACAAATGGGAGAAAATATTCAATTGGAAATTTAACAACTAAAAGCTATTGGGGTTATGCAGATCCAGTTTGCCCTGTCTGCTGGGTGTCTAACCCAAAACGACCAGTGTGGAGGCCTCCCTCAAGCCAGCAGGACTTATGACTTAGATCCCAGATGTACAGACTACTTAATTCCACCCATCATCTCCTTAACTATACAAATCCCTCTTTAGCCGAGAACCTCTGGCTGTGCCTCTCCCCAAGTCTCTCGCAGGTATTGGTTACCCCCATGGACTCACTTGAGGACATTGCCAGGTAAAATAGAAGGCCTTTCCCTAACAAGACCCGATATTGCCAAGGTAAAACTGACCCATCCAGCCCCCGCAATGCCTCCAAAGCCTCAATATGGGTTGAGGCCACTGAGGAAAATTTCCAAAGAGCTTTGTGTCAAAATAACACTGTCAACTGATCTAACATTTCATCCTCAGTGTTCACCCTTTCCTGGAACTTATTTTGTTTGTGGAACCGCAGTCTATGCTTGCCTGCCTCCTGACTGGAGGGGAATCTGCACTCTAGCTAGTCCTTCTCACCCCACAAATCAATATTATCCCTAACAACCAATCTCTCCCTATTCCTCTAGCAGCCTACACTCAAAGAGGGCCATTCAAATTAGCCCTGGGGATGACCACTGGAATAGTTGCTGGCATCGGGGGCATCGCCTCATCAATCCATACTTATCAAAAATTATCGAAAAAACTTTCTGATGACATAGAACAAGTTACACATCCTTAGAGGCTTTACAAGACCAAGTAGATTCACTTGTGTCAGTAGTGTCCCAAAATAGGAGTGCACTTGACCTATTAACTGCTGAAAAGGGTGAACACGCCTCTTCCTAAATGAAGAGTACTGCTTTTATACTAACAAATCTGGGGTGGTCAGAGACATGGCCCAACAATTAAGAGAACACATTACAAAAAGGAGATAGAAACTGTCCAGTTCATGGTCCTTCTGGGACTGCATGTGGATCTGGGCTCCCTGGGTGTTACCTCTAGCTGGTCCCCTCCTTATGCTTCCTCTGACACTCCTATTTGGGCCTTGTACACTAAATGCTCTTTCCAAGTTTATACCTCAACAGGTGCAAAAGATAAAATTCTAGCTCTTAGTTAAGGAATACTCACATCTGTCAACACATGATCCCTCCGTCCAGTTCTATTGGAGTCCCCTGGATACTGCAAGGTCAACCCCTGAGACAAGTGCCCCTGCACCTCCCCTCCCTCTTCTGCCCCACTGTCAGCAGGAAGTATCCAGATGAGATGCCACCCTTTTCCCCAACAGCAGTCGGGTGCTCATCTCAGAGTGGGGACTTGTTGACTCTGGGGGATCAGAAGACAAAATGATCCAGTGCCTCCATTCCCCATGAGAGCACTGTGATCCCTACATCCTGTAAAGGGACATGTGGTTTCACAAGTCATGGCTCCCTGGGAATACCTCAAAAATGCCACAAGGCTGATAACCAGGAGGCTTTCCCAGGACTATGTATATGTTCCTGCAGAGATATGTTAAAAGACCACTTCACCCCTTACTCCTGACTCCTCTCCCCAACAAAAAGGACCAAATAACAACCCTCCCCCATGTAAACAACAGGGAGTTACTGATTTTCCAGGCTCCCTGTCCATTTCTAGGAGCAACTTTTCATTTCTCTCTAATAAATCCTACTTTGTGTGCTGACCTTGTTGTCTCACGAGTCAATCTGCTGTATCATGAGCCAATTCTTTGGCCCATGGAGGCAAGTGCTCTTGACACCAGCCTGCAACAGTAGGAACCCTTCCCATGTGCTCCCATGCCATAACCCACCACCTGTTCTCGGGGAAAGCCCAGTGGGTAACAAAGCTGTCTCTATAGCAACAGAGGCTGGGAGACACTTATTTAAGGATCCAAAATAGTTGTATCCATGGTATACTTAAGATTCGTGTATTTCACCAAATGTAAATTTTAGCTTGAAAAAAATCTTGAGAATGACATGAAGCATGAAAAGTATGGATATCTGCAACTTACTTTAAAACTTACTTAAAAATAAGATGGACTGATGGTGGATAAGATAACTAGATGGTACATAGCAAGATGCTAATTATAGAATCTAGGTTTCAGGTATAGTCCAGCTTTTCTGTATGTTTGGAATTTTTAATAATAAAATATTGGGGAGGAAATTCATGATTGTTGAAGAGAGTAAATGACAGACTTAGAACACCCTAGACTGTAATAATGTAAGTTTATTGAGCTCTCACTGCTCACCAAGCACTTCATACGTACTATCCCACTTGCTCTCACAACTACCTATGACATAAGTACCATTATTTTTGCTTTGTAGAGAGGACACTGAGGCACAGAGGGCCTATGACATTTGCCCAGAGTCAGGCACCCGGTAAGTGTCAGCGTCAGGATTTGAACCAGGTTGACTGACTCCAGGAACCAAGACCATGACCCCTGGACCACATTGGAAGCAGATGGGAGGAAAATGGGAAGGATGGAGGGGTGAATGCATGCTGGCCCATCCTTCCCTCAAATGGTTTAGTATTTTGTTCTTCAGTGTGTTAATGGACATCCACACACTGCCACCTGGGAGTTTTATTCCTGCTTCATCTCACCTTTTTTTCCTGGTTTAAACAAGTTTATTCAAAGGGAATTTGACTTAAAGGGAACACTATCTAGTAATCATTTTTTAAAAGTAATTTATCCCTATTTAAAGACAGATTGCACCAGGTGCCGGGGGCTCACACCTGTAATCCTAGCTACTCAGGAAGCAGAGATCAGGTGGATCGTGGTTCGAAGCCAGCCAGGGCAAACAGTTTTGTGAAACCCTATCTCAAAAAAACCCATCATAAAAAAGGGCTGGTGGAGTGGCTCAAGGCATAGGCCCTGAGTTCAAACCCCACAAAAAAAGATAGCTTGCCCTACATGTACCACTCTGTACAAACATTATAAAATTGTTCTTGCTTTTACAATAATAAATGGAAAACATTGAAATTCTCCAATTGAACAAGGTCTGCAAGTATTTTTTTTTTTATGTTTTGTTAAAAAGTAAGAGGAAAATAACTTGCTTGACTAGGAAGAGCCAAGTGAGCACGTGCCAGTGTGGAAAAAAAGCATTTGCACAGAACCAGTGTTTCCATTTGATGTTCATCAAGACATACAACAGGCCATTTAGGCTTTTTTAAAATGTGGTACACTATGCACATACCCCAGTTGTTCTATGTAAATAAGGGAATGGGGGAGGGGAGAAGTTTCTCCCCTGTAATTTTAAGGATGTGGCAGGACCAAGTGGTAGCTTCCTCATTAAGACTATTTCTTATCTATAGGAACAGAATTCTAGAATGACAATAGCAGCCTTCCGTTTCAGTGAACACCTCATGTCTGCTGCTGGACCTCATCAGTTCTAACTCCACCTCCATTGCATCAGGGCAGGGGTGTCTGCGTCACTGACTGGCTGCCCATCAGATCAGAGTGTGATCTACCTCACTGACAAACCCTGTTCACTACAGGCTCTGTTGGGTTTATGGAGTGGTGTGTGCTCTTCACCAGTACCACAGAACCATCCTGCCTCACCATCCAAACCAAGGTGACTTTAGTTCTCAGGCTCTACAACTTCCTTTGGGTTTCTGTCTGCCATGGAATGTGCCAGAGTCTTCTCAGATGCCACTGCTTCACCAAAAGTTAGGAGATGCCCCAATGAGTTTTAACTCGTCTGTGCCGATGGAGCTGCTTCTGGTCCTTTACTGAATGTATGAAATACAAACAACACACTCCTAAATGGATTCTTGTCATAGCTTTCACCTCTCCCATAGTTTGTCAAAAGGAAAAACTTTGGGAGGATAATATTCTATTATCTGCCATTTTACTTCTAAGTCCCTAAATACCTCTCACTTGAGATGTGGAGCCTTTTGCAATGTTCCTGGGGAGTGGAGCAATCAGCCCTGAGAGCTATTTCTCCAGAGGAACCTGGAATCCCAGGCCCAGGTAACAAAAGCTGCCTAGGTTACACAACAGTCCTTTGCAGCCACCAAAGGCCATCTGTCCTTGGACTCAGCTTGTTGGGGGTTGCCATTGTTTATTTCTCTTTTCCTCCATCTTTCAGAAGGAAGGGGGGAGGCTGCTTCTCAAATCTAAAAAAATGGAATGAAATCTCAATTAGATGGTTTCCCCACCCCCACCCCAACAGCTCTCTGCCCTGGAATAAAGAGTAGGAAGAAAAAAACTTTTTAAGGTGTTCAAGGTTCCCAGCAGAAAGAAGTGATGGAAATGCTAGTTACCTTGACTCTGTCTGTCATTGTACAGCATATGTGTTACGGTTTGGATATGTTGCTACTCCCAACAGCTCATGTATTAAGTGATTGATCCCCAGCTGGTAACACTATTGAGAGGTGATAGGCTCACAAGCATGCTCATTTCACGAATGGATTGACCCATTGGTGCGTTCAAACTTCTGGAATATAAGGAGTTGAGGCCTAGTGGAGGAAGTAGGTGACCAAAAGGTGTATCTTGTCCCTGTACCTTTCTTCCACTCTCTTTCCGCTTCCTGGTTGTCAGGAGACAGGAGGTAAGTGGTTTTCCTCCAAGATGTTTCTGCCCCAGCACAGGCCTAAAAGCACCAGAGCCAGTTAACCGTGGACTGGCACTTCTGGAACAGTGAGCCAAAATAAATCTTTCCTTCAATTTTGGGAGGCGGGGAGTATGGGGTTTGACCTCAGGGCTTCATGCTTGCAAAGCAGATGCTCTACTGCTCGATTCACATTTCCAGTCCATTTTGCTCTGGTTATTTTGGAGATAGGGTGTTGCAAACTTTTGCCCAGACTGGTCTGGAACTGTGATCGCAGCCTCTCATGTAGCTAGGTTTACAGGTGTGAGCCACCAGGACCTGGCAAATCTTTTCTCTTCAAGTTGCTCAGGTATTTTGCCACAACAAAGAAAACTTGATTAACACAGTATATATGTATCAAATCATCATGCTCTACCCCACAAGTATGTACAAATGGTATGTGTAGATTAAAAATTAAAAGAGTCAGGTGCCAGTGGATCACGCCTGCAATCCGAGCTACTCAGGAGGCAGAGGTCGGGCTGACAGCAGTTCAAAGCCAGCCCAGGCAAATAATTCATATGACCCTATCTTGAAAATACCAAACACAAAAAAGCAGGCCTGGTGGAGTGGCTCAAGTGGTAGACCACCTGCCTAGCGAGTATAAGGTCCTGAGTTCAAACCCACATACAGCCCTCCCCCAAAAAATTCAACGAAAAATTAAAATTAATAAAAAAGAATTTTAGAAACCAGAGCTAGAGAGTAGGGAATTGCTCAAAGCCTGGCCTGTTGGCATTCTTCAGAGTCTGCCTTCTGATAATTGCAGGCCAGAATAGCCAAGAAAACATGCATTATTCTAAATGCCCTGCAGGGACCCTGACCAGGATCGCTGTTCTGGTTTCACTGTGGAGGTGTTGACTTCATTAGGCCACACGATTCCAGGATGATGGGGGTAAGGAGGCTGTGCATCAGGCAGACCCTGCAGCCTCCCTCCTACAGGATGGAGGTTCCGTTGGCTTCTCCTACCACTTTCCATGGAGGTCCAGTGCTGGGCCTGGCCCTTGGGGCCATCAAAACCAAAGCAATGTGGAGTCCAAAGGTCAAGGACTTAGAATAATGGGAAGGAATCTTAAAGACAGTTAACACAACCGTTTCTCTTTTTTTTAAATTGTGGTAATTATGTATAACAAAATTTATCATTTTACCAATTTTGAGGGGTTCTCTTTGAGATAGGGTCTTGCTGCATAGCCCAGGCTGGCCTCAAATTCTTGATCCTCCTGCATCAGCCTCCCAAGTGCTGGGATTACCAGTGTGCATCACATTTTAACCATTTTTATCTTTTTAACTTGGTGGCATCAAGTTCATTCACAGTGTTGTCAACCACTGCTACCCGTTTCACCATCCCAAACTCCATTCACGTCAAACAAGGCAAACTTCTCTCTTTAAAATGTTTAGCTTGTCTGCTTTTTAAAATTTTGCAATAGTTTTATTATATTTTGAATTAGCATACATTAATAATACAAGGGCGGTTCACTGTGTACAGTGTACTTTGAACAAGTTCACCTCTCCACTCTAGTCCCATTCCCTCCTTCCTCCTGCCTTTTTCAAACTGCGTTTGATGGGTTTCATTATGCCGTCTTCAAATATATACACACATAGAGCATTTCAGCATTCTTTCCTTTCCCTCTCCCTGCTTCTGTTGATCTCCACCCCCCAGGTCACCCCCTTTGACATTCATGTGCCATTGTTATTATTAGCATCATCATCATTTTAGGTCTGGGTTCCACAAATGAGTGAGAACACGCGATATTTGGCTTTTTGATCTTGGCTTATGTCACTCAACATATGACCTCCATAATTTCATTTTTCTTTATGGCTGAGTAAATAATTCATGATGTATATATACATGTATATATCATATACATGTCATATATGTCATATTTCCTTTATCCATTCATCAGTTTTTGGACACTATCATAAGTGTATCAGGGTTCCTTGCCCCCCTCCACATCCTCGCCAGCATTTGTTGTTGTTTGTTTTCTTGATGATGGCCAATCTGACTGGGGTCAAATATTATCTTAGTGTAATTTTAATTTATACAACATTCTCTTTTTAACAATGAAGAAATTGGGCTGGCTCAATGTCATATTGCTAGGACAAGGCTCTCTAATCTTGGAATCAAGGCTTCTGTCCCTTACACAATCTTAAATTAAGGAGTCCTTAAAATAAAGATTTAGGGGTAAGGAAGTAGTTAAGTGGTATAGCATTTGCTTAGCATTTACAAGTCCTTGGAGTATTGATCCCAGTTTTAAAAAAAAAAAGATTGCAAAAAAATATTTAACTGGTCATGGTAACTCATACCTGTAATCCAAATTACTCTGGAGGCAGATTTTAGGAGGATCACAATTCAAGGCCAGCCCAGGCAAACAGTAGAGACACTCATTCTTAACCAATAAAAGCTAGGCATGGTGGTGGTACAGGCCTGTCATCCCAGCTACTCAGAAAACATAAATAGGAGGATCATGGTTCAGACCTGGGCATAAATGTGAGACCCTAGTCAAAAAATAACTGAACTGATTGGGAGTGTGGCTCCCAAGTTGTACAGCACTGCCGAGCAAGTCCAAGGCCCTGAGTTGAAAACCCCAGTACTACCAAAAAGTAAATACACACACACACACACACACACACACACATTCATAGACTCTCACCAACCTCTCAGCCCTCAGTTGCTTTTTCTGGGAGTCATGCTTTTAGAAGGATGTTGACAAATCCTATTGTGTCTAGAAATAGTAGACAAAAATTAGAATGACCTTGAAACTTCACCCTCAAAAATGGAAGGGTTTGGTGAGGGGAATTCAGAACAATTATGGGTATTGTCTTCAAGGGGTTTAAAATATAGAATGGAAGAAAGTGTCAACCCACCTGGCTCCAGAGGACAGGGCCATGATGGATGATGCAAGTGGCACAAGGACACTTCTGTTAAAACATTGGAGAATATTTTTTAAATTCAGCTAAATCTGTAGATGGTGGATGCCTGGCTGCTAGAGGTGTGGAGCAGAGCCACTGGCCTCTGTGCTGGTCGATGGAGGTGAGGTGTCCCTTCTGACTCTGAGGCTCCACAGGAAGGAGTGGGAGAAGGGAAGGAATTGAGGCTCATGGATCCTCCCACCCTCCTACACAGTTCCCGCTCCTGGAATGGATGCAGTAGACTGGACTTCTGAGACACAGACTTTTGAAGCATTTGATGAGAGGGTGCCCACATTGAAATTGATGATGCTCTGGGGACAGTAAGGAGCATGGTGGGGCTATATATTCTCCAAACTGCAGGTCAAGCCCTGCCATGAATTGCTGGAAACACCCAGAAATTTTTTAAAAACAAAATAAAATTGAGCAGAACATTTTGAGTGCAGCACAAGGGTGAGGAAAATAGTTGTTTGGTTTTTTTTTTTTTCAAGAAATACTTTAGATTATATTGTGTACATGTATGTACCAGGTAAATGTAAAATGTATGTTTCATTGTGGGTTTCATTTTTTTGTTTCACTTAAAAGTGTAAAGGCCACTATTTAATACTACATATGGAACAACAATTCTTAGCAATGGGTCACAAGTTGCTAGAGAGGTCATATGCCAGAATAAGGGACAGTCTCTTCCAGGCTGGACAGCTTTTCCATTTGCCTTGTTCCTCTAGTAGACTGTGAAGCTCACATCTGTGGTGCAGTGGTTGGGCCCATGGGGTAACCAAGTGCAATCAACTTGGCCAAGAGCACAGCCAGGCCTCCTTTACACCGTTCTTTACAGAACAGTGAATCTGACTTTGTGTAAGAATCTTAAGAATCTTCCCTTCTTAAGAGATAGCCATGAAAATGAATTTTGGTCCCCAGAAAGAAACACTGGAGATAGAAAACTCAGGGTATGGGTCACTCCGACTCAGAGAGAGCACCCAGACACCCATGTTTGTGTACAAGTATTTCACTTCATTTCTTAAATCAGGGACTTAGCTCTCTATGGGACAGGACTGTGTACTGCTGGTCAGATTCCCCTGGAGGCTACAATTAAAAGGGAGCTGCCAAAAGTTCTAGAGAGGATTTTGAATGAACAGGCAAATCATGGAGTGCAACTTTTTGGATGACACTGCACAAGAGGATGTCTGTGCAATGGGTAATTATCTACGTAACAAATATACAGAGGGTATTTTCAAAACTAAGGGATGCTGCTGCCAGTTCTATGATGACTTCTTTCCATAATGAAGGGTATGTACCATGTTGTGTTGTGTGTCCTGCATGCCTTCCTGACTCTGACATCACCATCCGTCTTCTGCTACTTTCTGTGTGTGATCATTCCTTCCTGTTATGCATTCCAGGCAGTTCTAGAAGTACTACCAGTTACAGTGTCTTGCCCCATCTCTCTGGCTTCAACAGTGGTCCACAGGGAAGGGAACAGACCCAAGCTGGCCCAATCCAAGTCCTGTCTTAGCAACTATACATAAAACAGTGGTAGACAAGAACTCAGTCTTTCCTGTGGGGTTGCTAAACTTGGAAGTTATAAGTTGGAACATCTTTAGTGCCATTTTCCTTCAGCTACATGGAGAAAGACTACTGGCAAAGTAGTCTTTGCCAAGAAATCTGATGTCTGGTGTAATACTGGACCATTTCTACTTTGTCCTCCCCAGTGATGTGAATGAATGTATCGTAGGCTGTGTGTTTGTATGCGTTTTGTTTGCCTCATTTCCTTAAACTAGTATGGTTTGGGGTTTTTGGAATTTATACCCAAGATGATTCATTGAGCATCAGTATAATGGAATGGGTACAAGATTTAGAGTTAACCTAGAAGGTAACACACACGCACAGGAAATCAATGTGAGTCAACTCCCTGTATAGCTATCCTTATCTCAACCAGCAAAAACCCTTGTTCCTTCCTATTATTGCTTATACTCTCTCTACAACAAAATTAGAGATAAGAGCAAGATAATTTCTGCCGGGTATCGAGGGGGTGGGGGGAGAGGGAGGGGGTGGAGTGGGTGGTAAGGGAGGGGGTGGGGGCAGGGGGGAGAAATGACCCAAGCCTTGTATGCACATGTGAAAAATAAAAGAAAAAAAAATATTTAGAGTGAAAAATCTGGCTTCAAGGGCTAGAGCCAGTTCTTTTAAACTGTTCACACCTCAATCTCTTAATCTGTACAACTGGAATAATAATACACATCCCTCGGGGTATTTGTAAATGAATTGATTGTGTGAAAGTGATTTGTATAATGATAAAAATGTTTAAATTTTAAAGATAATTTGTAATTTGAGCATATCTCTCCTAAGAAAAAAGGAGTCTCCCATGTTCACCCGCCAGTCAATCTGTTCCCTACCGCTGTGAGATCTGCTGTGCTGACCTCTATCACCATAGATCGTTCAGGAAACTTAGAGTTGAATTCCAGTGCTGATAATTATTAACTATGACTTTAAACAAATTATCTAGTTTTTCTGAGCTGCAGTGTTAACCTGAATAAAATGGGGTTCGAAAATTCACCTTGAGCGTTTGTTGGAAGCTTTCTAATAAAGATCCCTGAAATGGGCTGACCTAAGGAGCAAGCAGTTTATTTCTCTGTCATGAAACCACCTAGGACAGGTGCTCTGGCTGATGGGTGGTGAAGACCACTTCATTTTTCACCAACTTGGCCAACAAGGAAGGGGAAAGAACGTGAAGGAGACAACCTCCTTCCTAAGGACTCTAGCTTGAGAATGTCCCACTCTTCCTCACTTTCCACTGGTGGCAGTGTAAGTCACATTACCTCACCTGGCTTCAGATAAGACTGGGAAATGTAGTCCCAGATTGGACAGGTGTGTTCCATCCACACTTTTTAGAAGAGGAGAAGAAATTTTTGTGTAGATCTACTGTGTAAGGAGTAAATGAGAAAACACATGTCAAGTTCCTAGAATACTCCCTGAAACAAGGTGATATTCAAATGTTAGCAGTTTCGGTGTTATTCTCTCATGTAACAGGAATTAGAAAAGAATGCTTATTCTCAAAAGAGGCCACAAAATGACCCTTTCTAGGAAAAATGTGCTGATATGATCACAATCTGCCAGCTTCCCTTGGCAGCTGTAAGCACATTCTCAGCCCCTTTTCCCTAACAGCTTCCATTCCTCTACCCTAAAGAGCTTCTAGAATATTCCCTAGAGTGGCATACCACGGAGACAGTCCAGCTTCATCTGCTGAAATATTCTCTTATGGGATGAGCTAAGAATAGAAGACAATTAAAAGATGACAGATGGCATTAGATTTGTTTTATTTCTCAGTCTAATTGTGACCACACTATGAATTCATGCAGGCCAGTGTGGAGACTCTGGGAGTTTTCTTCAGGCTAACTGTGGCACTGACTCCCTCCTTTCCTAGTAGCAGGCTGGTGGGAGGGGATGAGATGGGCACCTGGTGTAAGGGGTTGATTGATGGTAAGCCATCTGATGCCATAAATAACGTAGGCTAGAGTCCAATTAGCCATGATTCCAAGAAACTAATTGCAACAAGAAACTAATGAAGTCTTTAATTATGAAGTCTTAGCAATTTAGTCTCCAAGAAGGCAGAGCTCCTAATAAATAGCCTGGCAGAGGCCATAAGCCAGGGGTGGGCTGTGTTGTGGAGCTGGTGCCGTGTGAGTATGAGACCACCCATGAGGCTGAGATGGCAGAGCAGCCAGAGTGTGGCTTTTTCACGACCTCGGCAGATGTACTGTCAAGGTAACAGAGTTCCCCACTGCCCCTTTCCTTCCCCTTACCCCACCCTCTGGATTGCACAAATGTGTGTAAGGAATTGGACCACAGCCAAGGACAGCCCACCTGCATTTGGCTGGTCCACAAACCTTGGCTTCTTAATGACCTCTGAGCATCTCCATGAGTAATTAATTCACAGGTTCAACTATTAGCTATGAATAGGGCATGATGTCTTCCATCCTATTTGTTAGTTTCCAGCTGTGACCAAGTGTGAGCGTTGCTTGGAAGAAAAAAAGTAAGAATGATTCTCTCCCTGCTTGGAAGATGAAGAAAAATGGAGGAACCAAGAAGCACTTCCTATAAAAATGTATGCAAGGTACAGATGTCTGGTTTGACATACAGGGGGATTTGCCTGACTGTGTCCACACATTCAATGTAGAGCAGAGGCAACTCCCCTGATCATTTGGGCTTTCTTTCACTAAAAGACCCAGAAAGTTGAACCCAGTTTGCTTTTATTTCTTTCTTCCTAGTCTGACTGCCCTAGAAAATTTTCCTTCAATTTCCCCCTCACTTCACTTGTCCAGTCAGCTTACAGGGAACTCACTTAATTGACTCATTCCTGACAACATTCCAATCTCAAGTCCACCAAATCTGGTTTCTAGGGGCAACCCAGGGTGTTTGGCCCAACCCAAAGCCACCTTCCAATGACTAAAGGAATTGCTGCCAAATTTGGGGCAAGGTAATCAAGAGAATGCCAGGCCATCTGAAAACCCAGAGCTAGATGGACCCCACCATAAATTTCCAAGGGAAGTATGCAAAGAGAGGACGCCTGTATTGGAAACTTTAAAGCCCCGATGGGTGGTATCCATGGGAACCAGAGGAATAATAATAACAGTAGCGTAGCCTTTCTTCAGGTTGTAGAAGGGGCCCAGAGTGAACATGAGTTAGTAAGAAGGGCTCAGTGATGTCCCTGCTGTCTGTTGAGACACTTGCAAACCCCTGAGTGGTTTTCACCCTGGCCTGGAGCCTCGGAATCCATCCAGGCCCTGATTAATTGCAGGAGAGATGGTGGTAAACAGATCGGGAAGAGAAAGTGGTTTAAATCAGCGTGATCATTAAAGTTTGATCTAGAGCTGAACTTGGCTAATTACCTTCCGAAGACATTCTCTGAGCAGATTCTAAAAATCATTTTCCAGCCTGCAGGACTGTGAACTCTCCTTCAATTCCCAAGCAGTATTTTGGGGCCCTGCTACAAAAATGGTTCAAAGAGAGTGGATCAAAGCAACTGAGTGAACCAGGACCTTTTAGGTGGTGATGTAGAAATATCTCTGTCCCTTGTAACATTATAAATTCATTTTGAGAGAACTTTCCAGTTTTAACTCAGCACCTGGCACTCACAGCATTCCATAAATCCCTGTTGAATGAATGAAAAAAATGAATGTGGTTAAGTTTTCAGTTCTCCCGTAGAAATCTATACATTGCAACAGGAGAAAACAAAAACCCTAACTCTTGTTTTTTATAGATGATAACATTGTTCTTTTCTCCCATCCTGACACTGTGGCATATTTCCCATGGGACAATTACTCATGGTTCTGCAGTTTGCACTGCTTCTGTGGGAAAATGCATTTTGGCTTCCAGTTGGGGTCTCAGGATGTTGAATCTTGTTCATTCTGTTTCAAGGTTGTTAATGAAGATGGTTGCTTTCTGCCACAGCGCCTGCCTTGCCTCTGAGAGCGGACTCTTGTCCTTTCTTTTCTTTATACACCACCCCAGCACTTAGGGAAAAGGGAGTGTCTTCTAGGGTCACTGCAGAAAAGACTACTCACATTCCTAACACTTGTATCCTGGGGAACAGTCACTGAGCAGCAGTTTTGTACCCCAGGAAACTCTCTGCTGGCTCACTCTCTCTTTCCTTTTTTCTTTTTTAGGTATTACAAAAAGGAAAATAAAGATAGTTTTGAATTTGGATTTTTCTTTTGCAATGAAGTCACTAAGAATGCTTAACTCTTAGTCTAATCTCACCTGTGGTTAAAATGGTGCTTCTCATCCTTTCAAAAGCATCTACTTCTAGCATTGCTTCCTCTCACATTCCTTCATTTGCTCTTCCCATCTTGCAATATGCAAACACATCTCTTCCATCTTGATTCACATTAGCTGGGGAAGCTTTACCCCTCAAAGTCTGGACTGTAAACATTTTAGTTACAATTGTTGGCTGATGTCACTGACAGCTGGAGTGAGGAGGTATAGCAAAGGTATAAGGAAGTAAATAAGCTGAGTATATAAGAGAGAAGGAGTGGTCCACATTGAAAGCAGCATCTATCCCACTCACATTTTGTGAAAAATATTTTCATAGCCAAAATAATATAACTAGTGAATATTCATCTAACCAAAATGCAAGTAACTATCTGGAAAGATGAGGAGTGAAGGAAAGGGGAGGAATATGGGTTTTTGGGGGGTGGGCATGGGAGGTTTTAGGAGTCAAATTTAGCTCTTCCCTAGTAGAAAGGGGACAGAGATATAAAAAGGACATCATAGGGCCACATTAAGTATAGTCAGGGACATAGGGTAGTTCTCAGAGCTGATGTGTAGATGGACAGGAGATTTCCAGAAAAACTGTTGTCTAATGTGACACATAAAATATAAAGATTAGTGGCACTGCAATCAAGGAAAAATGTTATAAATCCCTAACTGTGTACTTATTACTTTTTACAACATACCCAACATATAAACTGAAGGTTGCTTGTGTGCTGTTTTTCCCCCTAAAACAGAGATAGAAGCTGGTTGTATTCATTGCTGCTAAAACGTATGAATCTTTTTTTTTAATGAATTGCCTTGAGCCTGGCATTTGTAATATATTTCCTCATCCATATTTTTAATTTCAACATTTCTGTATTCATAGATAGAATCCTTATAAACATCATACAAGTTTTTTATACCAGTTTGAAGATCTTTGATTATAATTGCCTCATTGAACTATATGCAATGACTGCTACATTTCAGTTTACAATCTTAAGTATTTTTCATTACTCTGATTTGGTCTACATTCTTTTTTCCCCTCCTTTCTTTGTTTTTATTTGGAGTTTTAAGCGTTATTAATATTTCTTCCTTTCCCCTTCCCTAGCGTGGCAGGTGTATGCTCTTTATACATATAGAGAATGCACTCTTAACAAGTCAGATTTAATTTTTTATACTCTTCCTGAACAAGGCTTTCAGAGTGCCTTAATTCTATTTATTTCCCCACCCATCCCATAGAGGATATTGTGGTTGTACATTTTAATTATAGAGTATCATTGTTTAATATGCAAATAGTAGGCTAGAGTAACATTTTTTTTTCTTGATTCCTTCCTGCATCCAAGCTTTCATGCCTTCAGTGAGAATAATATACTGCAATTTAAGTCTGCTGATGACAAATTCTACCAGTTTTTGTTTGTCTAAGGATGTATTCATTCTTAATACATTGGCAGTTATTGTTTTTAGTGTTTTAAAGATAATATCCCATTGTCTTTTATTTTACATTGCTGCATTAAAGTCAGTTGTCTGTCTCATTGTTGCTCCTTTGAATGTTGTTTGTGTTATACTCAGGAGCTTTTTCAAATGTTTCTGTCTTTAGTTTTAGAAGTTTTAGTATTATCTAACTAGGTGTTTTCTCTCCAGTTACCTTTTTAAAAATCTGTTTGGGGTTGGTAGAGTTTTTTTTAAAAAATATACAGCTTAATATCTTTCATGAGCTTTGGAAAATTCTCACCATTTTTTTTAAATATTACTTTTGCTTCATTCTGTCTCTTTCAAGTTTGTGACATCGTCTCATTGAATCCCCTTTTAGTTATCTTTGCTCGTATATTGTCTGTCAACTCACCTCTTCATAGTTCATTCTGATTTCCTCTGACCTATCTGACATTTCAAAAATTTCTCTCTTCATCTACATCAAAACTGTTGTTAAATTCATCTACTGAGTTCTTAATTTCAGTTGTCTTTTCGGCTCTAAAATTTTCATGTGGTTCTTCTTGTAGTTTCCATTTCTTACCAAAAATAATGAGGTTTTTTATGTATGTCCTTGAACACCGTAAGTAGTTAAAGTCTTTCACTGATAATTCCTGTATTGGAAATTCCTATTGGTCTGCTGCTATGGTCAATCATTTCTGTTTTTGTTTTTTCATATTGTCTTTTCTCATCATATACCTGGTTATTTTTTATTGTGTGCCTAATGTTGTATTTGTAACATCGTTTGTGGAATTAATTTTAGATCTAGTGTGATATTTTCCTCCAGAGAGAAACACCACCAATCTAAATTAATTTGACCCAATTTCAGGGCTGGCAGAGTGGCTCAAGTGGTAGGAGCGCCTGCCTGCCAAGTATGAGGCCCTGAATTTAACCTAAGTGCTGCCCAAAAAAACAAAGTAAGATTAAAAAAAGAAATCAACCCAATTTCAGAGAGAAGTTTCTCTGAAGTTGAACCTCAGCCCTTAAGACTTTTCTAACTCAGTTCACCCTGATTTCTACAGTATAAATTGGAGCTCCAATCTGCAGCAGTGGGGTTCCCCTGATGTTCCTGTGGTAGGCACCAGGTTGGGTCCCTGTCCCCATAAGGCTGTGAAAAGTGCCTGTTTGCCTTTCAGTCTCCCAGTCCTGCCTTTAGAGTTGGCAAAAGTCCCCAGGGAAGAGGCTCACCTCCCTGAGCCTCCACCATAAGCCTGGGATTTTTTATCTCTTGATAGCTCTAACATGCCCAAGCATTTTTATTTTTGTCCCTTTATTACAGTTTTCCTCAGCAAGTGGACTGGTTTAGATTGGCCAATCTACCATTACTAAAATCTCAGTTAAAAAAAAAATGAGTACTGAGTTGACTAAATCATGTGGCATTATTACATCACTGAGGTTAAAATGCCAATCTCACTTCCAGGGTGAGGAATTCAGCTTTTATTCCAATACCAGAGCTTTCAAACTCTTTTTTCTATATTACAATACAAGACCAAAACTGCCAATATTACAATCACCATTTGAGAATCTTTGTATCTTTTCTTCTGAAATAAACTGATATGAGAGAGCTCTACATTTGTAATCTCCATCTGTAATTTTTAATTAGTTTGGATATATTCTTACACAGTAAAAATATATTAGTGTAAAACTGAATAAATTTTGCATTGTTCTTTGTTGTTTTAGGGGAAGTCTGAAAATCGTTTTGCCCTTGAAAAACTCAATTTTCAAATTTCTTTTCTATTCTGTGTTTCTAAAATTCCCCTCCATCTTCCCATACAGCTTTTAGTTCGTTTCCTACTGACCACTGTCTTGTGCCAGAATTCCCTACACAAGCCAGCATCATGCTCATAAGACAGAGATTAAAGTAGATTTTTAAAAATGAATAAATAAAACAGGCAATAGAATCCCAAGTCTGAGATGACCGGAGTCTAGTGAAGTCATTCTGTGGCTAACATGCACTGGAGCCTCTGGAATCTCTCAAGATTGAACAATTAGTGAACTCAGCGTCTTTCCAAAGCAGGATCAAGAGTATTTTTTTTGCTTGATGTATTTTTAATTAAATTGCCCTAGAGACAGTTCTTCCTCCAAACTGCACTATGAAAATTAGGTTAAAGTGTGTGAGATTTTCTCTTTAAGAAACCAAGCACTTTATATGTAGATTGGAAGACCTGGACCTGACAAACTCATCCAGTACAACCTTCATTCCCCTTTCCTGAGTTACGTAGGTGAACAGATCACTGGAAGTCAATGATGGTTCCTTTCCATCACACTGGGTGCCTTCAGTTAGGTGAACAAATGACTGACTGCAGCTTCTTGAATGAGTTCTTGGAATTACAGCTTAAATGTCTGTGGTAAAATGCTAGCTGACCACAAACACAGATCAAGTATTCCTGGTAACAGTTGCTTAGTTATTTTATTCAAAAAACAGCATTGATTAGCCAGGCCCAGTGGCTCACACCTGTAATCCTAGCTACTCAGGAAGCAGAGATCAGGAGGATCATGGTTCAAAGCCAGCCCAGGCAAATAGTTCGTGAGACTCTATCTTGAAGATCCCTTTCACAAAAATAGGGCTGGGGGAGTGGCTCAAGGTGAAAGCCCTGAGTTCACATCTCACTACTGCAAGAAAGAAGAAAGAAAGAAAGAAAAAACCAGCATTGATTGAGTATCCCCTGTATACCAAGCACTAGGAATACAGCAGTGAAAGGACTTGGTCTGTAAGACTTACATTCTAGTGGAGAAAACACGATTATATAATACAAAAGTGTATAGTAAGTATACGAAATTGTGCATAAGTATATGGAAAGCATATGATAAAGAAGATGATTACAGGTTGTGCTGCGTTACCAAGGAAACAAGCAGGATGATGTGATAGAGTAACCAGGGAGACTGCTTTATTTAGGAGAGTGAGGGAGAGTCAAAGGAAATCAGCCTTGGCCTGAGGAGTGAGAAGAAGCCATCCATGCAAAGATCTGAGGGAAAGGAGTCCGGGTAGAGGGAGCAACCAGTGGAAAAGGATTTGATGGAGGCCGCACTAGAGTAGAGAAGAACGGGAAGTAATGAGAGAAGAAGAAGTCGGAAAGGTGAGTGAGGAATCAGATTTCTAGGGACTTAGAGGCCTTCGTGAAGGTTGTAAGTGAATCCAGATGTAAATGAATATTTTCTCAGTACGCATGACAGGATTGATCCAATGATTTTCCTCATAAAGCCCAGGGAAACTTGTTTGGATCACTCATAAGCTACATAGTGGACTGTAGCCTATGGGGAAAGCACCAAATCACTAAACACAAGTCAGGGTACCTAAAGTATGGGCCTCCACTGTGTTGGTGGTAAAGGGATCATATCTGCTGGTCTATTTATAGCACTCATCAAGTGTGGATGAAACAATACATGGAAATCACTGGTCAACAAGGAGACCTGCATGGATACAAGGAATTATTCTTTTTATCTCTGGCACAATCTAGTTCCTAGTTCTATCATGTCTCTCTTCCTGTCTTTCCCTCCCTCCCTTCCTTTTTTCCTTCCATCCTTTCTTCTTCTTCTTCTTCTTCTTCTTCTTCTTCTTCTTCTTCTTCTTCTTCTTCTTCTTCTTCTTCTTCTTCTTTCTTCTTCTCCTTCTTCTTCTTCTTCCCCTTCTCCTTCTCCTCCTTCTCCTTCTCCTCCTCCTCCTCCTTTTCTTCTTCTTCTTCTTCTTCTTCTTCTTCTTCTTCTTCTTCTTCTTCTTCTTCTTCTTCTTCTTCTTCTTCTTCTTCTTCTTCTTCTTCTTCTCCTCCAACTTCTTTTTTGTCTTCTTCTCCTTCTTCTTCCTCTTCTTTTTCTTCTTCTTCCCCTCCCCCTCTTTCTCCCTCTTTCTCCTTCTCTCCCCTCTCCTTCCCCATCCTCCTCCTTGCCCTCCTCCTCCTCCTCCTCTTCCTCCTTCTTATTCTCCTCCTTGTTCCTCTTCCTCTTCTTCCTCTTCTTCTTCCTTCCTCTTTTCCTCACCTTCTCTGCCATGTAGCTATTCCATCAGAAGAGTGTGCCCACCAAAAGGGCAACATTGGGTTGCATGTGTGAACGTGCCCCACACAATGCCTCACCCAGAGCCATAGCCAGTACAGGATGTCCTCCTCCCAGCAAGGTTAGCGCAGTACTTTCTGTTCAGAATCTTTTCCTATCATCTCTAGCCCCCATTTCAAAACTTACCTGTCCTGTGACTCTCCTGCTACTTCTCTACGAGGTAAAGCATGGATTTATGATATTCTTCCCAACTTCTATCACCCAGGAAAAAGGTACCAGTCTGCAGAAGCAGAATTCAGACACTATCAAGTACTGTGGAAGTTTAGGGTTTCCATTTGTTTGTTTGTTCTGTACTCCCAAATCACACGAAATGGAAAGCTGCTGGTTCCACTCATGGCAGTCTTGCTTTCTCGAGAGTATTAGACAAAAGCAACACAGCCTTCATTGTCTATACCCATCTCCTCCCATTTGGACCTCGTAGTGATCGTGGCCATTTCCAGGTCAGGTCTCCCAGATGTAGCTGTTGCTCTGACACCCCTCCCCTCCAACCCAGCATTGAGAGCAGCTTTCTCCTTCCTTCCTTCTCCACCAGGAAACCCACAGCTAAGTCCCATGACATGCCTGCTTTCTACCTGCTTTTCTGGTGTAATTCTTAATAGCACTCCTTTTATCTTTCCCATGCATGCTATCTATGCTAACTTGAAAAAAAATGTATTTGGTAACCCTACCTGTAGCTGAATGAGTTGCAGCAAAGCCAGAAAGCAGGTGTGGGGGGACAAAAAAGAAAATGCTCAAAGACAGGCAGAGCTGTCAAGAGAAAGATGAGGAGGTACCCAACTGTGGATTTCTGTATAGTCCCATCCCCTGCTCCCAGCTCAGGCCAGCACTGCTGGCATCACAGGCAGGGGGCACAGGGATGATTCTCAAGAGAGGCCTAATGAGCACACAGAGCTGGAGACTCACAGGAATCAGAGGTGAGAAAGACAGGAAGGAAGGTGAAAGGTGATTTTAAGAGGGCCTCAGAAGTCACAACCGCAGGAGGATGTAAGGAAGACAGCATCTGGTGGCCTGGGCTTCTTCATTCCTGCAAGATTATTGGTGCACACACTGGGACTTCGGCCCTGATTCTATTTGCTCTGTGTCTTTTGGTTCTTTCTGTCAAGGCCCATAACAACTCACACCACCACCATGCAGCATGCCTAGATTGGATTCTGCTACCTAGGTCAGGAGGCAGAAGAACGTCGTGCCCTTTTATCACTCAGTGACACTGAGAAAGTACTTACACTTTGATGGACAAGCTTTTCATTTCATAGAGTCAAACCAGGTGGTCTCTAAGGCAATAGTTCAAATTATTTGTTTGTGTATTCAAGAATTTGAAAAGCAACTTTTTCTCTTTGCAGTTTTATGTTATTTTAAATGTTTCTTCAAAAAATATAATTTCCAACACATATATATGGGCATTCTAAAAAACCTTGTTATAACATTGTTTCAATGTAACCAAACAGCTGTTTTATATCCACCTCATATCAATTTTTAAATAATATCAATAAATTATTCTTTAACACGTGGAAATTTTACATTGTTCCTTTTTCACTTGGAACTCATTTCATTCTACTTTACAAGAAAAATTATCCCTGGTGTAATATATCTGAATGCTTGGAAGTGCTCTTTCATGCAACAAAAGTATGCAAATAAATTACAATTAAAAATATTTCCTGTGCCAGGCACTGGTGGTTCACGCCTGTAATCCTAGCTACTCAAGAGACAGAGATCAGCAAGATCAGAGTTCGAAGCCAGCCCCAGGCAAATAGTTTGCTAGACCCTGTCTTGAAAATACCCAACATGAAACAGGGCTTCATGTTGGTGGTGTGGTTCAAGTGGTAGAGCCCATACCATCTTGGTAAGCATGAGGCCCTGAGTTCAAACCCCAGTACCACCTCCCCCCACCAAAAAAATCCTGGGACTAAAGCTTTACAGATGTTTTTAAAAGTTTAACTGGAAATAACCACTATAATTTTTTTTTTGTGTGTGTAGCATTGGGGCTTGAACTCAGGGCCTCTCATGCTTGCTAGGTAGGTGTTCTACGTATTTTTGACTTAGGATCTCACTTTCATTTTCCCCAGGCTAGCCTTGAACCCAGATCCTCTTGATCTCTGCCACCTAAGAGGGAAGAGCCACTGACTCCCAGCCTTCACTGTAGTTGTTTGGACCACTGTAATCATTAAACATAAAAGTGAAATTTCATTAGGAACAAACAGGGTGATTTAGGTTTTTAAGAAAGTTTAGTTATATATGGATGAATATAATTTATTTCATCAACTTTATTTCATTTTTTGTTTTTAACAATGTTAATGCTAAGAAACATTTGTATAAATAAACAGATGGCAGTGGAAGTAACTTTCTTTTCTCAAAGTCCTCATACATAAAAGATGACACTAATGCTCTGTTATCAAAATAATTTTTACCTGGGTGTGATTACACACATGTAATCTAAGCACTCTGGAGGCTGAGGCAGGAGGATCACGAGTTCCAACCCCCAAAAAACCCCCACAAACGGTCTGGGGATGTGGTTCAGTGGTACAGCACTTGCCTTCTGTGAGCATGGCCCTTGGTTCATCTGCAGCATCATTAAAAGTACCAAGATTTTTAATGTTCTATTGCTGACAACTCAATGGGTCTTCCCATTTTTTGGAAGCAAGAGCCTTGGGAACTACTTTTTGCATGAATTGGGCTTGCAAAATGATTTATTTCCCAACATTTAAAGTTGCTCGCTTTCTCCAGACCAATGCCAATGTTTTGAATTGCTCCTTTGTTTGGCCCCCAGGAGGTCTTTCCACCCTGGGACAGCACACCAGAATAAAATGCAGGCCAGGGCACTTCTCACTTGTCTTTTGTCAAGTGAGAAAAGGAAGACTGCGAGGGAAGTGAAAGAGTAGAACCAGCCCAGCAGGGTGCTTTCCCAGACAAATGGATTTTAGACAAGCATCCTCAGGGGCATTTTAGTTTATCTTTATTTTATCTTTTATTTTACCTTCCTAACCCCTGTTCCCAGCCCTTGCAAGAAAAGTTTCCTGAAAGGTTGGTGTGGTAGTACCATCTGTAATCCCAGAGACTGAGGGGGAGGATCACAAATGCCAGGTCAGCCTGGGCTACATAGTGAGACCCTATCTCAAAAAAAAAAAAAAAAAAATTAAAATAAGAAAAACTTCCTGAATTTTAGGACTAAAATTGAAGATGGAGCTCTAATGTCTAAAAATCTAGAAAGACTTAAATTTAAGCAAAAACAATTGCAACAATGAAACCCAGCAAACACTTCAAAAAAGGGGGTGGGGTTTGAGGGAATATAATAGAGGGGGTGATCTTGTTCAAAGCACACTGTGAACTATCACAGTGACACCCCCCTGTACTATTAATGTATGCTAGAAAAAATTAATACCAAAAAAAAAAGATTAAATCTGCATGGTAAAATGGAGAGAGAGGATGACAGAAATTTATTTTTAATTAATTTTATTTATCTATTTTTAACCAAATAATACATTTACCTGGCATAGAATTAAGAGCTGTTAACTTCTACCCGCCCCCCACTCCTGTCTCAGATTTCCATCCTCTTTCTCCAGGGAATGGATGTCAAATGTTCCCTGTGTGATGCAAGGATAATCAATATACCCTTCATTCTTCTTTGGAGAGAACAATACTAACTTTTTGTTTTCTTGGCAGTACTGGGGTTTGAACTCAGGGCTTTGCAGTTGCCAGGCAGATGCTCTACTGCTTTAGCCACGCCTCCAGCCCCTTTGCTTTGGTTATTTTGAGATAGGGTTTTGCTTTTTGCCCAGACTGGCCTGGACCTCAATCCTCCTATTTTACACTTCCCACTGAGGCTGGGACGACAGGCACACACCACCACGCCCAGCTTTTTTCCATTGAAACAGAGATGAGAGAGAGAGAGAGAGAGAGAGAGAGAGACAGAGAGAGAGAGAGAAAATGAGATTCTTTTTATGACCTAACCTTGGAAGCATGTCTAGGACTGGGGGAAGCAGTCCCCCAGGTGCCTGGGGCATGCAATTTAAGGAGACCACAAGAATGAGCACACCTCTCCTACCTTCTCCCTGTCCTGGCCTTCTTGAATGTCACATAGCGTCCCTTCCACAGTCTGTCCATCAAGAAAGTTGTAAGATCACCCAGGTGCAAGGGGAGGGGTCTTAGAGAGAAGGAGTTCCATTTTGGTGGTCAGTCCCATTGCTCAGAGAGTATGTGGGAGGTATGCTCCAGCTTCTTTAACTTTCAAATCTGATGGGTGAAAATAAGGTGGGCTTTTTTAAAGAAATAAACTCCTTTCTGAAGTATTATTGAATTGTACTTTTAATTTCCTTTTCTCTATGAGCAAAGTGACCATCTTTTTGAGTGTTTGCTTACACCTTGACTGTCTCCACAGCTTTTACCAAAGTGTGTGAGAGAGAGAGAAGAGAAAATTAGTCTTTTGCCTATGATGTGAGTTACACATTTTTTTCTAGTTTGCTATTTACCTTTTGACTTTGCTAATGATAGTTTTCTATGCACAAACATTTTTGTGTAGTTACATTTTACTTCCCCATGTTTTCTTCCACTCTGTGTGTGCTCCACATGCGTGGATATGTATGTTTGCTGTGATAGTTTTTACATTTTTACCTTTGATGTATTGATTTTTACTTTAGGGTATGAAGTAGGGATTCAACTTTGTTCCAAAGGCTATGCAGTTGATTTGAATGCCATCTTTATCATATCGAGTTTTCAAGGTCTGTGCTTGTACGGTTTTCATTCCATTCGTTTATGTGGTCTTTATGTGATAGCACCAGTGTTAAGTCTCATAGCCACATGACATTTTCTGATCTACTTCCTCTTATTTACTGTCATATTTTTGGTGGCTATTCTTTCTGGCTTGTTTTCTACATGAAAACAATTGCTTCAGTTAATGACATGCCGGTCATAAAATATGATTAGGAGAAACGATCCTCACTAGAGAGTTTGGGAGTTTTCTGAATATGAAGGAAGGAAATGGGAGGTAACCTGCCACCCTAAAAATAAGCCTGTCATTAGAAGGAAAAAATTTCAATCTCAACTCTACAGAACATTCTGCTGTCTTGATCCAAGTCGTGATGATACTTGAACAGGAATGACCCACAATGGTAAAGACTAACGAACTAAAAAACCTCTAACTTTTTATACAATCATTGCCCATTTTAAAATTTAGATCTGGGCTAGCAAAAGTAGATTTAATGACAAATCTCTCTTTATCAATACTGGAGTTTGAACTCAGGGCCTTACACTTACTAGGCAGGTGCTCTACCACTTGAACCATGAGGCCAACCCTGAGGGTAATTTCTTCAAGAATTAGGGACACTTATAATATTGACTGTTAATCAATGGTACTATTTCTGCCTAATTTGCCATATTTTTCTAAAAGAATGATAAAGCAGTGGTGAACGGGACTCATTCATTAGAGGTTTTACTAATACTGTATTAAGTGTTTTGGAAATTTTCAACAAACCAATAAATCTGATGAAAATCTCCCAGAGCCACATTTTTGTTACTTTTCCCCTTCGATTTCAGGATTGTAAGCATTCACAATTCTATGCTCTGACCGATGTGCAATACTTAAACCTCAGGACTTGGCTCTTACGGGAATTTCCCTCCTGACGGGATCAAAGGCACTTTCTTGTTGCTTCCTTTGCATTCTCCTGGGATGCTAGGAGGTCCTGCAGAGACTCTTGGGGGTGCACATTTGTAAAATGCCTTGAATTTGCAGAGGGTTTGCTATTATTCTTTAATAATGGATTTTTATTGAGGGGAAACCCAAAGCTCAAAAGTTCAAGTAAAGTAAAAATGAAAAGCAAACAAAAATTAAAAATGTGAAGACTCTGCAGTGGATTGAAATGTGACCCCAAAATGAACGCCAAGTCCTTACCCCAGTACTTGTAAAGGTGATCTTTTTTGGAAATAGCATCTTTGCTGTTGCTGTGTTAGTCTAAGTTCTCTAGAGGAATAGAACCTATAGAATACATGTATACATCATTATAAAAGGGGATTTACTGGATTGGCTTCCACAACTGAATGGCTGTCTGCAGGCTGGGGAGGCAGAGAACCCAGGTAGCTGCTCAGTCCAAGAAGCTGAAAGACTCAAAGGGGACCAATGATGCAGTCACTGTCCTAGGCTGAAGGCCTGAAAGCCCTGTACAGAGTTGCTGGTATGAGTCGGCTTTGAAAGGCTGAAGAAGCTAGAGTCTGATGTCTACAGGTGATGGCAGAACACTAGACACATTCACTCAGGGAAAATGGAGCTGGCACCACTACCTGGTGTCCTTTGTCCTCTTTTATTCCATCTGGGCTCCCAGCCTATTGAATGAGGCTGCCCTCCTGGGCAGGTCTTTCCTCCTCAGTTGCTCTCCTATGCGTCAATCTTTTGTGGAAATACCTTCACAGACATACCCAGGTGTGTACCTTACTAATCCTCTGCCGTCTCTCAATCCAGTCAATTTGACAATCAAGATGAACTGTCATAGTTGTCATTAAGATAAGATTCTAGAGATGAGATCACCCCCATTCAGAGTGGGCCCTCAATTCAATGTCTAGTGTCCTTCTAAGAGAAAAGAGAGGGGGATTTGACACACAGAGCCACTCATGGAGGTGAAGATGGGAGTGATGTGTCTACGAGCCACAGAACAGTAAAGACTACAGACAGCTACCAAAAGATAGAGAGGAGGCATGGAGTGTGATCTGCCTCAAAACCATCCTGAAGGGCACAAGCCTGTGACCACTGTGCATTCCACACTTGAAGCCTGCAGAACTGGAAGAACTACTTTCTGTATTGGAAGGCCACTCAGTTTCTGGACATTTATTATGGAAGTCACAGGACCTTTTACTAATACCTTTCACTAACACAGACCTTTTACCCATCAAGAGGCTGAGGCTAGGCAGCAAAGCTTTTGTTCTCAGAGTCCAGCAAAACTGCAGTAGAAGAAAAGCTTCCTCAGCTTCCCTTCCCCTCAGTTCTCTGCTATTCTGACCCCTGCTCCCCACTGCTAGATTTCTCAACACCCCGCTTTGTCTCAACACCCCACTTCATCCAGATAGAAGCTTCACGAAGTTACTTTCCCCCAAGTTCCAGTGTCCCTCTCGTTCCTTCAAAATTTCTCCAGTGCCAAGCCCTCCACTAGGGATCCATTTGCAACAGCTCACGAACTTGTTCACAGCATGGAAGAGACCAATACTGTGGGACAACCTTATTTTTAAAGTAGTTGCAAAGGGCTTTGCCACAAAGGAATTCTTTTTGCTGGTGGAATCTCTGGAATCAGCCTGTGGTGGGGGATAATTTTGCAAGAGCTCTTCTCCTACCTCCTGGCTTCCCTCCCTCACCTCTTCCCCAGGGGCCCTGGTTTCTGTGGCTTTGTTAGAGCAAAGGTCCCCATCTGTCCCAGCCCAGTGCCCTGCAGTGGGAGGCGCCAGACTAGCCAAAGCAGACTAGCTTGGAGGTTCAAGCTGGAGGGGAGCTGGGGAGAACTGCTTTGAAGGAAGGAAGGTATTTTATGATGGTCTTATATGAACAAGATTGGTGCGCAATTGCAGAACCCAGTGCAAAATGAAAACTACAAGGTCCCTTGTTCATACTTAAGAATTTCAAGATGGAAACAGGGGGATATTGAGCCAAGGACAGAGACTTCACAATGTGGGCTCTGGCCCACCACATAGGATGCATACCCAAGAATCTGGCTGAGTGGGGTCACCAAACACTGTTTTGTTTTGTTTGCGGTACTGGGGCTTGAACTCAGGGCCTTCACCTTGAGCCACTCCACCAGCCCTATTTTTATGAAGGATTTTTCGAGGTAGGGACTCATGGAACTATTTGTCCTGGTTGGCTTCAAACCTCAATCCTCCTGATCTCTGCCTCCTGAGTAGCTAGGATTACAAGCGTGAGACACCGGCGCCCAGCTTTCACCAAACACTCTTAATCTAAACTGTAGGGAAGTTCCAACTTTCCTTCTGAGGGAAGGAGTCTTTCGTTCTGAAATAATCTGGAAGTAAGCTAACAGGAGAAAAGGCATGCAAATTTACACTCATGTGCACACACACGTGGGCACCACACAAAATACAAATCTCAAAGAAGGGTCAGATGGTTGAGACTTAAACACTGTGCAGGGAGAAGAAGGAGGTAGGGGCTGTCAGTACTTCCAAAGGGGGAGTAAATGACTTTTAAGGGAGAGGACTAGCACAAATGGCCTGGGCTGAAGGTCCTCTGGGCTCTGGGTGGATTCTCAGTCTCTTCTTCAGTGATATAATTTAATCATCCTTGGTTAACGAAATTTCAGTGAAAGGATTGACAGCAGTTGTGTCTCTTTTTGGCAGATCCAAGCAGGGAAAGCCCTTCCCTGTATGCACTGTCCCCAAGATGAGGGTTTAAAGTTCAAAATGTGTATTTTCAGGAATTGTTCTCTGAGCCCCTGCAGAACTAAGGGATGTGTTGAGTTAGGTCAGTGAGTGTCCACGTGTGGATCTGAGCTCATTCCAGGGATTGGTGTATCACAAAGAGAATCTGCCACAATCAAAGTTATGGGCTCAGCTCAGCCATGAGAAGTGAGGTGTGGTTTGCCTAGGTGAGTTTGTATAGGTGACTCCCCAATAAAAAAGAAAGAAAACTGATTGGGTATTTGAATCCCTCCACCAGAAGGGCTCCTGGTGACTGGGAGAGAACTTATTTGTGGACCACTAAGTTGTCTTGTTTCTGCAGACTCAGGAGCTAAGTGCATAAGAAAAAGTGTTTAGGGTGGAGAGTTTAGGGTGAGGGAGCTTTGGGTAAGAAGGGGAAAGATTTTGGGGAGAAAGACATAACTGGGGTCTTGTCCAAGTGAGAGTCTGCGTGTATGTGATGTGGACTCTCGGGCCTCATCCCATCCCTCCTCCATGGCCACCCTGACAAGTTTTCCATAAAAAACCCAAAAAACAAAAAAACCAATTTTTCAGGGCTCTCTATAGATAGGGCTTCCAGTGAAGAATGAGGAGAGATGTTTAGGCCGCGGTGAGAGTAGAGGATGTTGGGATTACAGCAAAACCTTGTTAAAGTGGAGAGGTGAGCTGTGCAGAATTCACTCAAATGAAGCAGGTAATACAGAGGCGTCAGCTCGGGAAGAACCGATATACATGGTTTGCCTCTTCATCGAGTCCATTAACTTAGAAAAATCATGAAAGGAAAAAAAAAGAAAGGAAGTTGGACAGTACAGCCTGGTGGGTCTGGTTATTGGTGAGGGAGGCGGGCATGCAGGCCTGAGGAGAGTTTGTGGGGGTCAGTCTGGGCAGGGAGTGTTAAAAGCCTGAGTCTCTCACAGGCTGACAGCACATGAGGCCCTGGGAGTCCCCTGTGGAAGGCACAAAAATGTTGTTTCTAGAATGATGTCTAGCTTCTGGCTTTGATCACAGAGAGATTCAAAATTACTGTCTGTTGTCTTCCTTCCAGATACTACATATTCTGCTGGTGGATGTAACTTTATCTCCAGTCAATAAACACTAGTAACTCCATTTTAGTCTAGAATGTGCTACTTCTATGTAACTACAGTTGGTGGGTTATGAGCATGTCTGGTTGTGGTGGGCCTCACCTGTGGTCAATTAGTCTAAAGCCAAAATGTGTGTTGTGGCAGCTGCCACAACACAGACAGAACACTGGGCACGTTTTTTCCTTCATGTTCGTTCTAACAAGTGTATATCAGCAATGTCCCACTTAACAGGTTCTGCAAATAAAATAGAATATGTCCTCCCTAAGGCCACTAAAAATGAGTCACTAATGTTCAATTCCTATAAATTACACTGGAGCAAAAGAGAATGGGGACCTTGGTTACTCTTTGGCCTTCTCTAGGGTGGAGGAAGACAGTTCCAGTCACTTGGTTCACTTCTGCAAAGCACCAACCCTTAATGTACTTTCAAGATGAAACCTAGCTACCTCTGCTCTGGGGAGACACCCTGCACATGACAAAGGAAAGACTACTTACTCAGAGTTGGTGGCTTCAACTCCAGTTCTTGGGTATAGAATCATCCGTGCATAATCCTCTAATATGACCTTTTCTGATCTCTATGTGGAAGGGCAAGGCTATAGCTCAGAGGTAGAGTGCCTACTTAGCCTGCCTAAGACCCCAAGTTCCATCCTCAGCACCCAAAAAATGAATAAATAAAATCTACATGTGAGTTGGTTTCTGCTTATGGAGCTGCTATTTGTACCTATTAAAGCAGGCCAAAAATACTAATGTTATGAGCTACTAACATGTCTTTTGGTGGAAAAAAATTTAAAAATCTTTTCTTATACTATAGAAATGCAGCAATATATGTGGCGTTTGATCCCCATGAAGGGTACTTTTTACTTTAACATAATTGTGTCTTTTTCTCCCCGTTCTAGCCAACCACTACTCCCTCCCTCTCCCCATACCAAAAGAAAACCTGCAGGAGGCCAGTGGTCTCATTCCACTGATTAGACCACTTGGAGAAGGCGTCACCTTGAAGATTCTGTTCATCAAATCAAACGTTATGAGTATGGTTTGTTTGGTAGATGAAAAGCCCAAAATGACCAGCTTGCAGTTCATTCTGCATACCACCTTGACAAAGCGGAGACCAATGGTTCTCCCTAGAACAATAGAAAATGGATAATTCTATGAGTTAAGAAGCCAGAAGGCCTCATCAGTGCCCACCAAGCCTGGTCAAATTCCAGCATGTCTGCTGGTCCATAATCCACAGATGTGGAGAGCAGAGGGGAAAGCAAATAAGCCAGTTCATTCATTCAGTCCAACAAGTGTTTGCCAAACACCTACTATATGCCAGACACTGCTCTAGACTCTGTGGCTACAACCATGACTGTTGATGTGAAGATTCAGGATACCTGTAAATCACGCCATAGAAACATATGGCCAACCCTGAAGAGACATACTGTCACAGAACCTTCTGGCAAGGACACAGTCACCAGTTCTCCTTATTCTCAGTGCTCTATCCCACAGCCATTGACAAGTGAATATTGCCAATGGTGGAGAACTTCCAACATGTCAAGTCAGGCACCCTACTTCCCCTCAGTCCTAGTGTTGCCCTACAACCACCCAGAACCAAGGCGCCCATTTTTCTCCTTGACCATCCTCCCAACATTTGAAGGCAGCCTCCATGTTTCTGTTATTCTTCTCACTGAATATAAGAACAAGGTCATGTGCAGGTGGCCCAGACTGAGCTCAAGTTCAAGTTCAGAAGTGTATGGGCTTCTCTAGAAACTATTGGGGCATGTCCACCAGATGTATGTTTAATGAAGGTGTGAGAGTCCTATGAAGAACCAACATGAGTTCACCCAGAAAGAAGAGTAACAGACATGACTTTTACCAAACCCTGATCATTGGAGAATGGGACAGACCTGAGCAGAAGTCAAGAGCACAAACAGGAAAACTTAGACTGACAACTGGCTTTGACAATCACAGTCTGTTTTATTTTCCTGAGGGGAATAACTTATAATGCTGTTTAGTTTTGTCAAAAAAAAAAAAAAGAGCACAAACAGATATTAAAAATGTGTGTGTGTGCATAGAAAGGGAATGAAACATGCAGATGACTGAAACTAGACCTCTATCTCTCACCCTGCACAAAAATCAACTCTAAATGGATCAAAGATCTTAATATAAGACCTGAGACATTGAAACTACTACTGGGAAAATTCTGGAAGATAGAGACGTAGGTAATTATTTTCTGAATAGGACTCTTAATTGCCCACGAAATAAGAGCAAGAATTAAAAAGGAGACTGCATCAAATTTAAAAGTTTCTGTGTATCAAAAGAAACAGTTACCAGAATCAAGAGACAACCCACAGGATGGGAGAAAATCTTCACCAGCTATTCAACAGATACAGGATTAATATTCAGAATATACAAAGAGCTCAAAAACTATACAGAAGAACAAGTAGTTCAATTAATACATAGGCAAATGAATTGAATAGACAGTTCTCAGAAGAAGAAATACAAATGGCTAATAAAACATTGAAGCAATGTTCAACATCCTTAAAGGAAATGCAAATCAAAACTACACTTAAGATTCCATCTCACAGCTGGGCACTGGTGGCTCACACCTGTAATCCTGGCTACTCAGGAGGCAGAGAGCTGGAGGATTGCGATTTGAGGTCAGCCCAGGCAAATAGTTCATAAGACCCTATCTCAAAAAACCCATCACAAAAAGGGGCTGGTAGATTGGCTCAAGGTGCAGGCCCTGAGTTCAAATCCCAGTGCTGCCAAAAAAAAAATAAATGAAATGTTCCATCTTGCCATCAAAAAGCCATCATCAAGAAAACAAAGAACAAATGCTGGAGAGGATGTACAGAGAGGCAGAGGAGTAGAAGGAACACTCATCCACTGTTGATGGGAATATGAACTATGCAGCCACTATGGAATTCAGGGTGATGGTCCCTCAAAACACTAAAAGTAGACCTACTCATGACCCTCCATACCACTCTTTGGCATATATCCAAAGGAGCAAAAATCAATATACAAGAGAGACTCCTGCACACCATGTTTATTGCAGTTTTCTTCACAATAGCCAAACTGTAGAATCAGTGAGATGCCCAACAACTAATGAATGGATAAAGAAAATATGATACACACACAAACATATCTCATGGAATATTACTCAGTCAAAATGAAGTCATGTCCTTTGCAGGAACATGGATGGAACTGGAGATCATCATGCTGAGCGAGATAAACCAAGCTCAAGAGTAGCCAAATATTGTGTGTTCTTGCTCATTGCTGGAATCTAGGCCTAAAATGATGATGACAATAATAATAGGACATGAATGTATATGGGGGACTGTCTGGGGAGAGAGGGAAAGGAAAGTGGTGAAGAGGGTGGAAGTACGCTGCATATGTACATGTGAAGACAGCATGATAAAACCCACCAAACACTGTGTGAAGCACTGTCTGGAATAGGTAGAGGGGGAGTGGGACTATAATGGAGGGGTGAACTGTTCAAGATACACTGTGAGCATGCATGGAATTGTCACAATGAAATCCCCTCATATTATTAAGGTATGATAAATAAATATGTTAATAAAAGGAAAGGAATAAAACAAAATGTTGATATTTGGAGGTGAGGTTATAACTATATTTTCTTTATACTTTTTTATATCTTTAATATCCACAGTGTTTGACTTATCTGCTTTTTATTGTAGAACAAAGGACCTTTAGTTTATGTAAGAAACACCATTCGTAAAATTCAGTTGGCAAATATACAATATAGAATCACTCTCTGGGTTTTTTTTTTTGGAATTAGCTAATTAGTCTCTCTCTTTTTCTCTGCCCTGCCTCCTCACACCCAGAGTGTGTGTGTGTGTGTGTGTGTGTCTAAGTATATTAAAAAGGAAAAAGAAAATACTTTGGGACTGGTGTGGCCCACAAAGACACTTTAAAACGACTTAATTGGTTTTGTTTAAAAAACAAGTGACCAGCAGATCTTCATTAACATCTGAATAGTTAAAAAAATTAAAGAAACCACCAACAGAAATCCATTTCCCAGGGCTGGAGATATGGCTCAAGTGGTAGAATGCCTACATGATGCTGAAAAGAAAGAAAGAAAATATCAGAAAAAAAATCTGTGTTTAGAGAAAGAAATCCATTTCCCTTCAGATTGTAAAGGGTTTCTCAGAGAGGGCCTGAGTCAAGGGCATTGGGGCAAAATTTCTGGAGAAGTTAAGCAGGAGTTCTTAACACACAGTCACATTCAACTAAATTGCTTTTCAGATATGTCGCAGAGTCTCTCAAAACTGATCAAAGGCACCATACATGTCAAAATTACTGTCTAGAGAACTTAGGTTATAGTTATAGGATTTAGGGAAATAATAAGACTATATTATATTTTGTGACCAATGGTTGTTCAACACATGAGATAAGATGGATAAGATTTCCTGTAAGCGCTTTCTTTCCTAGTGCTGGGGATTGAACCTTGGGCCTAGGCCAGTGCTCTACTGCTGAGCTACATCCCCAGCCTCATTTTAATGTTTTCAAAACTATAAATTCCATTTTTCTTAATTCTGTGGGCAGGATGGCCATGAGAATTTCTTTCCACTATTATGGAGATCATAAAAAAAAATACTGTTTCCAATCTCATTACTGTAGGGTTTAAGGGGTAGGGTGAAAACGTTCACACTAAACTGACTTTAAGTCTGACTCAGGGACCAGAGATGTGGCTCAAGTGATAGAGCACCTGCCTAGCAAGCACAAAGCCCTGAATTCAAACCTGAGTACCACGAAGGAAGGAAAGAAGTGAAGAAAGGAGGAAGGGAGGAAGGAAGAAAGAAAAATCTTTTTTTCTTTTTTCTTTTATTATTCATATGTGCATACAAGGCTTGGGTCATTTCTCCCCCCTGCCCCCACCCCCTCCCTTACCACCCACTCCGCTCCCTCCCTCTCCCCCCCCCTTCAATACCCAAGAAACTATTTTGCCCTTATCTCTAATTTTGTTGTAGAGAGAGTATAAGCAATAATAGGAAGGAACAAGGGTTTTTGCTGGTTGAGATAAGGATAGCTATACAGGGAGTTGACTCACATTGATTTCTTGTGCATGGGTGTTAACTTCTAGGTTAATTCTTCTTGATCTAACCTTTTCTCTAGTTCCTGGTCTCCTTTTCCTATTGGCCTCAGTTGCTTTAAAGATATCTGCTTTAGTTTCTCTGCGTTGAGGGCAACAAATGCTAGCTAATTTTTTAGGTGTCTTACCTATCCTCACCCCTCCCTTGTGTGCTCTCGCTTTTATCATGTGCTCATAGTCCAATCCCCTTGCTGTGTTTGTCCTTGATCTAATGTCCACATATGAGGGAGAACATACGATTTTTGGTCTTTTGGGCCAGGCTAACCTCACTCAGAATGATGTTCTCCAATTCCATCCATTTACCAGTGAATGATAACATTTCGTTCTTCTTCATGGCTGCATAGAATTCCATTGTGTATAGATACCACATTTTCTTAATCCATTCGTCAGTGCTGGGGAATCTTGGCTGTTTCCATAACTTGACTATTGTGAATAGTGCTGCAATAAACATGGGTGTGCAGGTGCCTCTGGAGGAACAGTTTTTGGGTATATCCCGAAGAGTGGTATTACTGGATCAAATGGTAGATCGATGTCTAGCTTTTTAAGTAGCCTCCAAATTTTTTTCCAGAGTGGTTGTACTAGTCTACATTCCCACCAACAGTGTAAGAGGGTTCCTTTTTCCCCCGCATCCTCGCCAACACCTGTTGGTGGTGGTGTTGCTGATGATGGCTATTCTAACAGGGGTGAGGTGGAATCTTAGCGTGGCTTTAATTTGCATTTCCTTTATTGCTAGTGATGGTGAGCATTTTTTCATGTGTTTTCTGGCCATTTGAATTTCTTCTTTTGAGAAAGTTCTGTTTAGTTCACGTACCCATTTCTTTATTGGTTCATTAGTTTTGGGAGAATTTAGTTTTTTAAGTTCCCTATATATTCTGGTTATCAGTCCTTTGTCTGATGTATAGTTGGCAAATATTTTCTCCCACTCTGTGGGTGTTCTCTTCAGTTTAGAGACCATTTCTTTTGATGAACAGAAGCTTTTTAGCTTTATGAGGTCCCATTTATCTATGCTATCTCTTAGCTGCTGTGCTGCTGGGGTTTCATTGAGAAAGTTCTTACCTATACATACTAACTCCAGAGTATTTCCTACTCTTTCCTGTATCAACTTAAGAGTTTGTGGTCTGATATTAAGATCCTTGATCCATTTTGAGTTAATCTTGGTATAGGGTGATATACATGGATCTAGTTTCAGTTTTTTGCAGACTGCTAACCAGTTTTCCCAGCAGTTTTTGTTGAAGAGGCTGCTATTTCTCCATCGTATATTTTTAGCTCCTTTGTCAAAGACAAGTTGGTTATAGTTGTGTGGCTTCATATCTGGGTCCTCTATTCTGTTCCCCTGGTCTTCATGTCTGTTTTTGTGCCAGTACCATGCTGTTTTTATTGTTATTGCTTTGTAATATAGTTTGAAGTCAGGTATTGTGATACCTCCTGCATTGTTCTTTTGACTGAGTATTGCCTTGGCTATTCGTGGCCTCTTGTGTTTCCATATAAATTTCACGGTAGATTTTTCAATCTCTGTAATGAATGTCATTGGAATTTTGATGGGAATTGCATTAAACATGTAGATTACTTTGGGGAGTATCGACATTTTTACTATGTTGATTCTACCAATCCATGAGCATGGGAGATCTCTCTACTTTCTATAGTCTTCCTCAATCTCTTTCTTCAGAAGTTTATAGTTTTCCTTGTAGAGGTCTTTCACATCTTTTGTTAGGTTTACACCTAGGTATTTGATTTTTTTTGAGGCTATTGTAAATGGAATTGTTTTCATACATTCTTTTTCAGTTTGCTCATTGTTAGTGTATAGAAATGCTAATGATTTTTCTATGTTGATTTTATATCCTGCTACCTTGCTATAGCTATTGATGATGTCTAGAAGCTTCTGAGTAGAGTTTTTTGGGTCTTTAAGGTATAGGATCATGTCGTCTGCAAATAGGGATATTTTGACAGTTTCTTTACCTATTTGTATTCCTTTTATTCCTTCTTCTTGCCTAATTGCTCTGGCTAGGAATTCCAGTACTATGTTGAATAGGAGTGGAGATAGTGGGCATCCTTGTCTGGTTCCTGATTTTAGAGGGAATGGTTTCAGTTTTTCTCCATTAAGTATAATGCTGGCTGTAGGTTTGTCATATATAGCTTTTATAATGTTGAGGAACTTTCCTTCTATTCCTAGTTTTCTTAGAGCTTTTATCATGAAATGATGTTGGATCTTATCAAAGGCTTTTTCTGCATCTATTGAGATGATCAAGTGGTTTTTGTCTTTGCTTCTGTTAATGTGGTTTATTGCATTTATTGATTTTCATATGTTGAACCACCCCTGCATCCCTGGGATGAAGTCTACTTGGTTGTGGTGAATAATCTTTTTGATGTGTTGCTGAATTCGGTTTGCCATTATTTTGTTGAGGATTTTTGCATCAATGTTCATTAAGGAGATTGGCCTATAGTTCTCCTTTTTGGAGGTGTCTTTGCCTGGCTTTGGGATAAGTGTAATACTGGTTTCATTAAATGTGTTTGGCAGTTTTCCTTCCCTTTCTATTTCGTGGAACAGTTTAAGGAGGGTTGATATCAGTTCTTCTTTAAAGGTCTGGTAGAATTCAGCAGAGAATCCATCAGGTCCTGGACTTTTCTTTTTGGGGAGACTCAGAAAGAAAAATTTTTAAAGAAAAGAAAAAAACTGGCTTGAGACACAGGCTTCCAGTTGGACCCTGAGGTGGAATGGGTTGCTTTGGAGAAAGAGGCATTGAAGAATTCACAGAACAAGGTTAGGAGTACACTTGACTCACTGGTGTGACTGCCTTAGGTCCAGAAAGTGCTCTTTAGCCAGAAGTAGTGGTACACATCTATAATCCCAGCATGTGGAAGACTGAAGCAAGAGGATCCCCAGCTGGAGACCAGCCTGGGCTACATAGTAAAAAACCTGTCTCAGAAGGAAAAAGAAATTGCTCTTTGACGTAACTGAAGTAATATTTCACAACCAAGGTGGGGAGGGGAGGATTGCAAAGATTATTGCACAGAAAATTTATGATCCAAATTTTTCCTACTCCAAACTCTGATTTAGCCTTCTCTAACGATGATATCAGAGTTGTTAATACAGAGTAAGTGATGTCAGTGTGAGCCATGGAGAGGATTCTTCTTGCTTCTAGAAGAAAACATGCCCTGTGGCTCCCCGTCACCTTAGAAGAAACACAACTTTAGGGAAAAACAAAGCTCAGAAAGATGACCTTTATGACAAACAGTAGGGACCCTCCAAAAGTAACTTTAAGTGACTCCTATACTGCAGCTAGCTTAATTGTTAACCCAAATATTCACTTATCTACTGTTAAACACAACTTCTGTATGGCTTGGGATGCTTTTGTGAGCCACAGTTTTGTGTTCAAAAGCTCAGACTGGCACAGACTCCCTGGGTTCAAATCCCAGTCTCGCCACTTGCTAGTGGTGACCTTGAAGAAGTGGCTTTCTCTCTCTGTGAATTGATTTTCCATATTTATAAAGAGGAAACCAAAATAATAATGGTATCTATGTTAAACAGTTGGTGTTGGGATTAAAAGAGTTCACACACATGAACCTTTGGCGATAGTGTTTCGTATACAGTAAATGCTCTGTAAGGATTCCTGCCCAAGGCAGGCATGGTGGCACAGGCCTGTAATCCTGGCACTCTGGAGGATTGCAAGTTAAGACCAGCCTAGACCCCGTCTCAAAAGACCAAATAAGCAGAGAGAAAGAGAGAGAGAGAGAGAGAGAGAAAGAGAGAATGAGAATTCCTTGTCTTATTATTATCATTATTAACTATTATTATTTTTGGAACTAGCCCTCTGTTCAAAATGTATGAATTAATTAAAGTAGCCCGGATTGTTGCTGCAGCTGTTATTACTGTGCCTTTAAAGAATGAATATTTTTTTTGAGCTAGATTTTTAACTTATCAATAGAAAAATTGGCATTACAGAGAAGGGAACTCCATATTTCAGATTTTTTTGTGGTTAATTTTCAAATGAGATAGGTGTAACTATTTTTACAATTTTTTGTGTGTGTGTGGGATTGAACTCAGGGCCTAATGCTTACTAGGCAAGTGCTCTACCACTTGAACCACACCCCTAGTCCTTTAGCTTTTTTTTTTTTTTCCAGATAGGGCCTTGTCCTTTTGCCTCAACTGGGCTCCAAATTCTGTCTTCCTTCCTCTGGGATTACAGGTGTGCACCACCACATCTGGCTTGTTTTTAAGATAGGATCTTACTAACTTTGTCCCTGATGGCCCTGAAAAAGATATAGAATTCTTCACAAATTTGCAATTTTAGTTTATGTGCTGTTGAAGCAAATGCCCTTGTGGTTTCTTTACGTGGGAGAAAGATACAAAATGTGTCTGCTTTTTTCAAAGACAAAGCAGTGAGCCTAAGTGAGCTGTTAGTCTAAACCTGCCATAGGAGTAAACAGTGCCTCCTAGAATACTGTGTCATCTTCCAGCTCAGGTCAGCGTTCTGTTCCCTTTTTCCTGCAGTGACCATCGGGTAATCACCCATTAACAATTACCCATGTGCCCTTCCCGATCTTAGTGAAGACAGTTGTCCCCTGTGGGAGACAATTGTCTATTTCTTTTGTTATTTGCTTCTCTTTTTTTCAGTTCACTTTTCCTTCTAAATTGTAGTTTCCTTCAACTCCTCCTAAAGTTTTAATGCAAGTCTTTCTTCTCTGTTCTTTTCCCTCCTTGTGCTACTTCCCCAACCCATGCTCTGCAGGTCATTGGAAGCCCTGCTTCTACTTTTCCTGTTCAGGTCATCTGTGCAAATGGTTCAAGTTCGAGGGTTAGTCCTAATGGCTGGGCAGCCCCATTAATGCAGCCTCCTTCTGTGAAAGTTTACTTTTCTGATTCAGTGTCTTTTACTGCAGAGCTTGTTAAGAGCCTTTATTGCTTAGAAGGTGCACATTGGAGCTTTAAGATTTCCTGTTTGTACACAGGGCAGGGCCCACAGAGTGCTGACAGTGTAGGCCAGCTCTCCAGCTTTGCCAACTCTAGGTGGGACTAAGAGAAACTGCGATGGGAATTTCAAGGCAAGTGTCTGCTGACACGCCTCAGCTCTGCTAGTAACAGAGAAAGTGGCCAGTCACAGCTGGAGGAAGATGTGGCACTGCTAACAGAGCGGACGTGCCAAGGTTAGTGCTCCAGTGGGGCTGTTGTGAGCCTGAAGGTGTCCTCAGGCTGGATAGGAAAAGGCCCAGGTCTTGTCTGAGGGGATCAAAATCTAGGACTGTGTCCCTAAACAGTGACAACCAGAGACTTGTCTTTAGATCCTGTCCATAACAATTGGTATTTACAGGAAATTTGGCTGTCTCTAAATCTCTTCTGTATCCAGGATCCGGTGAGGGAACATGATCTGATTCTGCTGTTGTGTAACACCAGTCACATATCTGAGCAGTTCTGCCAGGACTCAAAGTGTTCTTCCCCTGGCTGAATTTGTAGCTACACCTTCTATCGAATGCTCCCTCTGAAAAGCCCTTCCTGGGAATCACTGTGCCAGCAGATTGTGTCCCCAAACAGGGGTTCTCTTTCCCAATGAGGGGTGGGGCGGGACACCTGAGGTTGAATTCATCCCTGGAAGTCACTTGTTATGTGTAGAATCCCAGCAAGCCCCAGGGGAGCCAAGAGAAACCATGTAGGTACCCTGCCATGGGGCCAGTCCTCCACAGGGCTTGTGCCCAGGCCATGGAGTTTCTAGTTCAGGAAGAACTGGATGAGACAGAAATAGCAAGTCTAAGGAAAGAGTGTGTATTTCCCATTACAAGGAAGGAAAGAACCCATGGGGTTCCACCAACAGGACCCACCTCTGAGGGGTCTCACCCAGTCTTGGAGAGTTGCCCAGAATGTTCACCCTCAGAGCAGGTTCTCCCCCCCCTGGCGTGGCCCTTGGCTAACACTGGCCTCCTCTTACTTCCTGGTTCCCTGTAGTCTGGGCTCCACACCACCCTCTCCTTATCAGTAGTCACCGTTCATGTGGTAGGTGAGACAACAGATTTGGACCAGCCTAGTTTCTCATGAATTGGAACCATAAACCACAAACCTGGTTTTGGCTATGTGGGTTGATGCTCAATTTACATGCCCATCAAGCTCCATGGAAACTCTGGGTGCTGTAGGAGGAAACTCAAATCCCAGGAGGCCTCAGGCTCCTGCAGTTATATCCCAGGTAGACACAGCCTAAGGAACGCAGTCTGTGTTCCTGACTCTGTGTGCAGCCTTCTTCCCCAGGCTAAGTGTGTGAAGGTTTGGAGTTGGTGGGTGTGGGCTTATAGAGGCTCCTAGCAGAGCAGCCAGGGAAGCAGGGCCAAACAGCAAGTCGGTGGAAGTGCAGTTCCAGCCAGCCCTGGGTCTCTCTCCTCCCTGTGAGCAAGGCTTATGTGACTGTCCCACCATCTCTGTGATTCCTCACCCTGAGGGGTCGTCCACCCTCTCTCCTCTCCGTGAAGCCAGGAGGTGATGCTCCCCACCCATTTCAGTGCTTGACTTTTAGGATATCCACTCCATGCCCTCAGGAATCCTTTCCATTCCTACAAAGTCTTGCTTTTCTCTTGACTCCTCCCACAGACACGTGAGGTGGCCACTATTACCTTGCTTTCCAAAGAAGGAAACTGAGGCCTGGGCAAGGGCCACAGCTGATGAGTGGCAGAGATGGGACACAGATCTGGACACTAGGCTCCAAGTTTAAAGCCATCCCCCTATTTGTGTAAATGTCTCTGCAGCCAGAGGCAGCGCCTGGAACAGGAACTGTGCTGGGTCTTCCTTTGAAGTGGGTTTCCTCCTTCCTCAGCAGGCAGCAAGCAACATGGTGCCTCAGTAAATATTTACGGAATTGAGACTCCAGGCCCTTCCTCTCATTAACGGTAGGAAGGAAGATTGGGAAGAGGGAGCTGGTGAAACAGAAGGCCAGAGATGGTTCCCCGCAGCAGCAAACCCCTCCCAGGTCTGGCCAGGAATAGCACTTCTCACCTGCTTGTTAGAGGAGTGTTTGATCCTTGGACTAACGGTTCATAAACTCACAAATCCGCAGGCACGTGGATATTTCTCATTTCTTCTTACCTTGCGGGGACCGTATAATGGTGCTAAATACCCCTTCCTGCCATGCTTCATGATGCTGTGATGTCAACTAGTGAGCCCACCCCTTCTCACTTCATCTCCTCCTCAGCAAACAAACATGAGTATGTGAACATCCTATAAAAAGTCTAGGCCACAAAATCTTCAGCTGGGTGATGGTTCCCACGGCCTCCTTTACTGGTGAGTGGCTAAGGCTATTCACCTGCTAAGAACAATAGGCTCTGGGGCCTCCATGGGAATCAAATCCCAGCTAAGCCATTTCTACCAGCTGTGTGACTTTGGACAAGTTACTCAGTGTCTCTGGTTACATTCCTTGTTCATAATCATAGCATAATCATCTTCCATAGCTGTTGAAAGGATTGGAAGTAATTTATGTATTTAATGTCAATGTTACTGACATTGTCAAATCCACCACTACTATTCTTCCTTCTCCTCTATCAGGCTGTCATTGAAAAGATAAGAACAGATTCCTCACAGTCATCATATATTCGTTCTGTTAAAAGTCGTTTTCAAATGACCCAAACAATGTATGCACATGTGAATAAATGAATGAAAAAACAACAACAAAAGCCGTTTTCATCCTTATCTATCTGCCTGGCACTATCACTTCTCTCTTGTCAATAATCATACCACAAAGTTGGTTTTTATTGTGTTTGGTTTTTTAGGCAAGTGTTAGGAGCTAATTGTTCAAGGCTTTCTCCCATTTCTCCATGTGTTGTGAGTAGAGGCACTCATTCTTACTTGTGCTAATTATATCTGTATGTTTGTATCATTCCCACTGAGAGTGGGGAGCTTATTTCCACAAGAACATCTCCTTCTATCACTCCTGGTCTCTACTCAAGCACAGCCACCATCAAACTTCTCAATGATGCCAGTGCCATCCTTGCCTGTTCCCTATCTTCCCTGGAGAAGGGAATGTTCCCTGTGCCTCCCTGGGGGATGCAGTACGTGGGTGGCTCCTGTGGTCTTGCACAACAAATCTACTCCACCTTTCCCACATACCCTTCTTGACTCCTTCTTCAACGCTATGCTGAGGCAATTATTTCTAGCACTTCTTAGTCTTATTCAAGGGTATTATTTCCTAATGAAAAAAAGTCTCAGAAGATTGCATACTACAGGATCCCAATTGCATAAAATTTTTGGAATGATAAAATTATAAGATGGAGACTAGATTAGTGGTTGGCAGGGGACAGGAATGGTATGTGTGCTAGGGGATGGGAGCACAGAAGGGGGTGGGATGGAAGGGGTGGGAATGGGTGTAGATACAAAGAGGCAGCAGGAAGGAGCTCTGGAGGTGATAGAGCATCTCTGTGCCATGTGCAGCAGTGATTACTCCAATCTTTTATTGGGATAAAATTGTATAGAATGAAACTCGCATCCATACAAATACTCACACATGGATGTTCATAGCAGCTTTATTCACAATTGCCAATTCTTGGGAGTTACCAAGGTATCTTTCAGTAGGCGAATAGGTAAATCAAAGTGGGAAGTTGCTTAGTCGTAAAAAGTATCCAGCCATGAAAAGACATGGAAGGATCTTAAACATATTACTAAGTAAAAAAATGCCAGTCTGGGCTGGGGGAAAGGCTCAAGTGGTAGAACTCCTGCCTGGCAAACACAAGACCCGAGTTTAAAACCCAGTACTACCGAAAATTAAAATAAAATAAAGGAGCTAATCCAGAAAAGCCCCATATCCTATGATTCCACTACAGGCTGAGTATCCCTTAACCAAAATGCTTCAGATCAGAAGCATATGGGATTTCGGGATTTGGGAGAGTTTGGAGTATTTGTATTACATAGCGATATCTTGAAATGAGACTTCAGTCTAAACACTAGATTCATTTGTGTTTCATGTATACCTTGTACACACCTGAAGGTCATTCTAGAAAACACATTTAGTGCACCTGCATTTTCACTGCTACCTCTCACATGAGACCAGGCATGGAATTTTCCACTGTGGCACCACGTCAGTACTCAAAACATTTTGGATTTGGTAGCATTTCAGATTTGCACATTAAGCCTGCTTAGCCTGCATGTGGAAAAGACACTCTGCATTCTGGAAAAGGCAAAACTGGAGGCAGTAAAAGATCAGTGGTTTGCCAGGGGTTGTGGGAGGCAGGGATGGGTAGGATTTGTAAACCAGTGAAATTGTTCTGGATGATACTGTAACAGTGATACAAGTCACTATATGTTTGTTCAATTCTACAGAATGTAAAAGACCAAGAGTACATTCTAAAGTCTGCTATGGATTTTAAGCAAACAAACAAATAAATAAATGAAATCACATTATTAAAACGTGCACCCATGCACACACCAATGCAGCATTAAAAAGGGTGAGAGATGAGTAAAATGTGTAGTTTAGCTAATGATAATGTTTCATTTCCTGGTTTTGGCGTTTGGTATTATAGCCAGAGGACATGTCACGAGTGGGGGACACTGGATAAAGAACACATAGGACTCTACTATTTTTGCAACTTCATTTGAGTCTATAATTATTTCAAAATAAAAGGTTTTAAAATTTTTAATTTCTTGATTAATCTGAAGTTTATTTTGTATGTGGTATAGGGTGAGACTCTACTACAGACTCACATGGTTAACCAAACATCCCAGTATTGTATCTCGATGAACACATCCCTGCTCCGCTAATCAGTGAAACCTCCTACGGGACTTATCAAACTCTTGGGCATTCTGGGATCTCTTTCAAACTGACCTCTCTTGTACTGTGTGTCCTTGATCTTCTACCAGTGCCACACTGCTGTGTAGCTGGTAACACTAGTGATTCATTACTGCCTACTAAGGAGGTGAGGCAGAAGAAGAAAATCAATGGCTTCTGAGCACTTACCATGACCAAGGCACAGGTTAAGATGTTTACATGGATTATGTCGCTCATTAAGAGGTTCAGAGAATCTAGTTGTCATTCAAGATCCCAAGCCAGTCTAAGTGGCAGAGCTGGGATCAAACCCATGCCTGTAGGATTCCAAAGGCTGAAAGATATTTTTTATACTACTATAATATCTCATCACTTCTTCTTCTGCTTTTTTTAAAAACACTTATTTCACCTGTGTATTCTAGTCCAACTTAAAAAATCATTTGGTTTTGTTCTAAGTAGAAAATAAACATTTGATTCCTTAGTTGGCTATGCTCAAATTTACAAATAGATCTTGAAAATTTTAACTGTATTGATAATGTTTACTCTAAATTGTTTCCCATTTAATGAATTTAAAAAATTTTATTCAACCAGTCACACACTGATAGTCGATTAGATGTTCAGTCTTTTCCTATTACAAATTGAGTATCCTTAACGTGAAAATCCAAAATCTGAAACTTTTTGCTGACATGGTACTCAAAAGGTTTCCGATTTTGGATTCTGGATTTTGGGATTAGAGATGACCAACTACTCGAGTCTATACAAATATCCCAAAATTCAAAACAAAAAAACAACTCTCAAAAATATTAAATAATTTTTGTACCAAAAATTGAAGGATATTCAGCCTGTGCAAATAATGTGGCAAAGAATATTCTTACATGTCTTTTATTTCACAAGTATGCAGGCTTAGCTGTACATTAAATTTCTGAGAGTGAAATTTCTGGACCTAAGAGTTGATATGGTTATAATTTGGATAGGTGTTTTCCAAACCGCCTTCCAGAAAGGTGAAGAAATGTACACTACCACCAACAATAGAACAGTACCCATTTCTCTGGAGCCTCTATCAGTGCCAATATAACAAATGAAAATAATATTTTATTATGGTCTTTATTTGTACTTCTCATATTATGAAAAAGAGTTTCATAGGCTGTTGTTCTTTCTCTTAATGATTTGCAGATGCTCCCTATACATTAAAAAATGGCTCCTTTTGGGCCGGATGTGCTGGCTCAAGCTTGTAATCCTAGCTACTTGGAAGGATTGCAGTTCAAGGCCAGCATAGGCAAAAAGTTCACAAGACCTCACCTCAACCAAGAGCTGGGCATGGTGGTCACACCTGTCATCCTAGCAAGAGGGGAAGCACAAATAAGAGGATCATGACCCAGGTCTTTGGTTTCAAAATTAACAAAATCAAAAAAATGTCTGGAAGTATGACTCAAGTGGTAGAGCACCTGCCTAGCAAGTGTGAGGCCCTGAGTTCAAAACCCAGTATCGCAGAATTATTCCTTTTGCTTCTAATATGAGCTGTAAAAATTTCCCCCAGTTCATCATTTTTCTTTTGACTTTACTTGTGCAGAGGGGCTACCATGGAGAATTTTTATTCTTTTCATGTAGTCAGATTTGTTAGTCTTGTCTTTTATGGTTTGAGCCTCATAACACACTTAGGAATTCTATACTCCTATGTTATCTATACTCCTATATTACAGAAGACAAAAATCTGTATTTCTCCTAATGATTGTATACTTCTTTTCAATCTTGTAACCATCTAGAATTTATTTTTGTTTGGATGGCCACCCAGGTGTCTCAATATCATTTTTTTAAAAATAAGTCATTTTTCTCCACTGATTTGCAATGCCAACTGACTGTATAATAAATTTCTATTTGTGGAACCTCCTGTCTGCTTTCATTGAACCCCATCACGAAGCTTTGCTTATTGTATTTGATAGTGTGTTTTATTATCTGATAACATTTGTGCCCTCATCACTTTTCTTTTTCAAAGTAGTAAGTTTGGTTTTGATTTACCTGGGCTGCCAGGCCCATGCCTAAGGAGAGAGGTCTACCTCTCCAACCTTGCTCATGAATTCTTCCCAAGTACAATTAGAAACTGAAGTAGCAGAAATGTGAGCCCCCTTTCTCCATTTCCTTTTGACAGGGGCTTCCCTAACAGCTTCTACCAATAGTGCTTCTAAATCCTAGCAAAATCCATCCTCCCCTGGACCAGGCATAAGGCTAAAGTATTTCCCTTGTTCAAATTCTCAGAACAAAATCTGAGGTTTGTTGTTTTTCTCCAACTGATGTCAAATAGCAGGCCTGTAATTTTCCTAAATTTAAGAGTATTCCCCCCCTGGCTTCCTGGCTGGCTCAGACTTGTGAAAATATTCTCCATTTCAGCTTTTTTTCCTCTAACATTGTGCAAGACAGCATGTGGCAAAGCCTTAGAATATTAAACGGTTTTGACATTTTCACTCTGACTTGCCAGTTTCCCCTTTGATTCCTTTTCCTTTTTATAAAGACAAATTAGAAAGCACTCACTCCATACCCTTTGGCTTTGTTATTTCTTTTTCCCTTGCGGTACCCAGTCCTATTTCCCTATCTATCACTCTTCTCTATTGATTTTGGATGGTTCTGCTGTTTGCCTTTGTGCTTTGCAAAGACAGCCATTGATTTTGAAGAGATCTAGGAATGTCGGGAGCATTTGACCACATACTCAATCTTAGCCATTGCAACTAAAGGCATCAGACATTGCTTTACAAATACGTTTATTGCCTCAGTATATGATTATGAAAACTAAGATTGCTGAAAGCTGTTGGCAAAAACCTTCAGAGCTTATATCTGCCTACTCATGACAATAAGAGCCAGGAGTGACTATCTAATGTCCTGCTGAGCCACTGAAGGCAAGTATGGGTTCAATTTCAACTCCAGAAAATAGGATATGGTGTAATGGAAAGAAAAAGTTGGATGGAGACTCAGGTGACCTGAATACACCACTGATGTACCCTGGCAAGGTGGAATTCCTCCCAAGGTTCTGGAGAGAAAAGTTGAACAATTCATGAATAGGAAGTTATATCATGAAGACTATTCTAGATTGTCCCTAAATGGTAAGGGCCAGAAAATGAGGATAGTGAAGACCACTTTAACCTTTAATTTATTCTATGCAAATCATCCCCAAGATTTTTACCCAGTCTCCAGAGAAGATGATATGAGATATTAGGTTGCCAAGGGGCAAATACTAGAAAAGAATGATGCAGAAAGTGTAAGTTCTCTCCAGGCTGGATAAATAGACACTGAACAGCTGAAAATTGCCTAAAAGTCTGTGGAAAGAACAACAGTGAGGAGTGATCTCAGGCAGCTCATAGTCCCAGAGATGGTGCCAGGAGAACCAAAAGGAAGACTTAGCTGAGGAGAAGTCTAAGGGCCTTACCACTGAGTCACCTGGAGCCTGCCAGCTACATCTGCCCAGCCCAGTGTCCTTCCTTTCTAAGGCTCTCCCTGTGTAGGAGGGAAGTGCTCCATATGAAGCACTCATGGACTGAAGTATATGGTGCCCAATATGAAGGAAATATACCAGACTAAGAAATGCTTCTGGCCTCCAACTCAGCGATTGCTAAATGGAAACCTGAGAGAGAATTAATGTGGAAGTGGGGATTTTGTTTGCTTGGGGAGCACAATGAGATCTCCCCCCATGTCTCCGTGAACACATCAGTAAATTCTATGGTTCTCAAAGAGGGATAATTTCATCCCCAGAAGCTGAGGAAATGGCTCGCATATGTGGTGGGAAGTGAAGAAATGGGTGGCTACTTAGTGAGGTCCAGAGCCATGAGTCACAGGTTTGTGAGCTGACTCTCCTGCCGTCAGGCAAGACTCTGTCCAGGGCGAGCCTTCCGAGGGAGAAGGAAAAACTGTCTCATGGATACCTACTCATTTCATCCCCAACTGAATCATCCATGGTTCATTGCATGCCTTGTACCATCCTGGATATGCAGGGAAGGCCAGTGTCTTTTGTCCAGCAATATCTTTGTGCAGTTATCTTATTCTTGGTTTCCCTCTAATGGGTCATTCTCACATTGGTGAGTCATGTGTCTTGGGCTGGCCTTCTAGACTTATCTAGCTCTTCCTCAAGCAAAGTGGCCCTGTCTCCTCCAACTCCCATTACATTTCTTCTGGACTGTGGGTGGGGGTAGGGAACAGAGCAGGTGTCCTCTTTCCTGTGGTGGAACATGTCTGAAGGCTGCTGAGGAGTCCCTGTGCTCATCACACCCCAACTTCCTTTACCCAGCACTCGGTCCCTGAGGGTGAGGTCACTCACGTTTACTCTTGGTGGAGTGCTGAAAGTACCGTATCCTCATCACATGCATTTCAGTGTATTGTCCACAATATTTCACTCACCCAATTTGAGTGAATGAACACAGAAATGTGACGCTCTGCTAGCATCTAAGTTCAGGGGGGTAATCTTTAGTAAAAGAGATCCACAAAAATCCTACTGAGGCCTGGCACATGGCTCATGCCTGTAAGCCTAGCTACTCAGGAGGATCGCAGTTCCAAGACAGCATGGGCAAATAGTTCACAAGACCCTATCTCGAAAATACACATCACAAAAAAGGGCTGGGGGAGTGGCTTGAGGTATAGACCCTGAGTTTAAATCTCAGTACCAAAAAAAAAAAAAAAAGAAAGAAAATCCTACTGAGACATGACAGGGTGTTTTTCAGCAGTGAAAATGAGTGAATTGCGGGTATGTGAAATAAAATGAATAAATCTTAGATGCAATGTTGAGTGAAAAAAAATGAAGTCCCAGAATCTGTTTATGTATCTATGTGTTTGTCTGTGTATCTGTGTAGCTGTGTTTCTATGTATCTGTCTGTCTACCTATCTATCTATCTACCTGCACTATCTTATAAAGAGAAAAATAAGTTAAATTCTAACTAGGTAGTTGGATATTTTAGTAGTATGTGTGAAACACCATGTGTGTGTATTAGTTTCCTGTGTCTGCTGTAACAAATTACCACAAATTGTTGGCTTAAAACAAAAGACTCTTATTCTCTCACAGTTCTGGAGGTCAGAAATCTGAAATTAATTTCACTGGGCTAAAAATCAAGGCATTGGCAGGGTTAGGCTTCCTCCAGAGGCCCTGGGGAAGAATCTGTTCCTTGCTTCTTCCAGACCACTGTAGCTGCCAACAATTCTTGGCCACCTCACTCCAATGTCTGTCTCCATGGTCACATTGCTGCTCTTCTGCAGGCAAATGTCCCTCTACTCCAGAACACTTGTAATTGCATTTAAGACCCAAATGGGTAATCCAGGAGAACTTTCCTACCTCCAAATCCTCCATTTAGTCACATCTGCAAAAATCGTTGTCATGTAAGGTAACATTCACATCCAGGGATTAGGAGGTGGACATCTTGCGGTCTATTATTCAGCCTATTACTACACTGCTCTTTCCTACCCTACCTTATTTCTATACAACGCTACATTAAACTACACTACGCTACTCTATCGTACCTTATAATATAGTACGCTGTACATCACAGAGACCTACAAGTACTTCAAATCAGAGCGGCATGGCTGGGTTTGGAAATGTGCTAGTTTGTAAGCTAGGTGGCCTTGTTAAACAGGTGCTCGTTTTATTATACTTTGAACTGACTCTTTTTTTAATTTAAGGGGGTTAGTTTGAGCCAGTAATTTCTTATCTTTTTTTTTTTTAAAGAAATATAAATCAGGTTAATTATACTTGTAATCCTAGTAATCAGGAGGCTGAGGCAGGAAGACTGAGAGTTCAAGTCCAGCCTGGGCTACATAGCAAGATCCTGTCTCAAAAAAAAAATAAAATTTAAAATAAGAAAAAAGAAATACATCAACAACATGCTGGTGAAGCTCTTCCCTATACTGTGGTGGATAGGTAGAACAGTGCAGCCACTCTGAAAAGCAGAATGGCAGTTTCTTTCACAACTAAATATACTCTTCCTATACAACCTGGTAATTATACTCTGGGCATTTATCTTACGTAAATGAAAACTGTTGTCCACACACGACCTGGACACAAGGCTCACAGCAGCTTTACTTGTCATAGCTTCAAAGTGGAAACACCCAAATGTCCTCTAGTAGGTGACTAGTTAAACTATTGACTTGGATGGACCTCAAACGTGTACCAGCTGAGTGACAAAGGTCACATAGTATATGGAACCATTTATATTACATTCTCAAAATCACAAAATTATGAAGATGGATTGCAGACTGTGGTTGCCAGGGTCTAGGCGTGGGGTGGTGAGGAAAAAAGGGTAGAAATTGATTCTAAAGAGGCAGCCTGAGGGAGATCTTTATGATGCTGGAAGATACTGTATCTTGATCTGGTGGTGCTTTCAGAAACCTGTGCCTGTGATGCAATGCAAATCACAGGATGCAAATACATTGTATCCACATCATTTTCATGCTTCTGACACTGTAGCATAGTTATGTAAAATGTAATCATTGGGGGAAACTAAAGGTACCAGGGACCTCTTTATGCTCTCATTGCAACTTCCTGGAAACCTACAAATGAAATTCACAAAACTGATTAAAGGTAGAAATGTAAAACTTTCAAAAGAAAAAACAATGCAAGACTGTACTTGCTTTTATACCGTCCCACACTCAGCACAAAGCCTAACTTCTTAGCAAACATCTCTGATCTTCTTCAACTCACCTTTTACAAGAGGGTAAGTTGCCAATCAGTCACATAGTTGTTCAGCACCATCTCCATGCACCTGCCTCCGATGTGAGGCGCTTGTTCCTTGTGCGAGAGAATCTTTCCCACCTACCAGGCTTTTGTCCTCTCTCCAGATCTCCCTGGCTATCTATCGGCCGTCAGCTGTTGACTGTCAACTGTCTGGCCATCTGGCTCCCTTCACCAGGCCTTATCTGTAGCAGGCGCCCTCTGATTTTCCTATCACACTCTGTTCATCAGTACAGGGAGCAAACACAGTGTTTCTCCTCTATTGTGACCTGCTAGAACTTTCCTCCTCTGCTGCCTGCTTTTAAATATCTGTCTAAACCTGCCTGGCTGCCTGTTTATCACCAACTGTGACCATTGGGCAGCAGTTTAAAAATATTTCCTGACAAAAACCACCCACTGGAATTTGATGTATTCCTTCTCTTTTTTTTTATTATCAGAACTGGACTTTCCCTAGCCACCTGGCTGTTTCCCTTCTTTTCCAATAAACGAATTCCAGCTAGGATCAATAACATTCCCCAAACAGGCCAGGAAATTCCAAATGTGATAAACCAGAGAGTACAGTAGATGGCGGAGGCACTTACTGACCTGGGACTCTTGGCTTAGAACACTCAGAATCACAGTGTCTGGAGACTGCCCAGGGGGCTGTGGCCTGGGACCAGGGCAATATCAGGTTATAACCACCTGCCCACCATTCTTTCCTCAGTACTTCTGCAGAATGTAAAGTTTTTGAGATCTCTAAAAATAGCATTATTCCACCCTATTCTTGACAGTTCGGTTGCATATTGAACTCTCCATCCCTTTGACACAATTTTGTTGACACTCTACTGTCTTCCAGATTCCAATATTGTAGTATGTCTGATGTCCTTCTGTTTCCCACTCGTGGGACTCTCACTTTTTTCCTACTTTTCTCTTTCTCTCTCTCTCTGGAAACTTTTAAGATCTTCTCTTTTTCCCAGTATAATTGTCACTATAATTTTAAATGACGTGACATGGTAAACCCATTTTCTTCATTAGGTCCAGGCCCACGATGGGCCTGCTCAGGCTGTGGAGTAATGTCATTATATACTGAGAAACAGCTTGTATTACCTATTTAATAATTTCCTTCACTTATTTTTTTCTAGCCTCTCTTACTTGAGCTGATATTATTCGGATGTAGAATATTCTGGATTGTTCCTTTAATTTTGTTGTTTTCTATATAGCCCAGATTGGCCTCAAACTCACTATGTAACCCATATTGGCTTCAAACTCTTTTATTTATTTATTTATTTTATTTTATTGTTTTATTATTCATATGTGCATACAATGTTTGGGTCATTTCTCCCCCCTGCCTCCACCCCTCCCTTACCCCCTGCCCCCTCCCCCTTCCTCTCCCCCCAACCCCCTCAATACCTGGCAGAAACTATTTTGCCCTTATCTCTAATTTTGTTGAAGAGAGAGTATAAGCAATAATAGGAAGGAACAAGGGTTTTTGCTAGTTGAGATAAGGATAGCTATACAGGGCAAACTTTTTTTTTTTAAATAAATTTTTTATTAGGAAATATTCATTGTACAGGGGGATTCATAGTGACAATTCTGATTAGACTTATATTGTACATTATTTACATTGCCCCATTGTCTCTCCCCCTCAACCCCCTCCCCATCCCACTTAAAGCAATTGCAAGAGGTTATTTGGTTCTGTTTCATATAGGTATTTGAAGTCCATCAACCATACACTGTCACCTTAATCTCCTTCCTTCACCCTCCCCCTTCCCATTATTACCCCTCCCTCCACACACACTGTGCCTATTTTTCAGTCCTGATTTTCGTTATTAATATTTAAGTTGATGTTCAAAGGGATGTCTCAGTGTATGCCCTCTGTGGGTGTGCCTTACTTTGGTCTGATCAATCCCTTCGAGTACTCTCCCTTTACCTCCCTTGCTCTATTTTCAACAGATTTATATCCTCTACCTTCACATCTTGTGGTAAGTGATATTACTGATGCTCCATCACTCTCTTTTCCTTTCTCTCTTTCCCTGAGTTCCACAGAGTAGTTCCACTGTTACAGACATGATCTACATTTGAGTTTGTATATGACTGTGCTTGTTTTTGTGTATATGTTTATCTATGGGTCTATCTTTCCCGTATGAGGGAAAACCTGTGTCTTTTGTCTTTCTGATCTTGGCTAACTTTACTTAACATGATATCCTTCAATTGCATCCATTTACCTTCAAACCCCATGTCATTATTCCTGTGGCTGAGTGACATTGTGTCTATGTACCACAATTTCATGATTCATTCATCAGTTGTAGGGAACCTGGGTTGTTTCCAGAGCTTGGCTGTTGTAAGTAGTACTGTGATGAACATCGGTGTACAGGTGTCTCTATTGTATCCTGTCTTACATTCCTTTGGGTAGATGCCCAGGAGCGGTATCACTGGATCTTATGGCAGTTCTATCTCAGTTTTTTGAGGAATCTCCATACTGCTTTCCATGGTGGTTGTACTAATTTGCATTCCCACCAGCAATGTATAAGCATTCCTGTTTTGCCACATCTTCTCCAGCATTTGTAGTTGTTACTGCCCTTGAATATGGCCATTTTAACTGGGGTGAGATGAAATCTAAGTGTTGTTTTGATTTACATCTCTTTTATAGACAGGGAAGTTGAACACTTCATGTGTTTACTGGCCATTTGTACCTTTGAGAGTTCCCTGTTTAATTCATGTGCCCATTTCTTCATTGGGGTGTTGATTCTTTGGGGGCTGAGTTTTTTGAGTTCCTTGTAGATTCTGGATACTAGTCCCTCATCAGACGAGTAGCTGGCAAACATTTTCTTCCATTCTGTGGGCTGTCTCTTGAGTCTGGTGACTGTTTCCTTTGCTGTGCAGCAAACTCTTGATCCTCCTGCCTCAGCCTCCTATGTGCTGAGATTACAGGCATGAACTACACCCTTGCTCCTCTCATTATTTTTTAAATCTTTCATCTTCTATTGCCTATATTTTGTCTTGTTCATCAACTCTCAGAGATTTTATCTTCTACTTTTTTTATTGAGTTAAATTTTTGCTGCAAGATTTAAATTTTCAAGGGCACTTTTTCTTTTCTCTAGTTATTCCTTCATAATATCCTCTTCATGTTTCATAGACATCTCTTCCAATTTTTTTGAGGACGTTGGAGATTTTTCTTAAATTCTGCTCTCTGCATTAGCTGTTTCCTCCAAGTTTTGTTTTTCTTTCTTGTTTCAAAATCTTCTCATATGTCTTTTGTGTTGAAGGTTTCCAATGAATATCTGGCAATCTTTAGTCATCTGGTCAAATTTAAGAGTGAGATATTACATAACTCACAGGCAGGTGTACAGGTGAGGCTTATTAAATAGTAGGCTCTGCTTCATGAAGATGAAGTGGCAACCTTTCTATCACGGACCATGTGTGTTGCTGTAGCAGGATACCTGAGACTGAGTACTTTATAAAGAAATGAAGCGTACTTAGTTTACACTTTTAGAGGTTTAAAAGCATCACACTGGCATCGGCTTCTGGTGACCACCTCATGGCAGATAACACTACATAACAGGAGTGTGTGCAAGAGTTACAGAAAGGGGGAGAGGAGTCACATGGGAGGCAGAAAGCAACACAGCAGATGAAGGAAGCCAAATTCACTTTATAACAACCCATTCTTTTTTTTTTTTTTTGGTGGTGGTACAGAGTTTGAACTCAGGGCTTCATGCTTGCTAGGCAGGCACTCTACCACTGCACCAGCCTATAACAACCCATTCTTGAAGTAAATAATCCACTGACCCACTCCTGTGAGACAGTTATTAATCCCTCCTCAGGGTGGGGTCCCCATGACCTGACATTTCCCATTAAACCACATCACTTCATGATCCACTGTCTCTCAATGATGTCACATTGGCCACCGAGCTTCCAGCACATGGATCTTTGGTTGACAAACCATATTTGAACCAGCATGGTCCTTTTAGTTGGGGCTCTTAAAATGTCAGGATCTGTAGATCTTTTCTTCAGAATATGTAAATCTCTGAATCTTCTCTCTCTTTCTCTCTTTCTCTCTCGGTGGTACTGGGGTTTGAACTCTGGGCTTCATGCTTGCAAAGCAGGTTCTCTACTGCATGAGCCACCCCACCAATCCCCTGGAATCTTTGGGTCTCTTTCACAGATGACTCCAGTCTTCTGCCTGTGTGCTACACTCCTGGCTGCCATTATTCAGAAAAGGGATGGTTAAGGGACTGTCTGTGCTCAGATTTTCACTCAGTCTCCCTATTTTCAACAGAGCATCTCCCTCCCACCCTCCTCTAAGATCTCGATGTGCTGATACTCTGGAGTGGGGAGCCTCTTATGTTCAAATATTCCAGAAAATAAATGCCTAATTTCTAGAAGTGGAGAATGGAGTGGGGTGGGCAAGGTGGAGAGGTGAGAGGAGAAAAGACATGGTGTTACAAATCTTCTGTGTATAGTTTTCAACCAGTCCTCAGTTTGTATTTCCATAATTGGCCTATATCTTCCCAAATACATAACACCCGGATTTGTGAGACTTTCCAGATTTCTATGGTATAAACTGCTGGCTTCTCACTGTGCCAGTCTTGTATGAGCTGCCTTGGTTCTCAGTGTGCCTCATCTTGGAGTTTGGCTTTCTCAGCACTGCTCTATTAATGGTGACTCTTTTACTCACTTCTTCCGAAATGTTTCCACCTCAAAGTGGCTCTTGTCTCCTTTGCACTCTGTGTGTGCAGGTGTGTGTGCATGTGTGTGTGCGTGCATGTGTGTGCGTGTGTGTGCATGTATGTGTGTGTGCATGTGTATGTGTGTATTTTGTTGTATGTGTGTCTAACTGGTCTTTCACACAGAAGATATTTAAATGTATGTGCTTAATAAACTATGTTTGTTTGAAAATCCCTGACACAAATTTCCAGAGGGCTCAGAGGAAGATGGTAGTGATTTCCCTTCATCTTTACCCCAGTTTTTGTGACCATTTGGACAGCCTTATGACATATTAGGCAAAGCTGCAGTTCTAGCATATTTGATAATGCTTTTCTGTAATTGTCCTAACTTCATTTATTCAATGAAGGTCAAAATCTGTTTGGCATAGATCTGTCATATGATCCAGCAGTACCACTCTTAGGGATATACCCGAAGGAATGGGACTCAAGTTATTACAAAAGCACCTGCACACCCATGTTTATTGCAGCACTATTCACAATAGCCAAGCTATGGAAACAGCCAAGATGCCCCACTACTGATGAATGGATCAAGAAAATGTGGTATTTATACACAATGGAATTTTACTCAGCTACAAAGAAGAATGAAATTTTGCCATTTGCAAGTAAATGGATGGAACTGGAGAACATTATCCTAAGTGAAGTTAGTTAGACTCAGAAGGCCAAAAATTGCATGTTCTCCCTCATGCAAATTATAGACCTAAAACAAATACAGTAATATTATTGGACGTGGGTCACACACTCAGGGGAGAATGCACATGGGAGAATTAAGGAAAGAGAAGGAAACCTAAAACTTGAATGTGGTTGATGTGCTCCCTGTAGAGGAGCGAATATAGTAATCTTAAACTGATAGAGGTCACTATGGAAAGGGAACCAGAGAGTAGTGAAGAAGTCTGGTAGGGACGAACCATTGTGAGTTGTGCATGGAAGCAATGCTAGGAATCTCTCTGTATAGCTATCTTTATCTCAGACTAGCAAAATCGCTATCTCTTATGTTTTCTCTTCAACAAAATTGGAGAAGAAGAGGGCAGAACAGATTCTGTCTGGAAATGGTGGCGGTGGGGGGGAGGGGAGGAAAGAGAAGAGCGGGGAGGAGGACCAAACAATGTATATACATGTAAGCAAATGTAAAAACAATAAAATAAAAGGAGAAAAAAAAGTTTGGTTATTTTCCTTACTCTTTTGGTATGCATTTTGCCAATTTTGTTTGGTGTTCATGTTCCAAGCTTTGGTATTAAGGATGGAATAAGAGCAAACATTGTGTTGTGTCCTAATTCCTAGTAGAAATCCAAATCATAAGCCCTAAGATTTTTAAACTCAAAGGCTAGGAGTTGGCTGCTGGAAAAGAGTAAATGTTTTCACTACAAACAAAAGAACAATCTTTCCACAAGCACAAAAAATGTGTTCCCCACCACTTCCGAGTGCCATAAAATTTCTTAATGAAAAGGACCTTGGATGTCCAATCTGACCACTCAGACAATATTGAGAGCCCCCTCCCTGCCCACCCCACCCCAATGAGGAAGGGAGGGGCTCGGCTCGCACTCTTCTGAGGATGGGAAGCTTACTCTCCTGTTAGGCAGCCTCCTCTTCTATGTCTTGACTGGTATTTTTACCACCTACCTCATATTGAATTCTGGTATGTCCAGCTTCTGCTGAGAGCTTCACAAACATCTCATTTAACCCTCACTGCCGTCCTAGAAGTGTTGTCAGCTTCATTTTAAAGTTCAGAGAATGTTACTGTTTGCTCAAGACCCACAGTTCATGAGAGCAGGGCCAGGAGGTGAGCAGTAATTGGTCTGGATATGACTCCTTCTTCTTTGTTATTATTCCTTTTGTCTATCCCATAATATCCCCTCCCTACAGTTTCCATCCACTGAGGCCACAGGGGAAAAAGTCAGACTTTTCTTCCACATGAGCACTCTTCAGCTATTTCAAGATAGTTATCTGATGTCCATTCTACTCTAAACTAAAGCTTTCTTGAGAAAAAATAAAAATAAAAAAAGAAGATCAGATCTGCTTTCAGGACTTTAAGTGTGCATCCCCTTCGGTTTCTAAGTTGCTTTCTCAGTCGGGGCACCTACAGCCTTGTAAGAGGACAGGTGCTGATCTCAGTGTATAGCTGGAAGCTGCTGCCCTACTCCCACACTGGGAAGGAACAAGACGAGCCTATATGAGAGCATTCCTGGCTTTCACCTGGCACAGCCAGTATGCCAGTCACTGAAGCCATCCCACCTTTAATGATGGAATTCCTTCAGGAGAAGACTCAGATGAATCTTTCTTTCTTCCTCTTTCCTCCCTCTCTCCCCCCTTCCCTTCTTTCCTTCATTCCTTTCTTCTTCTTCTTCTTCTTTTTTTTTTTTTTTTTTTTTTTTTTGAGACAGGGTCTCTCTATGCAGTCCAGGTTAGCTTCAAATTCACACTCCTCCTGCCTCAGCCTCCCAAGTGCTGGGACCCACAGAGGCCCGGCCTCCTACATCAGAATCTGCAAGGGAGGCCCCTGCCACTTTAACAAGCCTCTCCAAGGGATTCCCATCCCCACCTAAGTTTGGAAAGCACTGTTTTGGGGAGTTCACAGCCTGAAAGTTCCATTCTTTGTATACATTTAAAAAGTAGAAGGGAAAACAGAGCTCAATAAAAACGGTTAATTTTATGTTGACTTGGCTGAACCACAGGGCCCAGATAGGTTCTGTCTATGTCTGGGAGGGTGTTTTGGATTAGATTAATGTTTAAACTTTGTGGAAAGCAGATTGTGAGTGAGCCTCATCCATTAGTTGGAGGCCTGAACAGAACAACAACAAAAAAATTGATCTCACCCGAGTAAGGGTGAATTCTGCAGCAGATGTCTTTGAACTTGAACTGCAACACATCTCTCTCTCTTGGGTCTCCAGCCTGATGGAATCACCGTGTAGATTATGGACTTCCAGCCCTCATAATTATGTGAGCCAATTCCTTACAATCAATCAATCCCTACCCCCCAACCCATGCTCATACAAATGCTTCCTATTGGTTCTGCTTCTCTGAGCATCCTGAAAGACACAAAGATCAATTTTTAAAGGTTTCAGATGGAGGGCTTCTAATCTTTTGAACTTTCTCTTTTCAGTGTCTGGCTGCTGTTTTGGAAACTGGTTTTGAAATACTTAGTTGCATCACAAAGGAGAGTGGATAGCAGATTTGAGAAGAGGACAAATGAGGAGAGTTGGAGGGTTCTTTTGGAGGCAGGGAGAAGCTGAAAAGTAATTGCTGCTTCATGAGTCACCAAAAGGACTATGACAACCTTGACCTATTCTTACTGTGACAATGCCCATAATCAAATACTCCTGGAAAGCAGCAGGAGCAAAGGCTGAGATTGTGTGTGTGTGTGTGTGTGTGTGTGTGTGTGTGTGTGTGTACACGTGCAATGGAGATTGAACCAGGGCCTTGATCATGCTAGGCAAGCGCTCTACGTAAGACCTATATTTAATGCTATATTTGTTTTCAAAGATACCAAGATATAATTTACACACAGTAAATCTTCCTTTTTAGGTAGAAAGTTGCATACGTTTAGCAAGTGTATTATTATGCATGTTATGCATAGCCACTATAATAATTATGATGCCGAATGTTCCCTTCACTCGGGAGTTCCTTTGAATCCCTTTTAGTCCATTCCCTCCTCCATTTCAGCCCTGGCAACAACTGATTTATTTTCTGTCAGTACTATATAGTTTTGGTTGGTTGGTTGGTTTGATTTTATCATGGCCAGTCAGTACTGTCTAGTTTTAATTAATACCATTTAATTCCATTAAATGTGTCTGGCTTCTTTTGCTTAGCATAATGTTTTTGAGACTTGTTGAACTTGGTTGGTGTGGATCAGTAGTTTTTCCTTTGTACTGCTGATGTGTCAGTTTATCCCTTAATCAGTTAATAAACAGTTGGACTGTTTTAACTTTGGGGATATTATGAATGGAGCTGCTCTGACCCTTCCCACTCAGGTCTTGGTGCAGATATGTTTTCATTTCTGTTGGGCAAATACCCAAGAGAATGGGACTGCTGCACTGTATGTTAAGCATGTGCTTACCTTTGTAAGGAACAAACTAGTTAACCAGTTAACCAGTTGCTTTTGAAGGTGGGTGAGCCATTCTATATTTACAACAGCAATGTCGTACTGATTTGTTTTGAGAAGGACAATGCATTGTAGACAGATCTACAAACACTCCTATTTTGTGTCATCAGCACCAACATAGAGTTAGTTCTGTGTAAAGAACTACTTAAGAGTGCTGGAAACCAGGTGTGGGGTACATACCTGTAATCCAAGCACTAGGGAAGCTGAAGCAGGAAGATTGCGCGTTCTAGGCCAGCCCTGGTTACATGGTGAGGCACTGTCTCAAAAAGGGAGGGAGAGAAAAAAATAGAAAAGGAGAAAAAAAAGAGTGCTGAACTTGGAGTCAGACTGAGCTGGGTCCATTACTGAATTCAACAAAATTGCTTCCATAACTTTGGAAAAGTAACAAAATCTCTCCAAGACTAGCTGTATTTCCATCACCTGTAAAATGGAGATAAGTGCAGACCCTCTATGCTTAGGGATACATGAGGATTAAATGAGATAAAGCATTTTCTCACAATACAGCACCTGATCCATGATTTAGATTGATATAAGGTACTCGATTGCCTTCTTTGGAAGAGTACTTGTTGCAGTAAAGTTCAGCTCTTACTTTACTTCTTTGGAGTTTCTTTTGGGCAATAATTTAGAACCCAGGAAAGCCACAAGCAACTGAAAAAGATGCTTTATTCTTGGAAGACAGTATATCTGTAGTTATTTGGGAGAAACAACCAACAAGCTGTTTTATTCCCTCTCTAAATTTCCTGACCTCAGACTCCTAATTTGTAAGACAAGTAATTATTCTCACCCTGCCTCTCTCACAGAGTTGACATGAGATCAAAGGAAAAACTGAACATACAAACTATAAAGTGCTACATAAAAATTTGGCACCAGTGAAAGTTTCAGAGGATAACTTTCATAAGATATGACTTAGAAATAAGATAATGCATCCTTTTATATACTTCTTTCTTCTCATGTTTATTGGAAAAAATGATAGCTGGGGAAAGATGCAGAAATTTTTATCAAAATACGGATTCTGCTCGAGGATACTTTGTCCCATTTGAAACAAATGCTGCAATTGAATCCCCCATTATGAGGTAGTAAGAGGTGAGACCTTAACTAGGTGATTAGCTCTGCCTCTCTGGATAGACTATCTCAGCCCTGCAATTAACGAATTAATGGGCTGATGAGTTATCTTTGGTGTGGGTCTACTATAAAAGCCAGTTTGGCACTTTCTGTCTGGTCATGTGATTCCTGGCACTGCCTCAGGACTCTGCCAGCAAGAAGGCCATGGTCAAATGCAACCCCTCAACCTTGGATCAGAACCATAAGTTAAAAAAACAATTTCTCTTTTCCTTAGAATTCATCCAGTATTATATTATTAGTGTCAGAAAACTGACCAAGACAGATACCAAGAGGATCACATAGATACACAAGGTACCACATAGCTCTCAACCAGTTCTAGTCCAGTTCCAGTACAAAAAGAACACACAGCACTTTTCACACACTACAGAAAGGCAGCATGGGAGATATCATGCAGTAGTGTGGTAGCTACAGAAGAATGGTGTCTCTGCACATTCGTCCAAACACTGGCTTTCAGCTGCATACTTAGATGGCACACGAGCTTGAACTTGCCACTCAAAATTCCTTTTTTTAATGATACTGGAGATTGAACCCAGGACCTGGAGCATGCTAGGCAAGCACTCTACTACTGAGCAATAGCCCCAGACCTTGAAATTCTTTTTGAGACCCTAATTAAAACAGATCCCATGAAAAAAAAAAAAAGCCATTTGCCCAATGGAGTTTTTGACAGTATGAGGAAAGTTTTGATAGAAATACGAATTATTTAGCTATCCACTAGAGCCATGCAGGTGAACAAAATATAAAGTACAAAACTTCATATGAGAACAAAAAGGTTGTATGTGTTCAGAATGGAAAAGAATTAATTGTGACTTTAATTATTTATGAGCAATGCCAGGCAATCAGACTAAGCTTCTAAGTCATGTTCTTTTTCAGGAGCCCTCACTTCAAGGTTTGGGTTTGCTTTTGCTGGTCTGTGAAGGAAGTCCAAATCTACCTCAACTACCCAATGGAAAGAGGACCTTTGACACAGTTGGCCCTTAGACTTAGCCAGCTGTATGGATTCCCAAGTATAGAAACTTAGAACTTCTTCTCTACTAAGTCACTTTCCTACTACATAAGGTCTGAGCATTTGTCGTTTTTAAAGCTTAGAAATAAAGGAATTAATCGTGTTTTTAATTTGCTGATGAATAAGTACATTCATCTATTTTTTTCCACATATTTGTTAGTGTAGACATTCAGCCAAAAATGTGAGAATTCACTGGGGCCACAAACATTATCACACATATCATTTTCATGACAATTCTGTGAAATAGGTCTTTTATATATTACATTTTTACATATATAAAATGTGATCAAAATACTAGATGTAAGAAGTTGGTACCCAGCATACCAAGAAAATCCTAAATCAGCACTAATCTACTTCACATACACACAAACACATACACACACACACACAAACACACACACACACACACACACACACACACACACATATAAATTCAGAGGTTAGGAGTAAGGCTCAGTGGTAGAGCACTTGCCTAGAGTATACAAGGCCCTGGGTTTGATCTCTAGCACCAGAAAACAACAACAACAACAACAATGACCAACAAAGATTACCCCCCAAAAATCCACAGAGCACTTTACATATGCTATAGTAGTCAGTAGTCAACAAACTGAATTCAAATAAACTCCAAAATCAGTGACCCAATGAAGAAATGGGCAAATGCATTGAACAGCACTTTTTCAAAGGACGAAGTCCAAATGGCTAAAACACACATGAAGAAATGCTCAACATTCCTGGCCATAAAGGAAATGCAAATCAAAACCATGTTAAGATTCTACATCACTCCTGTTAGGATGGCTATCATCAAGAACACAAACAACAAAAAATATTGGCAAGGATGTGAGGGGAAATGACCCTCATACACTGCTGGTGGGAATGTAAGCTAGTACAACCACTTTGGAAAACAATATGGAGGCTTCTTAAAAAACTAAACAGATCTGCCATATGATCCAGCAGTACCACTCTTAGGGATATACCTGAATGAATGTAAGTCAGGATATGATAGACACCTGCACACCAATCTTTATTTCAGCAATATTCACAATAGCTAAGCTATGGAAACAATCCAGATGCCCTACAACTGATGAATGGATTAAGAAAATGTGATCACACACACACACACAAATGGAGTTTTATTTAGCCATAAGGAAGAATGAAACCATGTGTTTTGAAGGTAAATGGATGCAATTGGAGGACATGTTAAGTGAAGTAATCCAGGTTCAGAAAGACAAAGGTCTCATGTTTTCACTCATATTTGGGAGATAGACACAATACAAATGCAAGCAATATTATGAAACACAGGTTATGCTAAAGGGAAGGTCACTAATGGGAGAAGGAAGGTAAAAGAAGTAAGTTAAGAAAGTGAATACAGTTGATGTATTTCCTATACATGAATGAATACAGAAATTTTAAACCTGTTGAAATCACCATAAGAAGGGAACTAAGGTAGAAAGGAGAAAAATGGAGGAGATGAACCAATTTGGGATATAATACATAAATATATACATGGAGCTGTCACAGTGAAACTCCCTATATACCTGTCTTAAACAAACAGAAATGTCTTTTTTAAAAAAGCAGAGAACCGGAAGATAAAAACAGGTCCAGTCTGGGGTTGGTACCAGTGGAAGGGGGAGGATATAAGGAAAGGCTGCAGGAGGGCAAATATGGTGGAATATGATGTATTCATGTGTGAAATGGAAAAATGAGAGCTGCTGAAACTATTCTAAGAATAGCAGGAGGGGAGATAAAGGAGAACAATGGAGGGGGTGAGTTCAACTACGATATATTGTAAGAAATTTGTAAATCACAATCCCCCACTGCAACAATAATATATAATAAAAAACCAAACTGAATTCACTTCAATAATTTAGTAATTACAAGGGAATGGTGCATCACTGTCATGTAAATTGATATGTAGTTCATTTTATACATATACAGTAAACATATATAATGGTTAAATACATGCTTAAATAAATACACATATCCACACTACATACATAAATACATATTTACTAATGGTAAACGTATCCATAGTGAGTAAATAGATGCCAGATGGTGTGTAGATAGATAGATAGATAGATGAGAAAACCAAGGCCTAACATGGTCAAAAACTCCATTGTATAAACAGCTTTTTTTAATGTGGTTACTAGGGTCTCAAAAAAATTTTCAAGTGCTAGGATTGTAGCTCTGATGTAGAGTATTTGCCTAGCACGCTAGAAAACCTGGATTTGATTTCCCAGCATCACAAAAGAAAAAAAAAAAAAACAGAAGAAACAGAAAGTCAGAGAATCAAGGAAAGAGTTGCGAGCTCTAGAACTGTATTCTGGTCAGTGAGCCATGGGAAAATCACTGGAATACATCAATTGTTCTCCAAGGAAGTCTACCTCACAAGCAAGAGATGCACCTTCAGCTATCACTGATTTCCTTAATAACCTGATGCAGATCCGCAAGCCTTAAGTTTCTTAATGTTTCTTGAAATTATTATCTTATCAGATAATAAGTGCTTTAGGCTGGGCATAGTGGTCCATGCCTGTGATCCCAGCTACTCAAGAGGTTGAGACAGGAGAATCAAGGTCAACCTGGAACAGAAGAACTAGACCCTGTCTAAAGAAAACAAGTAAAAGCAAAAATGACTATGTGTGGCTCAAGTGGTAGAGCACTTGCCTAGCAAGTGGGAGGCCCTGAGTTTAATCCCTAATACCACAAAACAAGAAAGAAAGAAAAACTTCTTTAAGCTTAGTACCAGTTGTGTTGTTCAGTAATTGCTTTGCTTTTCTGTACACCTAACACATCTTTCAGACTTCACAGTTTTCTGAGTATATAGAGACATAGTCTTTCTCTGTGTTCTCAGGATTTCATGACATCTGCTCATAACATCTTCCTTAATTGAGAGTATTTGATTTCTGAGTCTGAATATGTCCTCATCAGGAAACCTATCTCTGTCCCCTCTGGCATGCAAGTCTACCCCTGAACACCCGTTGCGCTCTTGTGCGCTCAAGAAATTGATCCTCTGCACTTCAGTTTCCTTCTTGCCATTCAGTATTTCACACTGTTTATGGGCCACAATGTCTCCTATTTTTCTGTTGAGTGATGATATTTTAGGCTTAGAAAGCTGTTAGATTAAGAAGAAAATTCTATCTGGGTACAGTAGCTCACACTTGTAATCTCAACTACTTGGAAGGCATAGATTGAGAGGATCAAGGTTTGAGACCATCCTGGAAAAAAGTTAGTGAATCCCACCATCTCAACAAACAAAACTGGATGTGGTGGTTCATGTCTGCAATCCTGGCTATGTGGGAAACAAAAGTAAGAGGACTGCAGTCCAAGGCTGGCCTGAGCAAAAAAAAAAAAAAAAAGTAGAAGACTATATCTTAAAAAAATAACCAAAGCAAAAGGGGCTGTGGGTGTGGTTCAAGTGGAATGGCCATGAGTTCAAACCCCAGTAAGTGCCAGAAGAAGGAGGAGGAGGAGGGAGAAGGAGGAGGAAGAAGGAAGAGGAGGAGGAGAAGAAGGGGGAAGGAGGAAGGGAAAGAAGGAAGGAGAAGGAGGAAGGAGGAGGAGGGAAAAGGAGAAGGAGAAAAAGAAAGCCAGGCATTGGTGGCTCATGCCTGTGATCCTAGCTACTCAGGAGGCAGAGTTCAAGAGGATTGTGGTTCAAAGACAATCTGGGCAAATAGTTCATGAGACCCTATCTCGAAAAAATCCATCACAAAAAAAGGCTGGTGAAGTGGCTCAAGGTGTAGAGTTCATGCCCTAGTACAGAAGAAGGAGGAAGAGGAGGCGGTGGAGGAGGAGGAGGACGAGGACAAAGACAAGGACAAGGACAAAGACAAAGACAACGATGAAGAAGAAAGAAAAGAATGTGGCACCATGAGAAAATGACCACTTTGGCAGGAATGCTGCAGATCACATGTTCAGTGGATCAGAAAGAACTGCAGATTCTTAAGTCTGGACCCCAGACTTAAGGAACCGGGCTCTCTACTGGGGAAGAGTTCAGATATCCACTATTAACTGGTTTCCTTGGAGACATTCTGATGCAGAAGTCAGAAACACTAAGAATGTGATTTGATCATCCAGTCTACTCTGGAAAGAGGCAGCTCAGCTGATCCAAAGCTGTGTTATTCCTCAGCTCTCACTTGCGGTAGAAAATCCTTCTTAAGAGTATGAATAATCCTGGGCCGCAGCCTGTAATCCCAGCTACTTGGGAGGCAGAGATAGGAGGAGCAAGCCTGGGATCTGCCTGGAATTTAAAACTGCGAGACCTTATCTGGAAAACAAAGTAATAGTGAAAGAACTGGGGTGTGTCTCAAGTGGTAGAGAGCTTGCTTAAGCATGAGGTCCAGAGTTTAATCCTCAGTACTACCCAAAAGAAGGAGGAAGAGAAGTTGGGGCTTACTCCTTTGAACAGTTTAACAGGAAAACAAACCCAACCCAACCAACCAACTCACTACCCATCTAGTCATGGAAAGCCAGCCTGGAAGAAGAGCCCAGTTTGGAGAATGCATTGCAAGTTCTTTCTCCATAGACCAGTAAGAAAAGATAACATGATCAGAGCTCTAGAGAACAAAGAGAAAGTCCTTAGTCTTTGACCTGACCAAGAAATGCAGAACTGTCCCGTGCACAATCAGATAAACCCTAAAATGCCTTTCCCCTGGCCTAACTCAATTCAGATAACTGTGTTTGTCTGTGAGAAACCCTCAGAGAAAGCATTCAGGACAAATGACCTCATGCTGGATTTTGCAAAGCAATATGTACACAAGAGCAGAATTTATATCATCCAGTATGTGCCATTCCCCAATCCAGCCCTGGGATGTTCTGCAGTTTCTTTGCCACGTCTGAGTCACTTCCTAGGCCTGGATCCAGAGCAGCCTGTAGACCCCTGGCTATCACACAGACCACATAAGAAGAAAGCAATTCTGTTTCTATTTCTAGGAATGGCGTCTTTGAAAATTATTTTACACTTATCTCACCCATTTTTCTATCCCAGATGTGTTTTAAAAGGAGTTACATGGCTGAATGTGATGTGTTTTTTTTTTCCCTCAAAATAATTTAAATTTTCTATTGTGCCCAACTGAAAGCAAAATCAAAGCGGGGGGGGCAGTAGTGAAAATGCCTAACAAACTCTTGGGAACATTGGAGTAGTCTTGGGGGAAATTCTGGTGCTTTCTTGCTGCCCTGAGGCAGCTAATGCCTTTGCACCTCTGTTTGGGAGGCAGGGGGACTCAGGATCCACCTTTTCTATTCTGGGGAGGTAGAAAAAGTGTTCTGGATTGACCTTTCACCTCTGACCACAAACAACTGACAGTGGCACTCCTTCTGTGGTTGCATGTATTGAGACAACGTTTTTGTAGACGAAAACCTTCAATGCCATTTTCCAGGTTGCTGCTCCCCATGTGGCATTGTGCTGTTTTACAAAGGAGAGAAGCGGGGAGCATTACTCTGTGCTCTGCCTCAGGAGAAGAGGCTTCAGCTATCAAGCCTACTCAGAGAAGTATCCTGGAGACTGGTCTATGCCCCTGCAGGAGGCACTTCCAACCTGGACTATAAGATGATACCTCTGGCCCCAAAAGATCCCACACATTTCCCACTCCACATATTTACTTATTTATTTATTCTTGCGGTTCCGGAATTTGAGCTCAGGGCCTGCAGCTTGAGCCACTCCGCCAGTCCTGTTTTGTGAAGGTTTTTTTTGAGATAGGGTCTCTTGAATTATTTGTCTGGGCTGGCTTCTTACCAAGATCCTCCAGATCTCTGTCTCCTGAGTAGCTAGGATTAGGTGCCAGACCCTCTTTTGGTTTTATTGTAAGATCTGAAATTCCAGCATTGTCGTAGATCTCCTCTGTGATAAATGGGAGGCTTAGATGTTCATCAGGGAACTCCTGTTATCTCACTGAGCTGGTCCTTTAAAAATCAGATATGGCCTCTAGCAGAAAGCTTTCTGTGTTTGGATCATTGGCCCTTTCTATGAGCCCTCAAGGCATGGCACTGTGCTGTCACTTTGTGTTTGTGGACTGTATTCTCTACTGGCCTCCCTGAAGGAGGTTACATAACTGTGTCTCTACTGGGCCTGGCACCTAGGCTTAACTTCATAAACAGTTGTTGAAAGGGTCCTAGTATCTTCAACTATAAAATGACAAAGATAGTGGTTTCCTTTTTCTCCTTCAAAACGAAGAATTCCAAGTTCTCCCTTCAAAATGTTGGTACACTGTAAATCACCATGCAAATGGAAGTTATTATGATAACTTGCTAGGAGGTGTGACCAGTGTCCAAAAAAGGGGCATACAAATCTTCCCCACTGTGAATGTTTTCCTAGGATTAATTCTAAGTGACTACTTAGAACTGCACAGAGAACCACACCCAAAAGGACTTTGCTCTGTCTTTATATCAAAATCTCTTGCCCTGTGTTTCCCTGAAAGAACCTAACCCTAAGGGTGTTCCCAGAGCTTGTCATTTTAAAGAATGAATAACCAGAGTCTGAAAAATCAGACACTTACTCTCACAAGATGTTTAATAAGTAGTTTGGTAGATGATTGTATTAACTACTAAGGTTAAGAGTCTGAAGCCAGAACTTTTTCATTAGCTGTACAGACCATAACAGAGGGGGGCATTGTGGGGAATTGTAGAAAATATGCCAGTTACTTCCTCTCTACCCACAACCCCTCCTTAGGGAACCTACCTCCTCTCCCAGTTGTCTGCCCACAGCTGTTTGGACAGGGATGGAACGTTGTGGTTCAGGCCTTCCTACTTCAAAGAAGAAAAGCCATGGCCAAGCTATGCTGTTGGGATTGCCAGGAGTTTGGACACAGACACTGAGAAGAGTCTGCCTTAGAGACATATGAATAAACTGGGAGACCATGTTGAGCCTGAAGAAGTGAAAGAAGTGAAAAAGATCAATCCTTTGAAGGAGAGGAGGCTTCAATGTTATCAGACTCTATCTGTATGCCAAGGCCAACTCTCAGAAAGGATCCCACATCTAAAATGTAGGTGAAAATAATGAGAATGGAGAGGATTAGAAAGTAACACCCTGTATTTAAATAAGACAGAAAAAAAAACAAATAGAAAAAGTAACCATGCTTACTTATGGTAAATGTAGGAGCAAACAGTACTGACCCCACAGCAATTTTTGTGGTAATTCTGACAAGACTTTCTAGGCTGGTTCTCATGGTGCTGGTGTCCTATTAGGTCTGGTAAGTTCGTGTGAAAAATAAATTGCCTGAGATAGATTCAGTGTCCTGTGAATGGCAGAAAATGGAGGTAAAAAGGACTCAAGTACAAGACTGAGGTGGAGGAGGTGATGGCCCATGTCACTGGAGTCCGGAGTTGTTGGGAAGAAGGATTTTGGTGAGCTGGAGAGTAATACAGTTGGCTGTGACCAACAGTTTACCTTTGCACAGCTCCCTAAGGCACAACTGGGTTGTCCTATTTGGAGACAGTACTTCTCTATAGAAGGAAGTATTCACAGAGAGGCCGGACCCTTGCTGCCATTTGAACATAGCACATCATACTGTCCCTAAATGACTGGGGTGTGATAGGTCTTTACACTTTAAGACACCCCCAAAAACCTCCACTCTCAGCTTGTATTGCTATTATGTTTTTTGTATAAGACTTCAAAGGTCCTCCTCTTATTTCCTTGTTCTATTTTCATCTTTTTCAAGTGTTACATTATTTTTTACTCTTGTTTTTCTTTTCTACCAACCCCCTTTAGGCTTTTTTTTTTTTAAGTCCCTTTTAGTTTTTTCTTTCTTCCCTTTTGGCACCAGCCTGAGCCAAGTGCCAGTGGCTCACACCTGTAATCCTAGCTACTCAGGAGGCAGAGATCAGGAGAAGCGCAGTTCGAAGCCAGCCTGGGCAAGTAATTCTCGAGACCCTATCTTGAAAAAACCCATCACAAAAAAGAGCTGGCGGAGTGGCTCAAGGTGTAGGCCCTGAGTTCAAACCCCATCACCGCAAAACAAACAAACAAAAAAACCCAGCCTGCCCTCCAAGGCTTATGGCTAAGGAGAAGGAAGGTAATCTCCTTCCTGGGTATCTGCCTCGCTCCCTTTTTAACACAATCCTCACACCTTTGCAGTGTTTCAGGCCCATCACATCTTAGAGAAATAATGTTGAAAGTCTGAAAGAACTGTAACCCTGAGGCCATTTGCAGTGCTCTTCCTGAAAGTACAAAGTTTAAGTGAGTTTGAATGTTGGCTTATCTTAGATTCGCATTTGTGGTTCGTTTCAATGATTCATAAACTCAATTTATTGCTCTAATCTTGTATAGGCAGAACTCAGAATTGGCCTGAACATTTCTGGTCCATTTCCAAGTCTACATAATTTCCAGTGATCACCTCCTCATAGTTCTTCGGTATGATCCAGGCTTCTTTATTTGCCAAACTGTTTATTATGTGGAGAGATTGGTGATGCTGGTGGTTTTCTTTTTGGCTACTTTTTTACTTTCATAAATAAAAAAATAAGCTATGCAATATTCTCAAGTAGTAAGTAATCAAATCCATCTAGCTTTTCTTTTTTTTTCTTATTGGTTGAGATGGGGTCTCACTGTTCTGCCTGGGCTGGCCTCAGACTGCAGGCCAAACTGGGATTATAGGTGTGAGCCACTATCCCAGCCCACCTCTCCTTTCTTTAATCAGATGCTCAGTGAATGCCTTCAATGAACCAGGTACTGTGCTTGGTCCTGAGGATGCAGTGAGAGCAATCACAGAAACATGACACATTAGCAACTGCTCTGAGGGGGCTTAGAATCCAGCAAATGTCTCATAAAGAGTGCTAATTGGTCAAGCATGGTGCTGCACACCTGTGATCCCAGCTCTCAGGAGGCAGGGACAGGATAATTGAGAATTCAAGGCTGGCCTGGGCACAGAATAAGATTCTGTCTCAAAACAAAAGAAAACCAAGTGCTAAGGTAGGGTAAGGAGTGATCCTTAGAGGTCCAGTTGAGCAAAATCTCAAAGAAGATGTTTGCATTATTCCAAGATTTACATAGAAGACATTTTATTGTATCTTCCCAAGGGTCATTCCTGACACCATTAAATGTAAGACTATGTCCTCTTATTCTCAGCAATGAAGAGGACCTTGTGCTCAGCATTCTCCTAGTGAGGTCTCTACCTGTATTTCAGGGGACAGGTATCAGGCTGGCCCGTCCTCTTTTCTCATTCTCCCATTTATCTCTGGAAAGTCTCCCTCAGGAGTCCTTGCAGGGCTCAGGACATCTTGAGCACCTAACTTGTCCCTAGTGGGATTCTAGGGAGAATAGAGCACTAGGATCATGCTGAATAAGTGGAGAAGGAGAATTTTCCTTTTCCTGGCGGGGTAAAGATTGTTCTGTATGTAAGACATGCATCTTCTTTTGGAAAACACATTTGTTCATTAGGGCCACTGGATTAAAGAAGGTAAGGAGCCCTAAGTAAAACATTTTTAACAGAAACTTCTAGATTCTAAGTTGTGCTAACCTTTGTGCAGCATCCAAAAGCAGGTAGTGCCTGACGTACAATGAAAGGTGTCATTACTTCAACAGTGCTGTCGTTGCAGCTCTGGCTGGCTGGCGGCCTGTTGAGGATATTGGTCAACCCTACATACTTAAACACTTCCAACCCTGTGCAACTCAGCCCCTGTGATCTGGCTGAATACCTCTGTCCCATCACTTCTTGAGGAAGCCTCATGCTTCTAACTTGTGACAGCCCTCAAGTCTTTGAAGGAAGCTGCTGTGCAGATCAAAACTCTCCAGTGTTCACTAGGCTACATTCTGTCTGCCTGCTTCCCAATCCAAACGGATATAAGCTCTACTTTTTTTTCTTTTTCGTTTGGCCCCTCTTTCTTTCTATTCCAGCAACTTTGCCTGCAATTCTATGAAAACTAATGACTTCTCTCTCCATAGACATGATCAAGTGGTCAAAACTTGAGAAATACAACATGAGGCTTATTTTTGTGACTGTCTTTTGGACTATGTGGGAACAAAAGAGTGGGTATCATCACTGCCAGTTGTTCTGAGGCAGGACTCAATAGTGACATCCACTTTGAGTGTCATTTGCAATTTGCAAAAGTGATAGGGACTAACACTTTTACACACAGGAGCCCAGTGTACATCCTCCAAATATGAGTCACTTCCAGACAGAGCAAGTATCTGATGTAAAAAAAAAAAGACTTTCTTATGCCATAGAATTTCTCCCTTCCTCAAAACTCATCAATGGACCTCCACTGCAAAAAAAGTAGAAAAGCTGAACTTCTGAGTAGCCTTTCGAGTACTAATGTGTACCAGCCAAGCTAGTCTATCTTTTGTCTATCCTCAAAAACTAAGACTAGGTACTTTCATGCCTTTCTTTCTTGATCCCAGCTGTTCCTCCACCTGACGTGCCTTCCTTCATCTCTCTGCCTGATCCAAACTGACAGTTCTAAACATTTATTACCCAACTTAGTCACTGGTTATAATATATATACATGGAAATGTCACAAGGAAACTCCCTGTGTAGCATGTCATTTTTTTTTCTTTTACAAAATTAGAGAACAGGGTGGAACAGGTCCTGCTTGGAGGGGCTAGTACCAGTGGGAGGGGGAGAGAAGGTAGGGAAAGGGTGTAGGAGGGTGAATATGGTGCAAATACTGTGTACACATGTATGTAAATAGAAAAATGATATCTGCTGAAACTATTCCAGGAATGGGGGAGGGGAGATACAAGAGAATAATGGAGGGGGTGAATTTAAGTATGATATATTTGATATATTGTAAGAACTTTTATAAATGCTACAATGTACCTCCACCCAGTATAATTTTTTTTAAAAAGGAGGAGGAGGAAGAAGAAAAAGAATTGTTTGACAACTAAACTCCACTCAGGCCTAGGTAGCCCATCACTAAAGGTAAGGCCCCAGCACACTTATTTGTTTAAAATAGGTTAATGGGGGGGCAACTGTGGCTCATGCCTATAATCCTAGCTACTTGGGAGGCTGAGATCATGAGGATCCTGGTTTGAGGCCAACTCAGGCAAATTGTTTCTGAGACCCCCATCTCCAAAATAACCAGAGCAAAATGGCCTAGAGGTGTGGTTCAAGCAGTAAAGCACCTGCTTTGCAAGTGCCAAACCTTGAGTTCAAGCCCCAGTCCCACCAAAAAAAAAAAAGATTAATAACCATTGGCCTACTTTTAATGCTCAATTCAAACCCACCTCTTCCAGGAGGCCTTCCCTTGTCAAGGCCATGCAGACCAGTCCGTCTTGTTGCCTTTATGATCCACTCAGTGGTACCTAAAACAGCACTACACTAGCTTAGATGCTTTTTTTTTTTTCCCAGCAGTACTGGGGTTTGAACTCAGGGCCTCATACTTGTTAGGCAGGTGCTCTACCACTTGAGCCACCCTGTCAGCCCTTTTTTGTGTTGGGTATTTTTGAGATAGGGTTTCGTGAACTATTTGCCTGGGCTGGCTTCAAAATGCAATCCTCCTGATCTCTGACTCCTGAAGAGCTAGGATTACAGGTGTGAGCCACCGGCGCCCAGCATTTTAGAAGCTCTTTGATGGTGAAACCAAGTCTTAAAACCCTCCATTCTTGGACCATTGGCATGCCCACCAATAAAGGTGAGCTGTGTGAGGATGGGGCAGAATTGGAAAGCTCAGTTCAATCCACGTGAGCTGGGAGCAGGGTTCTCAGAAGTGGAGAGAGGTGGGGACAAAAGCCGTGACACCATAGAGGTGTCATATATCAGCCACATATCAAGAGTTTTGAGGACATCACAATTGTCTGAAGAGAGGCCAACTCTGTTCCAGGCAGATATGTGGAGTCTCCAGAATCTGAGGGTATTAAAAGAGGGTCCCCAGATCTGGACAGTGTGCCAGGAGTGAAGGGAAAGATAGCAAAGAAGCTGTCCAAGATGGAGTTGGACAAGGAACCAGAAGACTAGAGCAGGGGGAGGCAGGCCCACCTCAGAGACACTGACCAACTTCCAGAGTCGTGTTTTAATCATGTATTATCTGAGTAAGGACTACTACGTGACTTGATTCCCTTTATTCCCTCCCCGAATTCCCAAGGGGGTAAAGTACCTACAAGCTATGTTTTATGTCACAGGGAACTGGGCAAGAATGGTTCCGACTGCCAGGGGCCCTGTGCACTCTCCAAGCTGAGTCCCACACTCTGAGGACTGGCCAAAGCTGAGCCAGTCAGGCCAGAATCACCAGAAGAAAATTCCACAAAGGAGTCTTCTGTTTGGGAATCAGCCACCTGGGGTGCCTATTTCATCACACACTCTTTCCTTTCCATGATTCCACAAGTGACAGATATTTTGTAAACAGAGGAACCAGATCTTTCTGATAAAACATTCACTGAAACATTCCCACCCTCCCACAGCAGGAAAAGTCCTCCAGCCAGAACATTTGATTAGAAACAAATTAAGAACACTCCGATAGTCTGCTGGCCCAAGTGGTCCCTCTTGCCATAACGGGCCTTGGGGGGTGGGGACTCCTGGAGGCCTCTCTACTCAGCAGACCCCGGGTCCTAACAAGGAAGCCATCCAAATTCCAGCACCTGCATTCCCCTTCCTGCCCTCAAAAGCCTCCACCCCCATCCCTCTCCCCTAAATTCACTGAACACATGTTCTGTGCGGTTGAGATGGAGGGCCATGAAGGGCATAACAACGACGTGCTGTGTACCACTGCGAGCAAGCCCCCTAGTTGCTCTGCAGAGAACTCATTCAAATGCCAATCCATACAACATGTGAGACAGGTATTGTAATAATTTAGATGGGAGAAAATTACAGCACTGAGAGGTCAACCAAGGTGCTCACTGGCAGCCAGGGATAAGGGGAAATAGAAACTTCCAAGCCAGGGCTGTCTAATTCTAATTATTATTAGTAATAATAATAACAATAATAACAGCTAGTGTGCACTGAGCATTTAGTACAGGCCAAGCATTGTTCTAAGCACTTTAAGTGTACTCAAAACGATCTACAAGCTAAGAACAATAGTTATTTTCTTGTTATCACTGATGGGGAAATAGAGCTCACAAAGAAACTGAACACCTGGTCTGAGGTCACAGTGTTACATGGTGTAGCTGGATTGGAACCTAGACAGGTGGTCTAGGTGCCTTACCATGGTAACTCCCAGTCTTCTCTACTCAGTCTGCCCTGGCCTTCCCAGGCTGGTGACAAAACACATCATTAAATGGCAATGTAGGACATATGGTGTGATGAAAACTTGAGGTGTTTTTAAATAAGTATTGAAATTTTGGGGTGTTAATAGAGATGGATGAAAACTGTGAGAATTCTCTCATGGAAAGTGCTCTCTGCATTGGTCACTAACAGGTGCAAAAATAGGGCTTGATTAACAGGAGAGGATGTAAAATTGGAGCAGACAGAAGTTTTACTAGCATGAGGAAATGTTTAGGTCATGGTGTTGAGTGGAAAGAGAAAGCTACAAGGCTATCTACAGTATGATCTCAATGACAGAAAAGATGCCTCAACTAGGCATAGTGGTGCATGCCTGTAATCTAGGCACTTGGGAGGCAGAAGCAGGAGGATCACAAGTTTCAAGTCAGCTTAGGCTACATAGTAAGACACTGTCTCAAAATTAAATAAATTAATAAAATTTTAAAAAGAAAAAGATGCAAAAAATGGTAAAATTAAACTTCAGTGTTTAAAAATCATCAGGTGTTTATTATTGTCAAGCAATAATAAAGTTTTTACACTCTGCATGTTCTTCCTAAATTGACATGGTTCAAAAAAAATTTTTTTTGATCACCTCCTGTTCTGGTAACTCAGTGACAGCAGTGTCCCAGCATTACTCTGAGAAGTCAGCATTCTGGTAGTGGCCAGACTGTGAAGTCTTCTCTAAACCACTGGCCAAGACCTGGGGAAGCCACCTTTACCCAGTCTTCCCTGGCACACAGAAGTTTATGGTGTCTACTCTGCCAGCACCCACCACACCACACCCCTGCCACCCAGCCAAACTCCTGACCTACAGAGGGAGGCCATGGACTGAATGTGCATCTGTCCCTGTCACTACAGGAAACACTCCTTCAAGCTGAACTTGACTAATCTTTAACTAAAAACTTTGGCCATAATATTTGTGCGCTTCCATGTTTTCTTTATAGCATTGCAGTGTTATATGTGCACAAAGAATAAAAAGTTTCCAGTCCCCCTTCCACTTTTGTCATTTTGTCAGATAAACCAATGGATTGTAATAGAGAAAGCTAACTGATTTAGCTTCAGATTCTACTTTGCAACTCACCTTTAATGACCTACCACTTGCTAAGCTTGATGCAGCAAAGAAGTATCCACAATTATCTGGAAAAGCTACTAAAATCTACTCCTTTTTCCACCTGCACGCTATGTAAGGCCAGATTTTCTTCAGGTACTTCAACCAAACAATATTATAACAACGTAAATGCAGACACAAATATGAGTATGTCACTCTCTTCTACCAAGTCATACAAAAAAGGGATTTTCAAAGATGAGAACAATGCCACTCTTCTCACTAGTTGGGAGAGTTTGAGAAAATATTTTTTAATTGAGGTGATAGTCATATAACAAAATTCACAATTTTAACATATTTAAAGTCTACAATTTGGCGGCTTCTAGTACATTCACAAGGTTATGCAACCATCACCACTACCTAATTTCAGAATGTTTTTATCACCCCAAATAACCCCACGCCCAATAAGAAAGCACTCCCCATTTCCCCCTCCTCCAGCCCCTGTAACCATGAATCTGCCTTCTATCTCCATTGATTTACTTATTCTAGACATCTCATATAAAAAGACATCCAATTTGTAGCCTTTTGTGGCTGGCTCCTTTCACTTAGCATGCAATTTTCAATGTCCATGTACGTTGTAGCATGTATCAGTATTTCATTCCTATTTATGGCTTAGTAATATTCCATTACATAAGAAGAGTAACTTCTAATATTCTATAGCACAGTGGGGTACCTATGGTTGATAACAATTAATTGAATATTTCAAAATAGTAGAAAGGATTTTGAATGGTCCCAACACAGAGAAGTGATAAATGTTTGAAGTGATAGGCCAGTTACCCTGATCTTAAAGTTACACATTATGTATATATATATGTATATACATATATATATGTATATATATATGTATATACATATATATATGTATATATATATATAGAAAGAGAGAGAGAGAGAGAGAGATCTACATATATCTACCTATAGGTATATAAATTTCTCACTGTACCCCCTAAATATATATAATTACGTGCCAAGTAAAAATTAAAAATACTTTAAACAACTTCCTAGCTGATTATACTGTGCAAATGAGTTCAAGAACTACTGCTATATACCAGAAATAATAAACATAAGTTCTTACCTGTAACAAAACAATAACAATAATGACTATTACTGTTATTACATGGGTATGTACAACACCTGGCTTGGGCATTTCTACATTTTGACTAATGAGTAAAATTGCCATGAACATTTGTGTTCAAGTTTTTGTTTGAACAGCATTTTTGGCTCTCTTGGGTATAGACCTACAACTATGGGTCATGTTTTAATTCTGTTTAACTTTTTGAGAAACTACCAAATTGTTTCCTAGCAACTCCTCCATTTTACATTTCCACTAGCAATGTATGAGGTTCCAATTCTCCATATTTGCATCAACACCGTGGTTTTTTTAATTTGCTTTGTTATAGCTATCCCAGTGGCTATAGAGTATCTCCTTGCAGTTTTGATTTGCATTTTCTCAAGGACCAAAGATGTTGAACATCTTTTCATATGCTTATTAGTCATCTGTCATCTTCTTTGAAGAAATGTCTATTTGTTTAAAATGCCCATTTAAAGGAAAATCAAATTGTTTTTTTATTATTCAGCTACAAGTACTCCTTTCTTCTTTTTTTTTTTTTTGTCGGTACTAGGGTTTGAACTCATGGCCTCATGCTGGCTAAGCAGGTGCTCTACCACTTGAGCCACTCTGACAGCCCAAGCTGTAAGAACTCTTTGTGTTTTCTATACTCTATACCTCTATCAGGCATATGATTTGCAAGTATTTTCTCCCATGGGTTGTCTTTTTATTTTGTAATAAAAATAATTTTTATTTTTTAATAGTGCTTTTGATGCAAAAAAGTTCTTAATTTTAAAAGTCTAATTTATCTATTTGCTTTTTGTTTCTTGTGGTTTGAGTGTCATATCTACGACTATATGGCAAATACAGGTCATACTCCCACATTTTATTCTTGAGTTTTTATAGGTTTAAGCTTCTACATTTAGATCTTTGTTCTACCTTGAACTCACTGTCTTATATGGTGTCAGGCAGAGGGCCACCTTACCTTCCACCTGAGAGGTTCCTATAAATTGATCTGAGACTGAAGAGCAACACTGGGTCCCTGCTGGGACTTCCCATGCAGCAACTCTGTTTCATCTTACATTTGCTCAAGTTACAAATAAAATTACACCTCTAAATGAATCTTTTAAAAGCATTTCCTTGCCATCCAGTGGGCATACTGTTTGGTTAAGCTGCTTTATTAGAAAAATGGTTTATAATTAAGTCAAGTCCCTCCTAGAACTTGAACAAGCTGTGAGATAAGGAACCTTGTGGTTCTCCTACTCCACTGCCATCTGAAATAGCTTGAGATGATAATTGAACCACCAGAATCACAGTTTGTACATCATAAAATGCTTCAAAAAAAAAAGCTTTGTTAATAATTTCTATGAAGATTCGTGAGATTTGGGCTTTAGAAATATAATAAAACTGAGTTCATTAAAGTTCATATGCATAAAATGAATACGTACATAAAACTGAATCCATTAAAACTCACAAGCATTAGTAAATGACTTTCTTTTTCACTGTTGGAAAGCAAGAGAAATTAATACATTTTTCTAAAATCACTCCATGCAACTGTTCCTTGAAGCATACAGTAAGTGCTTAAACCATCTCTTGCAGAGTGTTTGCTGCTGTCAGGCGCTGGCAAATTTCCTGCACTTTCAGTGTCACTATGAGCCTGTTGCCTTTGGGAAGTGTTCAGGGATGAAGAGAAGGTACGCTTCTGGTCCACAGCCAGTTTCAAACAAAGAACGGGAAAGATTTAATAATTTGTCTTCTAATTTGGAATGTTTCTCCTGAATTCCTTTTGTGCTATCAGCAAACACAGTGGTTACTTTTCTTGTGAGGCTCCGAGGTTTAAATGCTCTTTCAGGGCATTTTGCTGTTGATTTTTGAGCAAGTACATCACACTGTTGTCATCCTGTGCTGAAGGTGGCTATTTTCTATCAGGTCAAAGAAAGTTCAAGTTTCTGAGGGAATTTTGCATGGACAGAATCCCACATTACAAGACAGAGATGGTTTCTGATGTGACTTTATTTTTAGGATGTGTTCATTGATTATTTTTTCATGTTAATTTTGATCCCATCAGTAATCAATAAATGCATTAAGAGTTACCCTAAAACTTCAGGCTGAATGAAGAATCGATAATTCCATTAAGATTTAAGGGATTTTTCTAGGTTACAAAGCTACAAAGGTTTCTAAGTATAATTTGTGTAACTGCAAAAGAATAACTCAAATGAAGCAGACATTTCTTTTTGGTTGTTTAGTTTTGAATTAATTAATGAAGTGACTGCTGATGTACTTGATGTGTGTCCATCATACATGACAATGGTATTTGACTCAGCCCCACCCGGAGAAACTTTGGAAGAGAGTCTCTTAGCTTCTATCAGAACCTGGATCGTGACATCCTCTGGGAGACTCTTTCCCCTACCCTGTTATTAGTTGACATTTTTCATTTGGCTGCAAAGCATCCTGTAAGATTTGTCAGCACCATCTGTTGTTGGTGCAGTCTGTTTTTGAGATAATAGTTGGTATCTTCCAGTACCTGAAGGCCTGTCCTTGGCACAGGTACCAAGGAAAGTATAGATGAGTCCAACTCTACAATCTGGTGAAAAAGGGAAGGATTTGACACCTGAAGTTCCAGGGAGGAAGCTCTAGTTTTGCAAATCTCATGGCTCACAGCCCTTTCTACTTTTGAGAGGGTCATGTCCCATGGGAATCAAGTGATCACCATCTTGATTCGCTGCCCCCATGGCTGGCACAACCTGCTTGCATCAAGCAGCCTGAATATCTGGACATCACCAGAGACATCTCTTCCCCTCACTAACTATGCCATCAATACTGCAAGCTCACTGCCACCACTGATCTTGGTCCTCATTCCACCCACTTGAAAGAGAGGTCTTTCCATTCCTGGTCTTACTCCTATCCAATCTGTTTCTTCACACAACAGCCAGAGCAATCTTTCTAAAACAAGTTCAGGTCCTTTCGGGGCCTGTGGTTCAAACTTCTTCATGTGACTTACAGACCCTTTGGTGGCCTCACCAACATCTACCCTCACCCCCTCTGAGTTAACTTCTCTCACCTTTCCTTTCGTGTGCTCTTCAGTTGTGCACCCTCTGATAATTCAGGGGCTTTGTTCGTGAAGTCTTTGTCTGAGCTTTCTACCTCTCATTTTGTTAATTTTGCACCTCCAAACAATGTCTCAATTCCCTTGAATTTTCCTCATCACCATTTCTCTCCCACGACCTGTTCCTAGTGCTGGCGGACACCCCTGGTTTCTCTTGTATCTTCAGCACTGAGCTTTGCCTAGACCTTTCTTTCTCACTCCAAAAGCCTGGGTGCTTCTAGAGGACCAGGACAGGTGGACCCCAGGTGTTGCACAGTTCTGAACATTGTGTCTTAACTGAATACTATGCATTACAGCTATCTATTTAAATCTAGTCCTAGTGGCAATCAAAATCATTGAAGTGCATCCATTCTCTGGATTTGAAGCTTTTGAAAATGGAGACCACGCTTACTGCCTTCCCATTCCCCCTTACAGACAGTGGCTGGCAAATGTTTACTGAAGTTATTTCAGGGTGTTGAATAACAACCATTTATCCTACCATTTTCCTTAATTTCTTTTTTTCAAAAATTGAGATATATTTCACATACCATTAAACTTACCCATATGAACTATACAATTCAGTGGGCTTTAATATAGTCACAGAAATGTGTGATCATCAGCACAATCTAATTTTCAAACATTTTTATCGTCACCAGAAGAGATCTGTTCCCATTAGCAATCATTCCCCACCTTCCCTTTGCCTCTAGCCCCACTCCAACTCTGGGTAGCTGACAATGTACTCTCTGTCTCTATCATTTGCCTATAATGGACATTTATATAAGTGGACTCACTCAATATGTGGTCTTTTATATCTGTTTTCTTTCACTTGGCATGTTTTCAAAGTTCATCCATATTGTAGCATGTTTCAGTAATTCATCCTTTTTATCATTGATTAATAATCCATTATATGTGTATACCCCATTTAATTTGTCCCTTTATCAGCTGGTGAACATTTGGGTTGCTTCTTCTTTGGAGCTGTGACGAATAGTGCTGTTAAGAGCATTTGTTTATAGATCTTTGGGTGGACATGTTTTATCTCCTATATTCCTGGAAGAGGAATTTCTGGATCATATAATAATTTTGTGTTTCACCTTTTGAGGAATTATCACTTTTCTCAACCTGTGCATCATTTGCAGGGCCAACAACAGAGTCTGAGGATTTCAGTTTCTCTACGTCTTCATCAACACTCATCATTTCATTTTTATTTTAGCCATTCTGGTGTTTGTAGTGTGTTATCAGACTGTGGTTTTGGTTTGCATTTCCCTGATAACATATGATGTTGACCATCTTCCCAAGTGCTACTGACCATTTGTATATCTCCTTGCAGAAATATCTGTTCATGTCCTTTGCCTTTTAATTAGATTACTTAATTAGGTTTCATACTTAGCACTGGAAAAGAGAAAAAAAGGATTCTTTATATATTCTGGATAAAAATTACTTGTGAGATAAACGATTTGCAATTTGTTTTTTATCCATTCTGTGGGTTGTCTTTTTACTTTCTTGATGGTATCACTTTGTCATGTAAAACTTTTCAGTTTTGGTGAAAATCCAGTTTCTGTTTTATTTTTTTCTTCTGTCATGTGTTCTTCTGGTATCAGACCTAAGAAATTATCGCATAACCAAGAGTCATGAAGACTTACTCTTATGTGCTCTCAGGAGTTTTATAGTTTTGGCTCTTACATTCAGGTCTAGCATCAATTTTGAGCTAACTTTTTGGATCATGTAAGGTAGGGGTTTATATCCATTCTTTTGTGTCAGTTCCACTGATTGAACAGACTTCTTCTCCATTGAAATGCCTTTACACCCTTGTTGAAAATCATTGGCCATATATGCGACCAATATATAGGACTCTCAGTTCTATTCCATTGCATATTGTATATGTCTATGCTTATCTGCTGTGTTTTGATTATCATTTCATTTTTAAAAATCAGTCTCAGAAACTGTAGAACTAGCAGCTTGGAAGGATGATCTCCTTGAATTGGGAGAACATTCTTTTTGGAAGAGAATGGGTGTCAAAGGGAAGGAAGGAACAAACCTATTCAATACCTGCTTTATGTTAGGCATTGTGACACTTTCCTAATATTCACAATATAATAGAATAATCCTACACAGCAGGTAAAATATTATCTTCACTTAAAAACAAGGGAACTAAGTAAGGTTTGCAGGGGATGGGAAACTCACTTAAATCATTTAGCAACTGGTGGAGGAAGTGAGACTTATATGCAGATCCTAGGACTCCAAAGCCTGTCAAGGTCATTCTAGTTTGTGCACCTGGAAAACAGTAATACTCGTAAAACCTAAGAATGCAGTGGAGAGACTTGAATTCATCAGTATCAAGCATTTTTCTCTTGATGTACAAAATGAAAGAAACATTTGTAACTATTTCATACAGTTGTCTAATAGCAAAATTTCATAGGATATTTAAAGAGTGTTTTACTTCAACTATGAAACTAGTGTCTCTTTCTGATGGTATGTATCCCTTTGTCATTGGTTTTTTAGTTCATCTTAATTTCATTTGATGTTATTCTCATTCTCATTTACATGACCTCAAAAGTGATCTAACGTTATTTTAAATAATTAGCACAGCACATGCAATTCTGCTGAAGAAAAGCTAGAACTAATCTCTCCTGGCTTTGTCCTTAATTCTTGTTTTCATTAAAAACCTTCCCAAGGTTGTTCTGAAATGAAATATAGTCATAGTTGTTCAATGAGTTCTGTGTGACATTGTTAAAGATTTTAAATTGAGAAAGAGTGCAAAGTCAATGAAAAAAAATGGCATTATTTTTGCAAAATTTACACAATGTGAGGCTCCTTTTTTTTTCTTCTTAATTGAGAGTACAAAGAGTAGTCTCCACATAGAAGTTAAGTTTAGATAATGCAATTTCAGCCGACAGAAACGTAGTCTAGACCATTCTGTCATCCCTTGTTAATTTCTACTCTCACTGCTTCTCTGGGCAAGCGTAATGCTTTCCCTGAGTGAAGATTCTGCACTTACATGTTTAGATTTTCCAGTGTCTCTTATGCAAGCATTCCCATGATTCAATTCCTCTTAGAAATTAGTGCTAGGAGAAAGCTTGTCTGACCCAAAGAACAGCTATGACTCTTTTACCAGACTGTGAGAAATTATATCCTTAATTTCATGTTGTTCTTTTGATTCTGGGAAGCCCCAAGTTAAATTTAATGGCTAGGGTTAACCAGGATCCTGGCAAGAGAATATTTTACTTTCTTCTATTATTTCAAATAAGAACGAAATCGCACAGGTCTATTTGAAAATAGGCGGAATTCATGCAATAATCAATAATAAAATCTTTTTCTTATCAAGGGAAAATAATATACCTTCTAACTTTAGCACTAAATGAAAATAAGATGCCTAGTTTTTATAGATGTGTTAATTTGTTTTCTGTTGCTATAACAAAATACTCACGGCTGGTACTTTATCAAGAAAAGTTTATAGAACTCACGGTTTTGGAAGTTCCAGACACTGACGTGACTTTCGCTCGGCTTTGCTGATGGCTCCCTTGACTGACTGGTAGATGGCATCATGGTGGGAGTGTATGTGAGGGGCGATCATATTGTGAGATAGGAAGTCAGAGAGTGGTAAGAAAGACAGTTTTGCGTCTTGCTCTCTTATAACACCCCTCTCTTGAGAACTGAACAGGATCCCATGAGAACTACATTAATTCTTTCTGAGACCAGCCTTTTCAATGACCCAATTAATTCTCAAGAGGTCCTTCCTTTTAAAGGTTGCATCATTCCCCATGTGGGGACCAAGCTTCCAGCACCCAAACCATTGGGGGCACACTTAAACCCTACCCAAGCCATGACAACAGATATGTATTTTGTTGTGTTTCTTCTTTCCAGGAAAAGGGCTAGAAAAGAGTAAAAGAAAGAAGTTTCTTACAGGCAAGATTTTTGAAGTAGAGATTCCTTTTTCTTTCCTTTTCTTTTCACTATGGGCCAGATTTAGGACAAACATCCTTTTCACAATGTGAAAAGTAGCAGTAGTTTCTTTAAGTTGTCACTTTTACTCTTACTATTGAATCATGCTGAGTATTTTCCAAATTTTATTATAGGTACTAGTGAGGGTGAAATCGTCCCTCTAAGAGATTTTGAAAGCAACACATAATTCATAGTAGTGGAGATAAAGCTCTTGAAAGTTCAAGTTACAGACCAGATGCATGGCATTGTTACCAAGGCCAAAACATGCTGTCTCTGGGCGGTTTTCTGCTTGTCACAAATGCTGTCAGACAGCCAATCCCCCAGGCTTCTTGTATCTTGTACCTCTTCCGAGAAAGGTTTGTAATCTAGGAAAAAAATGTCTGCAGGTGAAGATTCACAGGGAATAAAGATTCAGTTAATTGAATTTCCAGTTACATGTTATCGAGCAGTTAAGAATGTTGCAGAGTTGCCAGGCACTGGTGGCTCACACCTGTAATCCTAGCTACTCAGGAGGCAGAGGTCAGGAGGATTGTGGTTGAAAGCCAGCCCAGGCAAACAGTTTGCGAGACCCTTTCTCAAAAAAAAAAAAAAAAAAAATCACAAAAAAGGTCTAGTGGAGTGGCTCGAGATGTAGGCCCCACGTTCAAACCCCAGTGCTGCCAAAAAAAAAAAAAAAATGCCACAGAGTTTACATGCAACTTACACAGTAATTTTGCAGTAAAAAGTTCTCACCATGTTGAAATGTCCACCTTTCTTCAAGGGTAAGCTCAAGTGGATGAGGACCAAATGGATCTGTTTACAGTAGGAGGACATGAACAGAGCACCTTCTTAGGTTGAGTTTTGCCAAAGTCACATGGAGTCTGGTTTGGGAAGAAGAGGCAGGAACACAGACTATTCTTAGGAAGAGTTGATGAGCAAATTAAAATCATTGCTTTATGTATCAAAGAAAGGAAGGCCAGCAGGTAGGAATGGGGGCTAGAAGATGAAACGACCACTAGTATTCAGTTTTTACAGGAAGAACACAAGTGTATTTATTTCTTTTATGAATTAACGGAAGTATTTTGAGGGCCATGTTTTTCTTTGCTTGGGTTGAAATGTGGACCAGTGCCCTTAGCATATCTGTGAGGGGAAAAGGAGTCTTTTACAGATTGTTGAGATTTTCTTCATGAGGAGCCAATGGTTCTTTATGTCTGACTTGCTGTTGCCCGGCCTGCAGTGTGGTGTGGGAATGCTGCATGCATATTTTCACTTGTAATGTTGGTTCTCAGTTGGAGACATTTTGTTAACCTCATTCAAAAGATAGCCAAGCTATCTGTTGGGTAATGGGAATTGTGTAAAAATAGGAAAGTTTCTTTTGTATTTATAGGCTTCATTTTAATCCTTGACTTAAAGACTGCCACTTGGAAACAGAAATTAAGATATGATATATCTAAGGCTGAAGGTATGGCTCAAGTGGTAGAGCATCTGCCTGGAAAGCACAAGGCCCTGAGTTCAAACTCCAGTACCTCCAAAAAAAAAAAAAAAGAAAGATATGTCTAAACCCATTGGTGACTTTGACCAGACTATTTCTGTGGCTACAAAGGTAGCTTCTGTCTCATAGAGGTCAGAGTACTGATTTTTCAACTCTTTTTGCTCAAAATCTACTCTTCTCAACCCTTATTTGTAGAAGAAAATGCTAGATTCTCAGCATTTCAGATACCTTATTTGTATAATTACATCCATGGAACAAAAATTGAGAATGTTTATTTTTAAGTCAGTTACTTTTCACAGACCTTGTTCATGAACTGCAATTCTGTTTCCTTGAAAAGATTCTCATCTTAAATCATCCACTATTTTCAATAATTTTCCAAAGACATTGATTTCCAAGTTTGTATTTAGCACTGACATTCTATGATTATGTTCAGTTTTAGGAAATATCAGACTCTCCAAATGTGTGTGTTTGTGTGCGTGTGTGTGAGGGGCAGATTCAAGGAATAGATTTTTATGAAGATGAATAGACAAACCGAGGTTAATCAGTATTCAATATGCTGACAGCCATGAAAATATACAAACTGCTTTTCTGCTACAAATGCATATTTTATTTAAGTGCCAACCTGATTCACAGTCAGAAAGAATAGGATACAGAGTTCACACACGGAAACTCTCCAGGCCTGGAGTGAAGTATCATGTCCAGATGTTCAGAGAACAGAGCGATGTGCATGGGCAGGTCAGTTCAGAATCATGCATTTCACCAGGCACCTCTGTAATTTTACCGTATGACCTACCCAAGTGGCTCGTAATCATTTTCTTTCAAGGCCTCCTTGTCATTTGACGAAACTGTGCAGATACCCTTTAATTTCCTCCTCACTTATGCCTCACAGTGTTTCTTGAAAAGTTGACTGAAGCATATGTTGGAAGCAGTGTTTACAGTATTCCAAGGTTCCTTCTATTATCCTTTCCTCAACTCAACTTTTCCACAGATCTTCGCAGGTACTTTCTTCTTTAACTAAGCCTTTTAGCATCTCTCCTCTTTTCTTTCTCCTCCCTAATTTCATGCTTCCTATTAAGTGTAATTTATCTATCCTTTAGAGCCAAATTATCTCACCTGGGGATTCTTGCATTTTTTTTTTTGCCCTCATGACTGCAAACATGGTTCTGAGAAAAATTTAGGTTTTTATTTGCCAGGTAGCTGTCTTGTGAATTTAGTAACACAAAGTATAAAATGGGTGTAAATGTCCTAATTTACATGTTCCAATAGGTCTTTCTGTGCCAGACACTGTGGAAGATACAAAGACTTAAGGCTTAGCCCTAGCTTTCAAAAAGATTAAAATGTAGATGCATCTCCAATTCAAACTACATACATATGAACCATACAAAAGTACCAAACAATAAGCATCCAGCGATGCCATGGGCCTGTCCCCACAGTCCACAAAGGCAGACATTTTTGCATTTCTCTTTGTTCACTGATGCAACCTCAATGCTTGCAACAGTCCCTGACACATACTGTAGCTAGGTACTCAATAAACATGTGGAACACAGTACAGTCTACTCTGCAAGTCTACTCTTACAACAGTGTTTCTGTAACAAAAGCATGCAAACTAACCCATCCCAGACATAATACGTAGGGAAGGAAGCCATTTGCCCTATGTTCTCTATTGTATTGGTTTAGCTATGAGCTCTAACTTGGGAAGGTTTATGGGATGAGGGGGCCAGGCAGAAGGTTTATTTTGTGTTTCTCTTGTCAACTGAGCAGCCTTGAATATCTCTCCTTACAATCTCTTCAACAGCCACCTTTATCCTTTTAAAAAGGTAAAGTCCTATATTTATATTTACTTTAATATTTATTGGGAACTTAACATGGCTTATAAACTGCTAGTGTGGTTTTTGGAATGGTTGCTGTTTTTGTTAGTACTTTGGCTGCAATGTTACATAGATTTTGAGTCATTTATTCCTAACCCTGCTCTCCTCATAAACCCTGTTAATTCTGGTGTGATTTCGTAAAATGGGAAGAACTTTACATCTTGTTATAGCAAAAATGTAGAACTGCAAGTTTTCTTTTCAATGGCCATGGGAGATGTTCTGGTTGTTAGGAGTATCGGCAATTTCCCAAAGGATACAGGAATGGAGCCTTCTAGGAGTAGGGAAGGATCCAGTCTGAGAAGTGGGTAAGGTGGGGTAGACCTTTTGTTGGGCGCTTTTGAGTAGTAGAGTTCTTAGGGAATTCAGAATTTTCCCTGGCAAAATGCCTCTGAGAGCTCCTGGAGCAGGAAGTGGCCTGCCGAGTGTTCTAGAGCCTTTAACCTGTAGGTTTGTGCAGAGAGATGCAAACGCAAAGGGAGTCACAGCAAGTAACCAGGGAGGCGGCCACTGAAGCCCAAAATCCCCGACAAGGAATACTAGGAAGGTGGCCTTGGGCTTGGAACGGGCGGGGCAACTGGGAATACCCTGAAAGTGAAGACCCAATGGGAGCCATTATTGGCTGTGGAGCAGAGGAACCCAGAATTGGTTGATATGACCCCCTCCTGGAGATTCTTTGTCTCTGATTTGGATCCGTGCACTGGTGGTTAGGGGGTGTCCCAGACGACAGGCTGAGAGGTGCGGGACAGGAGCAAGCCTGACAGGACAAAAAGACAAAGAAGGGTTTGCTTGGCAGAGTGCCACGTCCCTAGGTTTCAATCATAATGAAACTGGCACTTTAACTCGTGGCCATTTAACTCTGTTCTTTACTTCCACCCCGAGGGCGGGGGTGGGAATTAGTGGTCTCTCTGGACAAAGATGCCTTTTTAAGAGTGGCTCAAGCGACTTCGCCATTCATCCCGAAACTGTATTTTGAGTGCCGGGGAGGAAGTTTCAGATCCAAGCATCCTATCTAGGAAGACTCTGTGACTATTGGCAACTGTCCCGAGGAGCGGCGAGGGTGGGGGTCCAGGCTCCCTGCCCACTCTCCCGCTTCGGATCCTTCCTGCCCGGGTGTGGGGGCCACTGCCCCGGCGCCACTGCTCGGGAGAAGCCGGCCTTTCACTCCCGGCCGCGACAGCGCCGCTCCCGCCTCTGGAGCAGGAGACTCCCGGGCGCAGCTCAGGGGACCCTGGAAGGACCCCAAGAGGCGCCGCCGCCGCCGCCGCCGCCGCCGCCGCCGCCGCCGGGCGGGCTCAGTGACCCACTCCCAGACCCCTGCGCCCCGGGGCCCCTCCCTCCTGGGGATCCCCTGTCGCCAACACCCTCCGGGACCCGGCAGGACACTCCCCTCCGGAGGCCGGGCCTCTGCCGCCCCCGCCCCGCGTCGGGGGAGCCCCAGGCCCCGATCCTCCCTCTCCTCTCCCAACCCCCCCACCCCGGACGCCCGAGCCGCGAGAGGGACCGAGGCGGGGATGGTGACTGGGCAGCGGCGCGGGGCCGGGGCTGCGAGGCTCGGCCACCTCCTTCCCTCGTCGCCCCTCCTCCTTCTCCTCCCCGAGTGCTAGCCCGGCGGCCGCCCAGCGCGGCGCTCTCGCCCGGCCGCCCCACGCCCGACCCCCTCCCTCCCTCTCCCCCGGCGCCCCCTCCTCTCCCGCTCCTCCCCCTCTTCCCCGAGCGGCCCGCAGGGGCTGGACCGAGGTGGCAGCGAGGAGGCGTAACGGAAAGCCCCGGCTGGGGACGGCTGCGGCTCGGAGTCGGAGACGCCGAGCGGCGGCCGGGTGAGTTGGCCACGCCGGCCCAGCGCGCGCCGGGAGAGCAGAGCAGAGCGCAGCGCGGCCAGGTAGGCGCCCGGCGGCGCACGCGGAGCGGTGGTGGCCGCTGAGCCCGGGCTGCGGGCGTCCTAGCTGGCGCGGGAACTTCGCCGGGAGCCGGCGGGGAGGGAAGGGATCGGTCCCCGGACAGACTGGACGTGCGGCGGGGCGGGTGTGGGATGCCGGGACGGGAAGGGAACGGAGGCTGCTCCACGTTGTGGCCACCGCCCGCAGAAGTGGAAAAAGTTGTGCCTGGAACGGCGTCTTCCTGGGAAGTCGGCGTGGACCCGACTCTCCAGCGGCGATCGCCCGGCCAGCGGCTTGCGGGTCCCGGGCGCAGCTGGGCGCCGGGCTGGGGCGCGCCTGGCTCCGCGCCCTGGGGGCCGTCCCAAGGTCGTCCCCGCCGGGCCTGGTCTGTGGCGCGTGGGTCACCCCGGCCACAGACGTCAGCTGCATCTCCGATCTGGCTGCATTTTTGTGGGCAGCGCAGTGATTGGGGGTGCGGGCTGGAGGAGGTGGGCGGGGAGTGGGGAAGACCACATTTGGGATGGGTGAAGCACTGAGGGAGACTCGGTGTTTTCACGCACACACTTTCTTTTTTTGTCCTTCCTCCTTCCATTCTGCCGTCCAGTGTTTGAACTGAGAAAAGCAAAAGGATTTTCTTCAGTCTGGTTCAACTTTTTTCCTTTCCTTTTTTTTTTTTTTTTTTTTTTTTTTTTTGTTATTTCAGGGGATCATGAGTTCTATGAAAGCCCCTGAGCTGTTTCGGTAGGAGTAAGAGGAGAGTAAAGACTAACTTATTCCTCACTCCTGTCTTCATTCCCACCGGGCCATTTCCTGTATTTACCGTTTTTCCCTGCGGTGATTGTGTGTGTTGTGAGGTAGGTTACCGTCGGCGACCTACATGGAAAAGTGGAACCACTGCAGACAAGTGTGTGCTGGAGCCAGAGGGCGGAAAGTTGTGGGGAGCCATGGAGTGGCCGACCTTACTGGAAGGGGACGTTTATCATCAGCACAACTGCTTTTGCCTGACCCACTGGCCGGAGAGCTCTACCCTGCCAGAGGATTGGATGCTAATTTCTTTGGTGCCTTTTCTTAGTATTACTGAATGTTTCCTACGGATTCTCTTAAAAAAAAAAAAAAAAAAAACCAACAGCAACAACAAAAAAACTCCTTTTTAAATTTTAGAGAATGAGAACACATGTTAGTGGGAAGATTAAATGTTTTCAAGATAGAGAAGAGTAATCCCAGATTCTTCCCCCACCCCCACCCTCGCTCCCCCACCGTCAGAGTGTGGTAGGCTTGTTTTTAGTCTGTATTTAAAATGTGATTCTGATGAAATAATATTTAAGGGGTTTGAAGTAATACCAGATAAAACACTATCTTATAATAGGTCCCCTCCTTCTCCCTCCTCCTCCCCCCACATGGTCACACAGAGCAGACAGCTTGGCTTCTTGAGGTTTGCATCAGTGCAGCAAACATTTTATACCAGAAAAAAGACATCGCGAATTATAGAAGAGGAGGGTGGAGAGGGGGGCTCATTTGTCTTCAGAGTCCAATTAGGAAGAGTAATTACATTGCAAATGAACATATGCGAATATAATTTGAGTCATGATACATGAGCCAGTCATAGGAAGGAGAAAGATCTTTGTAGATGAGAGCAAGTGACGCCTTCTGGAAAAAGCAATGCATGCTGTTTATACATGTGGATGGACTGTTCAGAATTGATGGCACTTGCTGACCACAGAGGCCATGGACTTGAACTGGAGATTTTGCTGTATACAGGGTTTGGGCAGGGCAGGGAGGAAAAGACCATAGCAGGAGATGATAATAAAACAGTATGTTGAAAACTATGTATATATATTTTAATGAACATTTAATTCAGCTTCTGAACTTTTGTTTTTGGTGTTACTGGGGTTTGAACCCAGGGCCTCAGGCTTGCTAGGCAGGCTATACCACTATAGTGCTATACCACTTGAGGCACTGTTGGGTATTGGAGAGAGAGAGTCTTGTAAACTATTTGCTGGGGCTGCCAACTCTGCCTAGGCTGGCTTATGGTCCTCATGATCTCTGCCTCCGAAGTAGCTAGGATTACAGGTGTGAGCCACTGGCGCTCGACAACTTCCGTACTTTTTCATTGCAAAGAATTGACAGCGTAGGAGACCAAAATTTAGGAGACTCAGATACACTGTTGAATTCCCAGGTGTGCCTCATACTACCTGAACTTGGGCAAGTTATTTAATTTCAGTCTCCATTTCTGTGTCTGTAAAATGGTGGTGATAAGAATTCAAGTCAAAGAATCACCTTGAGGACTGGTTACCTTTGTATAAGACTTAGAGTGGTTCCTCACACTGAGTAGGCACTAAGAAAAATACAATTATTAGTACTTTAGATCCCCAGGATGAGGGGAATGCAAGGATACCTGATTTTAAAGTCACCGACTGAAAGCTATACCCATGCCCCTGCCAGTCAACATCTAAAAACACCTGTTCTTTCTAGAACTTTCAGACTGCATTCTTTTGGCCACGTCTGGTCAGCCTTTTCTGGGCCTCCATGTCCAGGGAGTGTGTAGTGCAGGCTCTGTGTGGTTCTGAGAGCTGGAGTGCAGATGTGGCTTGCAATTCCAGACCTGTGCCCCTTGCAATGGCAGATTCTTAGGTCCTAGGTCACACCAAAGTAAATATACAAGCTTTATTTGAGAAAGAAAGAAAGAGCAAGCCCCAAATCTTTAGTGGTAGACATGGTAAGTACCTGTCTTGGGAATCCTAAAAGCAGTGTTTACTCAATGCTTAGTACTCTTAGAAAGATACAGACAGTAGGTAAATATCTAATCTAAAGAATTGACTTTAAAAACAGCTTTAAAGTATGTCTTGGAGTTAGTGATGCCTAAAAGCAAAGTGAACAAAAGACATTTCTAGCAAAACTATTTCTTGAGCAGTAGAAGTATGTTTTGTTTGGCTCCTTCTAATTTAGGGATGTGTCTGTTTGTATACTTATCCATTCATTCATCCTTTCATTTAGCAAATGCCTTTGGAGCCTTTCTCATGGGCCAGGCGCTGTTCTGGGATCTGGTCACTCAGCAAGAACCAAGATCAGGCCTCTCCCAGAATTTGCATCCTAGTGGAAGAAACAAACTCTGTGCGCAAAGGACCTCATAAACCCTGGGTGCTACTATTTTGATTCAGAAAGGTCTGTGTTGGGAGACCTTTGTGCTAGCACTTCCCTTCTAATAGCAGCATAATCAGAGGGAGGTGATCTGGCTGATGCTAGTTTGTGGCAGCCAACCCTGTGTGTCCTCTATAAAAAAAAGAAGGTCCTTTTCTTTTAGTACTTTGTATTTGCACTTCAGTACAAAGTGAGGCCACTGGCAGTGTGTCCATAAATTGAGTAGTGTCTGAATAGAAACAGCCAATGGAGCAAATAGTTTTACATTGCAATGAAAACAAACAGCAGTTTAGAGGTGAGACTTCTCAGCCTTAGGAAGGTGGAAAAGGAGTCAAAGTTAGGTCCAATCATCAAGTTATAAGAGCAGGAAAGATTCTCATCTGGCTGTGAAATATTTGACTCTTACGTAGAAAGGAGAGTGGTTACTTTGTTCCTTATATACCTATAAATTGTTTTTTTCCTTTCTTTTTCATGACTTTTAAAATTACAACAGAATGTAATAAGATCATCGTGCATATGTATGAAGTTTAGAAAGCTTGAAAAGATATAAGACAATCAGGGCACTCATAGTAGGTGCTTGGACTGTAGCCAAGGTTTTGTGGGGTCTTGGGTGTTGAGCTGAGTAATCTGAACTTCATCTTGAAAGCTGTGTGGAGGGTGAATTTGTAGCAAGTGAATGCCAAGAACAATTGTGCTTTAGAAGACCTCCTGAATGACAGAGGTTGGAGAACAAGGTGAGCTGTGAGGCTGGTGCCTTACTTCAAGAGTCCTGGCAGGAGTGGGCAGGGGAGAGAAGAGAGGCTAGAGAGGGTGACAGCACTGCTCATCTCCTGAAATGGGCCTTCCCAAGAAAGACTGGAGTTTGTCATGGCATCTTCTCTGAGGGAAGCAGTTGTGGGGACCTCAATTGGGAGAGATGGCAAGGAGTAATGAGTTCAGTTGAAATGAAAACCCAAACTTGAGCCTTCCAGGGAGAAACATCCAGTGTAGCATTGAGCACAGAGGCCTGAGCTAGAGATGGATGACAGGAAATTCTTTCACATTAGTGGCTGGAGGTTGCAGCGAGGCCTCCCTCTTGCCTGGTCTGTCAAGGTTTACTGACTGGTATTGCAGCTGAGAGTAATTTGTGTCCTTTTGGTTGAAATTTTTGAAAATTTCTCTCTCACCCTTTGACAGGCCTGAGTGGGGATAGTCAGATCCCTGACCTTGGCCTTAATTGGCCAGGCTCGTATTGCTGCTGTTCTGCAGACTTGGTGTCTTCTTCTGTTATTTTTGAACTGAGATAGGTAAAAGGCAGATACAGTAAGTGCTCCTTATTCATGAATTTGTAACATATGGGTTTGTCCAAGCATGGTCAAAAGTTGAAAGAAATCAAATGAAATTTCAAAAACAAAAATTTCAAATTCCCATGTGGAGTTCAGTGGCTACAAAGAAGCTCTCAGTCCCGTGTTATCGTCAGTTGTAGTTAAATGATTGTGCAGTCTGCTGAGTATTGCCCTGCTCTTAATTTTTTGAAACTCTGCCTCCCAAAAAGCAAATGGTGCCCACACAGCAAAGTAAAAGTTACTGGCAGCCCAGTAACTTAATTTACCTGATGGAGTGAAAATTTTAGAGTCATTGAAAGGTGGCGTGTCTTTAGTGGAAGCTGGGCGGCATGATGGGAAAACCAAATGAAGCATGTTCAGTACAGCACTGAACTCTGCATCCTGAGTATTCACGTGTTTTCCTCAGTGGTGGTCTCCTTGAAACCACAGACCTGCAGATACCGAGGGTCTACGGTACACTGAATGCCTCTGAGTGTGTTTATTAGCAAAGATGTATAACTGATAAAATTGAGTCCGTACACACAGACACATGTGCTAGTCTCTGAGTGTTTGTGTCTCCCCAAGTCATATGTTGAAGTTAGAACACCCTAGTTGATGGTATTTGGAGGTAGGGACTGTGGGAGGTGATTAGGTTTAGATGAGATCATGGGTATGACTTCCTGTGATCGGATTAGTATTCTGAGGGGAAAAGGAAGAGACCAGAGCTTGCTCTCTCTTTGCCATGTGAGGACAAAGCAAGAAGGAGGCCATCTGCAAGTCAGGAAGAAGGCCCTCACCTGGAGTTAAGTCTGTAGGCATCTGGTCTTAGACTTCACAGCCTCCCAACTGTCAGAAATTAGTGTGTGCTTGTTGCTTAAAACACCTGGACTATGGTATTTGTTATATAGTAGCCTGAGCAGTCTTACGCACGGGCGCGCACACACACACACACACACACACACACACACACACACACAATTTAAGAAAATGAGTTGGGCATCGACGGCTCATGCCTGTAATCCTAGCTACTCAGAAGGCAGGTCCAGGCATTTAGTTCAAGAGACCCTATCTAGGAAATACCTAACACAAAAACAGGACTGGTGGAGTGGCTCAAGTGCTAGAACGCCTGCTTAGTGAGCATAAGGCCCTGAGTTCAAACCCCAGTAATACCAAAAGAAAAAAAAGGAGGATGACTACACAATACTTACTGCAGTTAAAGAGGTATGTTACCTACATGTTTTCTTAGTCTAACCTTCATACCATTGGCTAGGTCAAGAGAAACGCCCAGCTTCGACTTTAAGACATGGCAGGCCAGAAAGGAGACTTCAGTGTGTTTTGAGTTTTTCTCCTATGGGTTTATTCAGATTTTGATTTAGTACCACATTTTATTGATTAGGTGATTTTTATGGACACTTTAAAAAATACTTCTGTCAAACTAAAATGAGACTTAAGAGCTTATTTACTTGGGGCTTAACATGTGAGGTTTAGCTGAACTAATTTTTAAAACTTCATGTGGTACTGAACCACCTGTGCACCCAGTGATCGTATCTGAATGAAGGGCATTGGATATTACAGTTGATTCATAAGGAGCCATGTTCAACATTATTGAGGCAGAAGAAGTAGTTATTTCCTTGTGCCTCTGTTACAAAGAAAGATTCAAGAACACAAGAAGGTTGTTTGTCTTTTGGCTACACAAGGGTAATATGTATGTTGAGGACTTGTAGCCTAGGCTAATGTATGAAACTAGGGTGTTGTAACACTTAAGGATCTCCCCGTTTGTGGTCTGCCTCCCTCTGATCCTAAAAAGATGGCTGATAGGCAACTGCTCCATATCTGCTGTTCCAGGTCTTCATCTTCAACTGCTCTTCTGCACACCGTTCTCCCCATATACTCACCTACCTTACGCTCGTGGCTCTCCTAGTCTCTGTACCAGGAGAGCTAACTGTTCATGTTCCAGAGATGAAGCTTATCTACCTCCTTTTTTTGAGGCTACTTACTGGCCCTGGAGGGCTATTGCTGTTAATTTGCATTTCATTCATTTGTGGAATAATTGAAAGTGTGCCAAGTAGACCCCAGTGAATACTTGTTCAATTACAGGCATGCTATTTGACTTGTGCACAGCCATTACTCCTCTTATTGTGGCGGATTTGGGGTAGGTCTAGTGGAGAAGCTTGATCATAGTCTGTGTAACCAGCAATGGTGCTTGCCTGCTTAACTGGGGTAGACGGATGTAGACTAGTTTTAACTGGTTATCTTGGACTAGTGGGGCTGTGGAATTTTTTTAAAATTCTATTTCTCAGGGTCTCTAAAAGTAGCATGTTACTTTTAAAATCAGAACAAAAGAATTGATGGGTTTTGGTCACCACACTGTCAGTTTCCTTCTATGTTGTGTTCACTGTAAGGCATTCATTATAAATTTAGTTGGAAAAGCTGGAAGGCTCAGGAGTACAAGTAGGGTTGGGTGCTGTGACCCAAAGCCAGAATGGAGCAACTTCCTTCAAACAGTAGAAAGGACCCCACCCCTTATAATGGCTATGTCTCTGCAAACATCCTACGTGATTTGAGAGGTGTTCCTGTCCAATTGGAAAGAACCGCTACATCTTAAATAGGCCCTGTTGAGGCAGGTTAGTTGTTTCTTTTTAACTGTTTCAGTGTTAGTGGAACCTGAACCAGCAGTGAGATCTGGAAGCCCTGTTCAGCAACAGCCTCCCCACAGGTCCGGTAAATTCAGAGGGGCTCTTTTCCCTCCGTGATTCTGTTGTTCAGCATTCTCTTTCTTTCTGCGCTGAGCTGTGCTGTCGGGGGCACCTGGAGTTCAAGCTTCCTCTCTCCTGGGCAGGCTGCAGTTGGACTGGTTCACTTGTTGTGTTCTAGTTTTGAGGCAGTTAGCCAGTTGTTCAAGGAAGGCTCTGACTGCATTGGCAGGATTAAATAATCTTCAGCACATGGCACACACTTATTAAGGACAAAAAACTTCTCAATAAGTTAGCTTTTTTCCTCTTACCCATAGTGATCAGATTTTCTGAAATGAAAAATAACAGACTGGATTGTTTGGGAATTACAACTTACAGTGAGCAGTATTTTGTGTTTATAAACGACTGCCATCGGAATATTAAATGGACACTTACAAAAAACACGGCTTACAACCCTCAAAATAATCTAAAATCACAGCCTTTTTGTTTAGATGGCCAGCCATTCAGGGGTAGTGAGGGGTGTCTAAACAGATCCTGTTCCTTCATTTGCTTGTTCCCACATGGACCTTCCAGGGTCGCGGGGTAGTGGACTTCATACTTTCCCAGCCTGCTCCCTGACCTCATGGATTCACACTGTTGTGGGGAGCATGTGTGCTGGCTTACACAGGGGACTGGAAGTCAGTTTTGGTCTGCATCCTTTTGGTAGTGGGGGTGTTTATGTTGTCTTGACTGTTCATATATTTTTTCCAGCTTGTGCTTTTAGGTCTGTAGTTCTTTTGTCAATTTGTAAAGAAAGGGTAGTGTCTAAAGAAGTGAAGCTAATGTGCTGAATGTTTAAACTGTAGCATGAAGCCAAAAAGAGCTGTACGGACTGCACTGAATAATAAGAATAAGTGGTGGAGGTGTTGATGGTGGAAAGGAGTGACAGGTTATGTATAGGTGTATACCTGTATGGCCAGGTGGCCATGGCTGTTTAGGATAGTCTGATCAGCCCTGCTGTAAAGGAGCTGCTGCACCTCTTGTCTGGAAACAGACTCATGGACCCTAAGACTGTGCTGATTTTCTTGGCATCCATCTTGGTCAACAAAACTTTCATGTTTTAAAACATTGAAAAAAATTCTTTTCAAACAAGAACCTCCATTAAGTTAGAGTTCCTTTAGTTTTCATATGCATATTTGATTCTTGACCATGGTACTTCCCATTTCTTCTTGTAAAATTTCAGCTTTCTCAGTTCTGGCATGTCCAGCCTGTCATGTCATGATAATTTAAATCTGATTTGGTCATCTGTCATTCATCCTTCCTTCTGGGGTGTGCGTTGTTCCTGATACCGTTTGGTCCTTATCCTTTGAGTCCTTCCATCCTGGTGCCACTCTGCTTAGATTTCCCTTGTAATTCCTCCCAAGTTCTCTTAGTAACTGAGGATACATCAGCCTTTGTATGTAGGGAGGGCAGAGAGCTGGAACCTGTGCCAAGATGCAGAGGAAGCTAATCTTACCCATGACCCTGACCTCATTAACATTGTACTGGAACCAAAAAAATGAGCATTCCATAGTATTGTTTGACTTTAGATTGTCCATGCTGATTTATGGTCATGGGGTCCATATTCCCTGTCTTCTAATGGAACCATATGAGACTGTGAGAGACAATTGGTACTTCCTGCCTCCTTTTAACTCCCCAGCAATGGGCTTTGGATTGTCAGCTAATCATTGTGCCCTGGTGATGGTGATTTGTCGGAAGACAAACCAGGACTGACAGGGCTTGAGTAAAGAGAATGGGGGAAGCCTCTGAGAGTATAGAGAGAAGTGGGTGGCTGATGTCCCACAGGCAGGGGTAAAACCTCACACTGGTGGTATCCCTACTCCTTCCAGCAGGTTATTTCCAAACTTGAATGTCAATTCTGCAGGGCTGCTGGGGCCTGAGATTCTGCATTTCTAATGAACTTTCAAGTGACACTGGTGCTGCTTGCCCTGTGGAGCACAGCGGAGAGCAAGTCCTCATATGAGAAAGGAGACCAAATAGCCAGGTGGCAGCCAAGACCTGGAAGGGCTGAACCTTGCCTACTAGGAGTCTATGGAGTCTGGCTTGAAACTGGTTGCTTGCTACTTGGGGCTGGCCTCTGCTGGGATGGGGCTAGCCTCTCCTGGGATGGGACTGAGGGCTTCAGTCCAGGCACTTCCTTTTAGCCTCTAAGGACTGCCAGGAGCAGCTGTGCAGGAATTCCCATAAGGCGGTGAGGTTACGGTGTCTTTGTGTTGCAATATGGTTAAAAATTATGGGAGAAGGGTTTTTTTTTTTTTTTTGCTAAGTTGTATGTAAATTGATTTCCTTATTGCACGTTGGTTATATTCCATAAGTTGAAATAAAGAAGGCTCTAACTTCCTTCAGTTAAACCTGTGTTTTCTCACACACCCTGGAACTTTGAAGTGTTGTGCTTATAAAGCTTTAAAAGGTTGCCTGTTGTTGCATTTGGAGCATTATTCTGAAACTCGCCTGATGCTGGATGCTGGCTAAACATTTGCATTCCCAGGGGTTCCTGTAATTTTGGAGTGGGCTCTGGGAATCCATATTTTTAAAACAAAGCTTCTAGGTGATTCTTAGGATCAGGCATGTCTAGAAACACCAGTTTAGAGAAATGTCAACATAGAAACTTGTCTGTCTGAGTCTGTGAAACTGGCCAGGCTGTAGATCACCGGCACCTGTTCATCTATTGGGTATTAGTTGGGTACTTGAGCTGTCTCTGTCCCAATGGACCTGATTCCATTTTTATCTTGACATGCTTTTGTCCTGACAGAGAGGCTCTTATCTTAGATGGAACCAACTCGGAGAGTCCTTTGTCAGCAGTGTAAGTAGTCATTCCCTGAAGCTTTTATTTTTAGGAGAGTTTCACAGATACTGATTACTAAGTGCCTTGGGGCATTCTCAGGAGATACTGGGCTAGAAGCATGGGGCTCTGCAGAGAAGTCTTTAAGTCTTTAAGAATGACTCAGTGCTGACTTTTCCCACCTCCTTCCCTGCTTTGGCTCAGACCCTGCAGATAATGAGCTGCATCTTCTTAAGTAATGGATAACCAGAGATGGATGTGGAATGGCCTCTATCCTCCTCAGCCCAGCTCTGTTCTGATCTAAGTGAGTTGGGCAATTAATGCAGCAGCTTTGCACATTATATTCATACTAGCCTCCATTCTAAGATGCAGGATCCATCTCAGCCACCCTCCAAGGGTAAAGTCAGCTTATGGTCTGTGTGGTGAGAGCAGAGGGGCATAGCTGGAAGTGTGGGAACCACAGGCACTGCACAGGTGGGTAGGCCAGAGAGCTCCAGTGTGTAAATACAGAATGCCATCTGCAGGGAAGCAGCTGGGATTTCAGCAGCATTCCTTGTGCCCTGGGTCTTCACAGGTTCTATGCCTGTTGTGAGGTTCTGCAGCTCAGCCACCCATATGACCCTGACATCAGGGGCAGACACTGGAAGCTTTGTCTATATCTGCTAAATTTGATCTGATTGCTGTTTTTTATGCTTTGGATCCCATTTTTTCCCCCTTTTCTAAAGAAAAGCAAGAGTTCTAGAAACAAAACAAGAATGTAAGAATTTGCCTATACTTTACAGAAATATGCTTTTTTTCAGGGGAGGGGAGTGATAGAAGTTCAAAAAGCTAGAGATAGCCAATCTGGGCTTTTCTCAATCCTGAAATGCTTTATGGCTCCTGGGCCTTGTTGTCTTTGTACCCACAGGTTTTGTTCCACACTCCAGAAAGAAGCTTGACCTTGACTGCCCCCCCATAAAACCAGGTAGAAGATGGAATCTTCCAGCCTTCCAGGATGGCTTCACTGTTTCCTTTCTATAGATTCTATGTCTCAGTGGAAAGAAACACATCTAGAAGGACAAGCATTGTGTCTACTTAGCTCAAAACTCCAGTTTCCAAAACAAATGAGGGCTGCATTGCTTGGGAAAATGAAATCCCCCTGCAGTGCTACTTCCCCAGGCTGGGAGTGGATTGGTCTTCTCTGCCCCACTGGTCTGCAGGGCTAGGAACTGTTCCAAGCCTCCACAAAACCAGCTTTTTGTTTTTTCTTTTAAGCAGAAATGTGCTTCAAAAACCCCGTAGAGTGTGAGGCTTTGAGCACAAGGTCTGTGTTGGGTTATAAGTTAGCCCTGCTCTGTGGCCTGCATTGGTCTTGAGCTAATGTCCACCTCTCCTAAATATAGCTGCAAGGCCTTTTGTCATCTGAAATACTCCAGTGGTCACCAACCCTTTTGTTTGTGACTCACTATATTCTGGCTTCCAGGACTCCTTTTGCCGTTCCTTCTGCTGTCACACTCAGCTTGTCCTCTGATCTGCTAGACGCCTGCTGTCAGACCTCAGCTTAGCTCTCACTTGCTCAGGAGAGTGTCCTGTGACTCCTCTGGAATCAGCTGGTGTCTCTGCAAAGTCTTCCATGTCACCTTGTATTTCCCTCTTTTGGGCTTCTATCAGCTGCATCAAGGTCATCATTGCTACCTGCTCACTTCTCTGTCCTTGTGGCCTGTAAGCTCCCTAAGGGTAGGGAACCCAACTTCTGAGCATTCACGTGTCTCCAGGCATATGTAAAGTGCCTGGCAAATAGAGGGTCTTAGTTGTTCTGTGAGGTAGGTTCCTCAGGGGAGTACCTTACCATTGAGCTCAAACCAGGATTCTCACCTTGGTTCAAACCCTTGGCTAAGTGATGCTGACCATTTTTTCTTCGCTGAGACTAAGGAGTCCTAGCCATGGTCTGCAGTCTTTACTGAGATCATTAAGACAGTCTACTTCAAGTTAACAGGCATGACTTTTCTTATTGTTTTTCAGGTAAACTGGGAAGCAGGATCTTGAGTTCAGAGTCTGTAGCTTCTGCATTTTGTTAAGAAGCACTTCATACAGGTAAGGCGATGGATCCTGGGTTCCCTTGAGCATAGATGGGTTGTCCCAGAATGGTATCACAGTTTATCCTGGTAGCCACCTGCAGTTCTCATTCACTGAAAAGAAAATCCCTAACTGTGGGGTAAGATGGTCCCTTGCTCTTGTTGTGAGTTACCTGGTGAAGATGTTTACCTGGTCAGCTATTATGATTTCAATATGTAATCTCTCCCATGGACCCATGTAGTGAATGTTCACTTCCCAGCTGGTGGCACTGTTTTGGGAAGTTTGGGAAACTTTAAGAAGTTGGTTCTAGCTGAGGGAAGTAGGTTGCTGGGGGGTGTATTCCTGGGGGCTATCTCTTGCCCTGATCCCTTCCTATATTCCCTTCTCATATCTTCCTTCCTGAGGTGAACAGCCTTTCTCTCCACACGTTCCTACTGCCATTATGTTCTGCCACCCACAATCTATGCAGCCAAGCTCTGTGGATGGAAATGTCCAAAACTATGACCCAAAATAAATCTTTCCTCCCTTAAATTGTCTCTGTCAGGTATTTGGTGATAGTGATGGAAAAGTCTGACTAATACACTGGCTTTCTCCTGGGCATTGATGGCCTTTTCATCACCTAAAATGCTTTCCCTCCCTTTTACTGGGACTTGTGCTTTAGAATTCCTTTTCCTCATTAAAGATCCAGACAAAAGTTCACCTGCTACTTATCAAACTATCTGAATGAGAGGATTTTTGGCTAATAGCCTTTCTCCAGCAGAATCAGTTTCTTTATGCCCACATGACATGATGTCACGGTGACTTGCTTCTTGTTTGTGTACATCTTTCCCTGTACTCTGTGAGTTCCTTTTGCTACCATTTCCCACCTTGCATGGTTCCTGACATGGAATAGATGAATGAATGTTGCTCTGAGGGGAAAAAAACCAAAACCCCTACTAAACTAAACTAAGGCATAGCCACATGCAAAAAAGCCAACTCCCTCTATACATTATAAGGTTTTTTTAAACCAATTTAATGATTTGTAGAGTGTCTTCCAGACTAATTACTTGTCTGTTTGCTTACATTACCACATATAATTAAATATTTACCATAATATAGTTAAACCAGTAGAATTTTAGAGTCTTATTCCTATTAAAAGGATAAGAAATCAAGATTTTTTGTGTCATGGTGTTCCTCTTGAATAGTATAACACTAGGTCATGAAGCAGTGATGTACTACACTGTAGTCTTCTTGGCTGCTTTTGGAGAGATAGACAATGTAACCAGACACTGGGCCAGTCAGGCCAGCCATTGGCCTGTACACCACCCCAGGATGGAAATGCATCTAAGTGTATAGGTAGTAAAGGAGTATGCAGTAGACTTTCCTGATTGTAACCTAAAGGAAATAAAAATGTCCCTCAGTGGCTTGAGCATTTTTTTGTTGTTGTTAGCAGTGCTGGAGTTTGATCTCAGGCCCTCACACTTGCTAAGCAGGTGCTCTATCACTTGAGCCACTCTGCCAACCCTTTAAGCATTTGTTTTAAAACATAGTGTGGATTTAAATAATTATAGTAGAAGGCTTTATATCAGTGCATTTGTTTCCCCATACTTTATTTTTATTTTTTATTTAACATTTTTATTACTATATATTAGTTGTACAGAGGGGCTTCACTGTGACATTTCCATATAGGCCCATAGAGTATCTTGGTGAGGTTCACCCCTCCCAACACTCTCCCTCAACTTCCTCTCCCCCATTCCCCATACTTCTGAGTGTGTTGTGCGTGCTGAAGGTGCACCAGTTGACCTGAGATGATATTGCTTTATTCTGTGGACTGGGAGTAGAGCCTTCCAGGGCAGTGGCCCACCCGAATGTTGGTATCAAAATGGGCCCAGGGTCCTTTCAGGAGCTGGTGGGTGGTTGAATTCAGTGTAGTCTGGGGTGGTATTTAATGTGGCCTTGAGGTTTTGCTCCTACCTCCTTCCTTCTCAAGAGCACTGCTGCAATAGCGCGACTCACTGTCCAGCCTTTCCAGTTGCTTTGCTGGGTGTGCAATGCACTGAAGCAGAGGAAGGAGTTGTCTTCCTGTTTCTGCATGTCTACAACTTAGTAGAGATGCCCAGTCAACAAGTACTGTAAGAGAGCAGTCACATACCTAGGGATTCTTCTATTTGTTCTGAGTCCTAGTTACCTGAAGGAGAATGTAGTGAAAGACAAGGCAGTGATGGAAATTTGACTCTCAGTTGACCTTCTTCATGAACATTTCCTAAGACTTAGATAGAATGAGGATTTCAGCTTTGCCCAGGAATTTCTAGTCTCCATGGAATCAGTTTGTCTATCATATTTGAAAAACAAACCCAGAAAATAAATTGAAATCAAAAGGCTCAGATGTTAAAATGTGAGTGGGCCTTAGCTGTCTTTGGAATTTGAAATATTGTGGAATGTTTGTGTTGCACCATCCCTGAAGCAGCTGTGTGCAGTGCATCTGTGGTGTCTGGTCTTACCTTTCTCAGCATGTGGGGCGTGCTTACCAACTCAAAGTGAGCAATGAGCATCTAGGGGATGTCTGACCTTCAGAGGGCCTTGTGTTGTACAGTACAGAGTGCCTCGTGTAGGTCAGGACTTCAAGTATTGGAACAGTACCCCTTCTACAGGGCTCACACACAGGTATAGGTATGTTGAGACATACTTCACAGGGTATGAATCTTGACTTCCCCATATCATCCTAATTAGGAAGTCCAAGAAATAGTATAGTTCCTGAATTTCCTTAGAGCTTCTGAACTTGTAATGTGCATTTTTGTACTTGTAGTATGCTGCTGTTCTTTCATTAAGTGAAATGTTTATGCTTTCTAAAGATGTACTGTGAGTACCTCATCAGTCAAATTTATAGGTCAGAGTCTGTATTTTTTATATAGCTATTTTGGTACATTGGCCTTGATTCAAAGACACTGTTCAGTATGGGCCACTTGTGTCCAGGGTAAGCATTGGGAGCAGTCAGGGCAATGACAATGGATACTGCAGCTAGTCTACTAGTCTGGGACTCTAGTGTTACCCTCATACTGGGCTCTGATTGACAATTTCCTTTACTGCTGAAGTGCCTGGGAATAAGTACATGAATGAACAAACAAACAAAATAGCATTCCCTCCTCCCCCAGCCAGGCCTCTTAGGTTTGTTTTGTTTTATTTTCTCAGGTATAACCTTACTCTTCAGCTATAGTTCCTTAAAGAGGAAACAAGGTCTCCCAAATAGCCTTTCATATTTACTTTTTTTTTTTGGTGGGACTGGTTTTTGAACTCAGGGCTTTGCATTTGCAAAGCAGGCGCTCTACCACTTGAACCACACCTCCAGTCCAAAGTTAATGCTTTTTTTTTTTTTTTTCTGGTAGAAAGGTTTGAACTCAGGGCCTTAAGGTTGCTAGGCAGGTGCTCTACCACTTGAGCCACTCTGCCAGCCCCCAAATAGCCTTTCAAGTGTCCATGCAGAGCTGGCTCATTGATTGACATCTCTGGGAAGAGTTACTTTACTCCATTTCAAGATCACCATCAATGCATAATTTAGGATCCACTTTATACTTGGATCAGGTAGCTTGTCAGCTGTAATTTGTTGGCTGGTTTGTCTTATCTACTGTAGGGGTTTTGTTGTTGATTTGAAAGACTTAACTGATCTTTGCTTCCAGGAAAAGTTGATTTTCGGTAGAATATTGTTTAATGAAAGGACTGGAGTATCAGTCTCATGGCCTGTTTCATTAAGAAATGACTCTTCCCCTGTTCCTTGGGATCGTTTTTAAGATTAAGGACCTGCATGGAAAGAAGGTCCTTTGGATAACTAGTGAGTAAAAGTAACTTTTCTTGGGAAGCTGAAGTAGGAGGATCTTAAGTTCAAGGCTACATAATGATACTGAGTCTCAACAAAGCAAAATGAAACAGTTTGTTTTTTTTTCAATAAGCAAAAGACAGTGAAAAAAGTTTCTTCCTTCTCTTAATGAAGAAGAGTAAGTTCCCTACATTTTATCTGGCTCCTTTTCCTGATAGATCATTCTCCTCTGCGTATTTTCCAAGGTTCTGTCCTATTTCTTCTTTAGATCGGGGAAGCTGTGGTCATTTCTGTCAGTCTTGCTTCTCTTATCTTTCCTCTACTTGATTTCCTGATGGGCAGCAGCCCTGGTGACCACCTCCTGCATCTCCTCTGCACCCAGTGAGAAGCCCCTTTCTTTTATGGCTGCAGTCTGAGAAAGAAAACAAACAGCCTAAGCTCCCACTGCAGCCCAGCAGGCTGGGGAAAATACTTCCCACTCCTTGTTCCTAGGTTCAAAGTGCACTTCACATTTTATGGGGGTGATCAGCCCTCCTGAGGTGCTGGCCTGAGTGGGCCTGTGTTGTTGCCTGGTGGACAATTAATCACCCTGACCTCTTCCTTTTGCCTGGGCCTCTCTGGCTGAGTTGACGGTAATGCTCTGAGTGAGAAGGGGTTGCTTGCTGCTTCTTGGAGCAGAGCACCAGGCTGGGGTGGGGAAACATTTGATCTTGTTCAAAGGGGATGTCTGTGAAGCATGAAGATTGAACTGATTGTGACCCCACCCCGGGGGAAGGAGACGCTCCCTCCGGAGAGCAGCTGGGATGACGAAGCTGTCAGTTACTAATCCCACTAGCCTGTGGGTCTTCAGGGTTTCACAGCCATTTAAAGGAGAGAGAATTGGGGTTGAAGGCAATAAAGAAGGCCTTAAATGAGAGGAGCAGGGGGTCATTTCATCTAATTTTGTGGTTGTTACTGAGGAATAAAAGGCAGAGGAGATAATTTCATTAGCCCCTTAGAGATCTTTGTCACAGTGAGATGGCATTTGAGGAGACAGCAGAGCCTCATAGAACTGTCCATTTGCCTCCTGGTAAACCTTCAGCTAGGTCCCCATAGAGCTGGGGAGGGCTTGGGAGCCACAGGACCCTCCAGGACACTAGAAGGGCTCCTGTTGTAATTGACAGGCTGGTGGCTACAAGTCCTGCCAGCTCTTCAGGAACCTGTGCTAGGCTGCAAACAAGGAAATCCACCAGACAATTGAGTACTTTTCAAGTCCAGGACAATGTTTACCTTTGAGGAAGACTTGCCAGTCATCTGTTGTTGACTCGATTTGATTGGAGGGATGGTCATCTGTTACAATCCTTGGAGCTGAGCGTTGTTCAAAACCTTAAAGCATGGTGGAGAAATGAGAGTAGTGCCTTCTGCTTGAGGAATGCTGATCTTCTCACAGTGCATGTCACATCTGTGCTTCCCACAAGCCTGCTGGGTGGGCAGGTATCTCTGTCCAGGCATGTCACTTGTTCAAGGTCTCCTGGTAGGGAAACGGGGTATCTGAAATTCCATCTCTGGACTTGTGTCTTTCAAATTAAGCTTTCTGTGTCATAATTAGAAGAAACAGGAGGAGGAGAAGGAGGAGAGTGGTACAAATTCTTCCAAGAGAAAGGAAGAGTGGTAATGAGCGGACAGTTCTCTGTACCAGCCACCAACTGACACCATTCCTCAAGGCAGCTTAGTGTCTTCCTGAAAAGAGGCAGAATGATCAGAGGTCAAGGAGAGGGGTAGAGGAGATGGGCAGAAGGAGGTAGGAAGGGGTCTTTCTTATCTGACACAGTCCTAGCAGAGTGATAGTCACTTGTGCAGCACCTGTGCTTGTGCTCACACTCTTACTGTCTCATGTCTAATGGCTTTCTTATCTTCAGTGTCTCCTCCTCAGCTATAGATAGTTCTGCTTAATATTTGTGGATTTCTGAAAAAATGAGAACTTTTCTTGAGTTGTACTAATATGATCTGTACTAACCACTGTTAAGTAAATTTGCTCATAGCTTAAGTTTGTCTTGTTCCTATAAGAATCTATTCCAATTGATTGAGCAGCTCTTTTCCTCCTCCAAGTTGATAATGGGGATCGTGGTCCCTTGGGAACTCCAGAAGGCAAGACATTGACCAAGTCTTTTCCTAAAACTTTGTCTGAGGGGAGCTGTGGTGATGGTGGTGGAGGATAGGGAAGACCAGATCTTCCCTTGTTTCATGAATGCTTCTCCATATCCTGGACAAGAATCTTTGCCCTATAGTCCTCGGAGGCAAGCGTCCTCTTGCTTTGGGGCTCTGTGCCATTCCCTTTCTTCATGACTGTGGCTAATCAGGAGTTGGCTTTACTTCAGTGCCTCCTAAAAGCTTTTCTCCCTGATGTGTTCAGGAAGTTGAAGTGCAGTGTCAGAAATGATCTGAGTTGATGAAGACGAAATAAACAAACACAGGCAACATGGGAGGAAGGGCTGGCAGCCCTGCTCCTGTTTTCCTGTGGTACTGATATGAAGGAACCAGATTTTCTCCATGTGGAAAGGACCCTGAGCCAAGAAGCCTGAGATGTGCATGCCAGTGGGTGTTCTAAGTCAGGGCACCACTTCGTTTAATAAACTGAGATGAATACATGTAGTTTATGGTTGGCAGAATGTAGATAAGTCACATGGCTACAGCCTGAGCTATATGAATATGGAGTTAAAATGGGAAATTCTGTTCAGGGAAGTGGAACATTCCAGAATTCAGAATGCTACAGTCCTCTCTTGGCACCAATGCAGAGTGGAGAAAAGGAGTGCTGGGAGGGACTTTGTGGAGCCTGTCTAAGCCCCTCATTTCAGTTTTAAGACACTGAAGGTCTTGGCTGAAGCCCATGAGGGCATGCCCTCCTCTGTCTTGTTTGTTTCTCTTCATACCTCTGGTCCCTGGCATGTGTTAAGTGCCTCATATGCATTTGTTAGGTGAATTGATGCTGTAAATAAAGATCTGATTTCTGACTCCTAATCCAGTGCCCCAAGACATCAAATACAGGCTGCAGAGCCTATAAGAAGTGGTCCCAAGTAACTTTTATATAGTGGAGACTTTCATGGGATTTCTTATATATTAGACAATTGAGACACAGTAAGATCAAACTGTCCTGGGAAGGCAGGCCTGCTCAGATTTGGGGACAGGACAGACACATTGCCCTGCACCTGGGGCTCTTTCATGCTAGACTCCATGTCAGTGGTGCCATCAGATCTTGGGTAATGGCCCTATGGCTCATTCTCCCTAGAGGAATCAGGATGATGTTGGAGCAAACAGGCTTGAAGTTACCCTCTTTTCTCAAGCCTCCCCTCCTTTTAGAACCCAGTCAGCTCCTTTTCAGAGGGATGTGCCACTTGGAGCTCATCAGACTCATCATTTGTAGAACTGTGTGTGTACAAAATGCTGCAGGTTACTGGCAGAGTGCCTCAGGTGGTAGAGCACCTTCCTAGCAAGCTCAAGGCCCTGAGTTCAAACCCCAGTACCAACAAAATGCTGCAGGTATGACTGGGAGGTCCAGGCGTGTTTGTTCACTACAGTGTCAGGAGGAGGACTGTGTTCTCCACACAGTATCCACCACTACCCAAATCCATTTTAAGAATTGTAGCCCTGCTGTTGTGGGCCACAACCAAGGAAACCAGGTCTTGCAAATATCTGTGCTTAGAAACCCACAGTGGTAAACCTGGTATGATCAGAAGCCGCACCACTGTTTTTAGTCTGGTCACTCAAAGCCTTGCAGTTTGTTTATCTCCCTTATTTAACTTCACAAGCAAACAGAGATAATGACAGTACAAGGAAAGTTTAGAACAGTTAAGATTAATTCAAGATTAATGGTTGCCAGAGACGATTTTTAAAGTCAAGGAATTTTCTTGAAATGCAGAAACAGTGACCTGAGGCAATGTCATGGTTTGCCACATGGTGGTTTTCATCTACCTATCCTGTCCTTCCTCCCATCCCGGCTAAGTGTGTATCTCTTTAAGTTGACATTTGTGCTCTATCAGTTGACCATGAGTTTAGAGGACAGTGCTTCTCGGCAAATGTCAAGAAGCTATAGCTTCACTCTAGAATGTCCCCCAAAGGCTCATGTATTCAAGGCTTGATCCCAGACTGTGGTGCTGTTGGGAAGTGGGGCCAGTGAGAGCTCTTAGGTCATTGGGAGCAGCACAAAGGAGATAGTGGGAATTCAGCTCCTTTCTACCTCTTTTTCTCATCCTGGTCATGAGGTGAGCAACTTGCTCTGCCATATGCTGCTGCCTTGCCAAAAGCAACAGGGCCAACTGACCATGCACTGATCCCTCCTAAACTCTTTTTAAGTGCTTTATGTCAGGTATTTGTTACAGCAACAGAAAGGTGACTGATACAATTGACCATCCTCATGTGGAATTTCTGTGCTACCTTTAGGGGGAGGACACAGAGAAAGGGAGATCCCTTTCACTGTTTGCCGCACTTCTGCCTATGCCGACTTTGAGTGGCCTTTCCTTCCTTCTCCCCGTGCATCCCTTGGTGGGTCAGAGGACCAGCTTCATCACACCCTGATTGAGGGTTGGGTTCTGGCTTCTGCTCTGTATTAGAGATCACACGGCTTAGTGATGTGAAGCTGGCAGGCTTGCTGCAGGACAGAGGTGCACTCATTATGGGTTATTACTGCTTACACAAAAACAGCAAACTTAAACTTGCTCAGTGGCATCCATTGTTACCTTGTTTGGTGGAAGCGATTTTTGCAGCAATGTCCTCATAGTCTGTAGTTTGAATTCTCATCAGGGTGGCTATTGGCACTGAGCTGTACTTACTTAGTTGTGAGCTGATTCTGTGGTGAATAGAAAATATTTACTTGATCCCAAAATGTTCTATGTACAAAGCTATGCAGAATAGAAAGAAATTGAGGATACATATATGTTGATAAAAAGTTTGTTAGGAAAATCTAGCTCATTCATTTATCTGTGAGGAAAATTGACTCTTCTCTTCAGGATTCTTGAAAGCACAAACAAAAGTGAGGTTGGATACCTAATTTCCCCAGATGTGAGCCTTGAGCTTCCATTGAGAGTGTTTTAGAAATACTATCCTTTAGTGGAATAGTGTTTTGGTAGTGCCTGTCGATGAAGGTACGCCTTTTGTTTAATTACATATTTTATTGCATGTGACATAGTTTCAATACAGCAGTTTGTTCTCTCATATACACTCACTTACTCACTCACTCTCTGGGAGTCTATAACCACAGTGACAGAAAAAAAAGTTAATGGAGAATTTATGTAATAGTGTTTATGTTTATAGACGCTCTGAAATGTGATGGACTTCTGTATTCACAGGATTCCACCTCATCATGAAAAATTAGTGCTTTTAGGAGATAATTTATATTCTTGGTTTTCTTATAGCAAAGTGAAGTGGATGTATTCATTAATTACTTATGAAATAAAGTATAATCACTTAAATATAGGGTTTTTTTTTTTTTTTTTTTGCAGAGAAGAAGTGAAGAATCAAAGTTGTAGCTATTTTGCAAGAATTTGCTCCTGGTTTTATAACAAAATCAGAGAAGTCTTTGATGTCTCCCATTTTCCTCCATTTATACATTCTGTATTTTCTCTAGATGAGATGATTTCCTCCCTTGTGCTCTTTTTCCACAACCAGGGTAAAATCCCTGGTCATCTCGTCTCTTTATAAGGCTGTAACTGTTGGGGTCTTTATGAGAGGACCAAATTCTTCCTCCAGCCACACCAGTCCCCAAAGGTGGCTCAGTCTGTGTTCTCCGATACTTTCTGGAGCCCAGCTCTGAAAGTAAGTAGCCCAGCTGATGTTAAGTCTAGTGCATTTTCTGTTAATGGGGACATTGACAGGATTAGATTTTGTTTGGTGACTGTGCATCCTCTTTAAACTTGAACTCTTTCTCAATGGAGAGCCCGTATCAGGCTCTTCGAAGGAGGAAAATGCTTGGGAGACGGCCCTGCCCTGCTGCGTTTTGCCGCAATGAGGACAGACTGAACTCTGGGCAGGATGTGTGGTGGGGAGACCCAGCCTGGAATGTCCCTGCTCCCCACTCTCAGGCTCTGAGCTCTGGTAAGAGAGCTTGGTCTCCTCATCTGTCAAAGGGGATGATCATGCCTGCTCTGTGGAATTAAATGAGGATTAAATGAAATATCTCACAGAGGCCTACCTGGAATGTAGGAAGAGGTAGATAAGTCTGCTTTGAGTTCCAGGACCTCCTGAAAGTTTCTCCCTAACTGTTGCCCCCTGGCTGTCCCAGGGGCTTGGAGCATTTTGGGAGCTGATGTCGTTTTCAGGTATGAAGCATATAGTCCATTTTAGTACAGTGTCCTGCTGACCACACTCACCACTGCAAGTTTCTTGGCACTCCTGTGCCTCGTGCTTACTCTTGCTCAAGAGCAAACAGATTGTGGAAACTGGCATTTACTGGCACTTCCTTTGCTTTTGGGATCAAAGGACTCTACAGTGTGTATTTTGGTGTGTGTTGAAATTAATGGTCATTTAACAAATTAAATTAGCCCTGTGGTCAGATTTATTAGAGAGTGTGTGTTTCTTAGGAGGAGCACCTTTCTGGCAAGAGTCATTCTCGGTGGTTGTTTTGTGGGACAGTTAGGAGTTTACTTCCTGGGCTAACATCTTAGTTGGAAAGGGTGAGGCAAAGCCCCAAAGCGGTGTAGAAAGCATTTGTGTTTGTTGTGGGAGAACAGCAACACACCACACATTGTAACGGGCCTGGACTACTGACAGCCCTGTGTTGTAGCATGCACCAACCTAGCAATGTAATTTATTTCCCTCAGGGAAATGTGGTTTTATATGTTGTGTATCGGTGTCATTGAAACCTTGTTTTAAGAGGAAAATAGCAATTAATGTTTGGAAATAGGAAATAGCTTTACAAATTTGTGGTGGAAGAGACCCAATAAAAATGACTCTCAGGAGTTCCCTGAAGGTGACTGTAAGAGTTTATAAATGGTGTTTTCTGTCTGGTAGCTTTGACAGCTTTTGCTTTGTAAGTATTAACCAAAGTATGACCGCCACAAACAGAGCAAAGCATGGAAGAGTGTAATGCAGGGAAGAAAGTAGCAGTGTGGGCACACAGCCGGCATCTGTGTCCTCTTAGGGACAGGTGGCAGAGGTCAAGGATGTGTTTGGTCAGATGAGGCCATGTCTGTGTCATTGCTGCTATTGTTCCCCTGCTGGGAGATGACAGATGGAGGAACCTACCCTGAGAGAGTGGCTATTAATCTGCAATTCTTGGTTTGCTGGCACCCATGCATAGACATTTCAGCTCATTATTTTAAGAAACAAAAGACCAAAGCACATGGGAGCCATTGAGTTCTGAATCCTTTAAAGTTTGTTTTTTATGTTGTGTCTTTTTTTTTTTTTTTTTCAGTGTTACTGATGAGACTGGGGCACCTAAATTAAAGCTAATGTGAAAGAGTGATTTCATGAAGAGAATTGTGTTTTTCTGACTTAATAGGGGAACTCTCTAAAGTGAGATATTTCCATGAGGCCACATGTGCCTTTAATTCATAGAAATTAGACTATGCATGCCACCAGAAACAGAGAAATAATGTTGGAGCTGCCTAGCAGTCAGCTCAATTAGTGTGTGTGCCTCAGAGTAGGCTTTCTCAGCCTTGGCACTATTGACATTTTACAGTAGATAATTCTTTGTTGTGGGTGCCTTCCTGTGCATTATAGGATGTTTTAGCAACATCCCTGGCCTGCACTGGGTAGAAGCCAGCAGAACTTCATTCCTCTTCCCTCATCCAGACAAGATGAAAAGTGTCCGCAGACATTGCCAAATGTATGTGCCCTGGGGAGGGTAAGAGGGCTCAGCTGTGCAGGAGGAGAAGCACTGTCCTGGGGTACCTGTGGTTTGAGGTGCTTTTCATCTGTTCTTCCCTTTGCTGGTTTGATATCCTTTTTAAAAACTATTAAAGGGTAACCTGAGGCAGTTAGTTTAAAGCATTAAAGATTTACGTCTCAAGGAGGGCACTCAGTAAAATCTCTCCTAGAAACTTCTAAAGGCCAAAGTCATTTAAAGAAAAGTGCTCAGTCCATGGACACACAAATCTTGGCTTTATCAGTTTAGAATTTCTTGGTCCTAGTGGGGTTCGTGGCTGTTTTCTAAACCCTGAGTCTGTTTAATACTATTGACCCTGCTGTTTTTGACCAATATTCTGAAAAGCAGTTAGTTATTTTGGTTCTTTCTTCTCAGGCTTAGAGTCCCAAAACAGACATTTCTTTCACTTTTTTTTTTTTTTTTTGGTAGGACTGGGGTTTGAACTCAGGGCTTTGCTCTTGCTTGGCAGGTGCTCTATCGCTTGAGCCATGCCTCCAGTCAGACCATTCTGAATGTATATGTTCAGTGCACAGCTCAGTGAAAATTTCCTTTATCAGAGTGTTGGTACACATACATAGGCTAGAGAGATTCTGGGTTTAAAAACAAAATCTCTCTCCTTGAATTCAGGTGGGCATACCAATGGTCTAGAGTCTGGTGGAAGTGCACCATGTGACTTCTGAGGCTGGGTCACAGAAGGCCAGGCAGTTTCTGCCTTGCTGGCTGGAACATTGACTTCCCTTTGATGCTGGAGCATTATTACCTAATGCTGTCGTGGCAGGAGAGGCCATGCATAGGTGTGCAAGTGCGTAGTCTCAGCTGGACGTAGTCTTCCAACCATCTCCACGTATGCATGAAGCCATACTGGGTCCTCAAGACTAGCCCTTCCAGGGCAAAATAGTTTCTGCTGGGTATTGAGGAGGGGGAGCGGGAGGGGGCGGAGTGGGTGGTAAGAGAGGGGGTGGGGGCAGGGGGGAGAAATGACCCAAGCCTTGTATGCACATATGACTAATAAAAGAAAAATGAAAAAAAAAAAAAAAGACTAGCCCTTCCACCAGCTGAGTGCCACCTGTGACCTCTGCCATTGCCACATGGAAGAGAAGATCACCAGCTTGCCCAAATTTCTGACCCACAAAATGTGAGACCTGTTAAAAGATATTGTTTTATGATCCCTGGGGGAAAATAATCAGTCTTTTCTTCTGCACTCTGCTGAAAAACTTAGGCTAAAAGATTCTTGAGAGAGGAAGTTTGTTGGTATTTTTGAGGAAGCTTTCAGGGCAGGCATGGCCACTCACAAATTTTACCCCAGCCTGCTGATTTTAATGCTTCTCTGGCATAGTTATTAAAATATTTTAATTTTAATAGATATGGCTTAATGGCAACTATTAAACAACGACAACACAATGATGTGGGTCTGCTCTAATTGAGATCAGGGTCACAGCCCTGGCCTCATCCGGTGCCTATCCCAAAGCATTGGCCTCATGTCTTAGGCAACTCTGGGTCCTCCCTCAGGTTCATGGTTTGAATGAGCTTTGCAGTTACTCTTATATGGTAAGATCAATTTGTCCTAAATCCAGGCCTGGGATTGTAAGCACTCAAAGGTGTGTCTGCTGCAGGTAAACAACTTTATAGTGTAAAAATTGCAGCTGTAAAGGTTTATTTCCATGTGCCAGGGAACCAACAGAACAAACTGGCTCCAGGTTGTGTTGGTGGAGGGAAAATTAGTAGATATTGAATACATCTTTATTTTTTTCAGTCTTGGGGTTTGAACACAGGGCCTTGCACTTGCTAGGCAGGCTTTCTACCACTTCCTCCATGTTTCCCAGTCCTTTTTGCTTTTAGGTATTTTTCAGGTAGGGTTTCACATCTTTTGCCCCGGCTGGCCTGGGTCATGATCCTACTACTGTGACCTTTCACATAGCTGGGATCACAGGCATGTGCCTCTATGTTCAGTTTATTGATTGAGATGGAGGTCTTGATAACTTTTACCATTATTCTTCTGACCTCTGCCTCCCAAGTAGCTGGAGTTACAGACTTTAGTCACCACACTTGGTCCCAAGTACAAGTTTTTCTTACAAGGGTACTGGTACTGATTCCTTGTAAATGTGAAGTTACAATGGGGATTGAACTCAGGGTCTTACACTTGCTAGGCAGGAGCTTGTACCACTTGAGCCACTCTACCAGCCCTTATTAGAACTTTTAAGAAACCCTACAAATGGCATGAAAATCCCCATAAAAAGGGATTTGTGACACTCAGATTTGGGGGTCTGCACAGTGAGCTCTCCAGAAGCCAAGGCTTGCTTTATGGAAGGCCAGAATTAGCAGCCCCTCACACGTTCTCCTCAACGAGGGCAGGTGGGCTGGATGAGCTGTCTTGTAGCAGATTGGGGCTAAAATGTGAAGCAGTCCAGGTTGTTAGGTGTGTGGGCATCAGGTCTGTCACTGTGAATGCTGATGTCAGTGAGAAGACTCAGAGTGACATTAGGAGTGGCTGGCTGCCATGGTGCAAAGAGAACAGTAGTTATCTTCTAACAAAGTCTATGCCTGTAAAAATCAGACTTCCTAGGTGTGACTGTGGCAACCTCTCCATGTCCCTTTTGCATCTTTTTTCTTTCCCGTCTGTGTCAGTACACAGACAGGGCCAGGGGAAATGAGCGTCTTTCTGGTGCATGGTGTTCTGAAATCTGGATGGGCTGCCTTGACATTCTTAATGAAAGGTTTTGTGTAGAATGTCCTGAGAAGCAGTCCACTGTCAGGGTAGTTCTAAAGGAAACCTGGGAAAAGAGATGTGGATTTGCCATGGCAACGAGAGACCAGGGAGCGGAGGAATAGAGGAGGAGGCTGAGAGGGAGAAGGACTGGACTAGGTGGGGAGGAGCAATGTGACTTCTAAGATTCCTGGTCTTCAGAGCCTGAGCAACTTGAGCACTTCAGCCCCAGGGGTCGCACCAGCTCTCTGCTGTGTGGTCATCAAGGTAAGTCACCGTGGGTGTCTTTCCAGAGTGGTGTCCTTTCAGATGGGGAAGAAGAAGAAGGAGTGTGGGTGTCTCTTTCTTGTGTATCCATCTGCCTGACCTTCTCGGTAGTAGCCTTCTTGTGTCAGAATAAAGGTTATTAGTTGTAGCACCCATTTGAATCCAAGTTTTACACACATACACATTTATTTGACTTTGAACTTTGGGATAATCTGAGGGTTTTTTTTTTTTTGTTTGTTTTTTTTGCCAGAAGGCATTCATGCCAGCTCCTATCAAGAGGATAGGTTTGTAGATTGTAGATTGTCTGGCAAGTTGTAAGTTAATTTGAAAACATGGAATTAGTTTATGAAAGAACAGATAAAGAATTCATACCATATATGGATTTGTTTTTAGAAAAAAGTTTTCTATTAGTTTCTGAGCCCTGATAGCTTTTCCAGAATTTGGATGGTGTTAGTTCAATTCTTAATTTGTTGTTTTTCTCTTATATTTTTTAAATTATTGTTCTGCTGGGGGCACATTGTGACTTTTACAAACTTTCTTACAATTTATCATAGTTGAATTTATTCCCTCCATCATTCTTTATCCCCCCTCACTTGTGAATAGTCCACCGTGTCTCATTTTTCCATTTACATATGTGTGTACGTTATCAATGTAATAATGCAGGGCTTAGAGCAGGCAAAGGAAGGAGTCTGTATTCCTGTTGTCTCGCCTTTTCTCCATCTTCCTTTGCTTGCAGTCAGTTATTTCTTGTTTAAATTTTCTTTGTGTCTTGATTTCTTTTTTCATTTACTGTAAAGGCTCTCAGTTGGGGCAGGGCTTTCTTCCTCTTCTCTCTCCTCCTCTCCCCACCCCATCCCCCAAGGCTTTTGGATGTGGTTGGAGGACTAGTCTGTCCAGAGGCATCCAGGGAATAGGGACCAGGGACCAGACTAGGGCTCCTGAATGCCTGCACACACATCACTCTCAAAATGTTAATACTGCCCTGATGGTAGAGGGACGTTAAAGTCTCTTCTGCAACATATGGTGGAGAAAGTTTTGAACTTTGATTTATAAACTGTGACTAGCTAAGATAAAACGAGCTAGCAGAGTCAAGTGGTTAAAAGCTCAGGCTTTGGAGCCAGACTGCTGGTTTGAACCCAGTTCTTAATATTCACCAGCTGGATGATGTTTGGGAAGTTACTTAAAGAATTGGTTAGAACAGTACCTGGCATGCTTTAAGTATTCAGTGGTTACTTCTTTTTGATCAGGTATCGTCTGAAATTATGACAATGCCTTGTCTTCTCTACTCCTAAATCTGTTAGTCTTTTTCTTTTACTAAACATGAGCTACATTGGTGCTCCTATTTTTATAATTGCAGAGCCAGCAATGAATCTATCACAATTTTAAGTTTGATTATAACAAAATGATTTTATAATAGTTCTTAAGGACATACAACAAAATGCGTAGTCTTGCATATGGTAATAGAGAGGACAGGTTTGAGTGGCAGATACTGTGAGAAGCACATATATTCATCTGACTTAGAACTGCTTTTATAATTCCATATGGGAGCTTAAAAGTAGATTTTTTTTTTCCCTTAAAATGAGTGACCTTTACTCAGAAGCTCAGATGCTCATCTGAGTGAAGAGCTTTCTTGCTATCTCCCACCCTCTCAAGACCAGGTAAGACCAAAGAAGTTCCCTAGCCAGGGAGGTGGATAGAGCTGTGCTTTGTCTACCCTGCTTCCTAAGCATCCAGCTGGAAATGGTCTTGATAATGTTGCAATTACCCAGGCAAGCCAGGCCAGGCTGCCCCAGAGTGTTTGGGGTGACCAGACCACTGATGTTTCTCACGGCATTGACTCCATAATCAACGTCAGTCAGCAAGCATTATCTCTAAGGCCTATCCTTCAACTACTTTAGGGAATTCTTAAAAAGACAAGCTATTTTACTCTTCTGTTATCCTTCCAATTACCAATCCTTTGATGTAGGTATTACCCCGAAGCCCCCATTTTGTACCTGGTACATCTGAGTCTTGGTTGAACAACTTTCTCAAGTTCACACCACTAGTAAGTAGTGGGACTGGATTTTGGGCTCTGATTCCAAGTGTACATCACCATGTCTGACTTAAAGCCTATTTTAAATCACCATCCTGGCTGGTCTTTCTCTTAATATGAAATAGGCATAAATGGTCCATTTTGAATTGCTCTAAAATTTTGAACTAAGAGTAACAAACAAAGGGATAAGAATCACTGATAATGGGAGGAGATTGATTATGCAAAGAATAATAATTTGCATCATTTTGCACAAGGCACTGCATATGCATTAGCATATTTAATGATTTTCCTTCCACCCCGGTGGGTATTAGACCCATTTTACAGATGAGACAACAGAGACTTAGTGAGTAGAAGTAACGTGTAAATAATGCAAATGGCAGATGGCACAGCATAGATGTGAATCCTTTTCTTGCTGTGCCGGGATATGAAAAGACTGGCAAGGTCTCCTTGCCTGTTGTCTTCCACTTCTAGGGTACATGGGATAATCCTAGACTTACAAACCAGGAAACATGAGTGCATGTTCCAAGTCTGTCATGGTCTTATAGATCAGCTATATTCTTTTCTCATTCAAGAAACTTATCTGTGGCTTATGAGAGAAGTCACCCGTCAACAGAGCTAGAGGGTTGGTGAGGGAGGCATGACCTCTGCCCCTTGGGGGGGGCCAAAAGAGCTTATAGGAATTGGCATTGTTTTCACCTTCTGTGCACATCTGCCTACCCAGTGAGCCACCTGCCCTTCCGTGCATCCTCTGTCAGGTGTGCATGTGGGAGATCTTGCTGGGGAGAGAGGCAAATGAGTCTCTCTGTCCTCAGTCTATGGCATAATGAGGGATGGCCCTTGGCTCAGTCTTATGCCGTCAGGACATCATAATCTCCCCAGCTCATTTGGTGCCAGCCTCAAGGGCTCTTTAAATGTAGGACCAAGTGCTGCCGTAAAGTGAAAGCCCAGCACTTTCAAGACAGCCGCTGGCACCAGGCCCTTGGGCCATCATTCTTTACAGGAGCCAGATTCACAGTACTAGGGCATGGAGAGGCAGTCTTTGTGTAGAGAAAATGGACCATGGGTAGGTAGTTGACTGCTTATTAGTTTACTTTTTCAGCCAAATTATTTTTGTTCCTGTTAAAAATTAATTTTAATAATTGCTCTTGGATCAGGCTGTTGAATAAACGGGCCAAGTTTTCATGCCCAATGAACTTTTATAGTTCATTGGATGATATTTGTAAAGCACTTCAGTGATTCACAGGAAGGCTGTGGATGGGTAGCAGTTACAGTTTCAGGGTTTTGGAGGATTGATCATTCAATGGTATTCCAGTTCTGAAAGATGCAAATCACACTCTTGTTAGTGATTTGCTTTCAGGGCTATTTACCTATTTTTAATTTTTAAAGAGAAATTTATACAAAAGACTGGAGTGATATTTTTATTTCCATAAAATTATTCAACTAGTTAAATCTCTTTAATAATTTGTGACTAAATATACTCACACTCTTGGAGTTTGAATCCTAAGTCATAGATAGGAAATACTTCATTGTCAATGAACAGCTAACTTTGCATTAATTGGTAACAAAATTGCACAGTCCTTTATTAGAAAATCTTTTTTCTTGTTGTGTTTTGCCTCAGGGAAAAAAAACACCAAAAGATGTTTTGTGGTTTCAAAGAGAAATTCACTCCCTACAGAGGATCACCTTCCTATGGGCTGTGGGTTTCTGTGTGTGCATGTGAGAGCTGGCGTGTACCACACGTGGGGAATTAGAAAGACTCTGCTTTGTGGCTTTCGGATTCTGAGTTTTAACAGTAGATCGTCAGATCAGCAGTAAAGCTTCCCCTGTGAGCTCCCTGGTGATTCATTACACAACACAGCAGCTCTCAGGATTGTTAAAAATGTAAATTAGACTGCAAATTGAACTGTATTCACTCCCTTACTTAAAACCTTCCAGTCTTTTCCTGTCACACTAGGATAAAATCCAAATGTGTCACTCTGTGTGATCTGGTCCTGCCTGCTCACAGCCCCATCTGTAACTTTTCCCGCGCCCATTCTCCTTCAGTCTTGAGGCTTCCTTCCTGGTCCTTGGTCACCTGGCTCTGGCTGCTCTTGCCCCAGGTCTGTGGCAAAGGGCGGGAGGGCTCTGGCACATGGTCTCACTGAGAAGGGAGCCAGAAGGCTGGTGGGCCGGAATGCCCCACTCTGAAAGCCTTCCTGCTGCTCCTTGTCCCTCAGCCCGCGCGGCTCTTGCTTGCTTTCTGGTCCCCTTGCAGCCAGGCGAGCATTCAAGCCCGCTGGGTTTGTGTGAGCATGCTACCTGGGCCAGTGGGCTGTGAGCTCCCTGATGGCGGGGCAGGCTGTTGTCTCTTGCCTAGTGAGCACTGGCATGTGTTTTGTTTGGTTTTAGGCCAGTGTCTTGGAAGGATTTCTGCCTCTCCCATTTGCTTGTTCATAGTAATGAATGAACTTTTCTCGCCATGACAGAGCCGCGGAGGCCGAGCGAGAGCCACATCACTCTGACTCTGGCGTCATGGGAGAAACACTTGGGTGTCATGTGGCCAGCCGTGCAGCTGGTGCTCAGGTCTCATCTCTGCCACGCAGTGTCTCACAGTAGCGGTGAAGTCCCTGCATGTGGCCCAACCCCACCTTTCAACACGGATGAAGCATTGTTCAGGAAGGCGCAGGGGAGGGAAGTGAGGGGTGGAGGGAAAGGGATGGCAGCTCTTCCATGTTTCTCTCTGCTGCCTGACACTGGCTTTTGAGGCGAGTCAACGCCAGAAGACTGCCAATGGCATGCTTTTCCCTGGAGTGTTTGTGTTTAGATTAATAACCTTTTTGCTTAGTATCTTATTTGTCACTGTCCCTAGTTTTTGGAATATATGAAGCAAGAGAAGGGAAAGGTGCCTTCTGCTCCCTCTCCTCCCCATCCATCCTCCAGTGCAGACCATAGTTCTGGACCCACAGTGACCCCTCGCTTCCCAGTGGAGTCCTGCCAGGGTTTGGTAGCTTGCTGGCTGGTCTCCAGACTGAGTCTCTGCTAATGGCCCCCTGGCTGTACCTACAGAAAAGTGGAACACTTCTGAAGCTTCATTCAGCCCCATTCCCTGCTCAGGGCCTTGTGCTGCTGCCCTGCCCTGCCTCTGGCAGAGTCGCAGAACCTGGACTCTTTCTTTGGTGAGGCAGGAAGTGGGCGTGTGCCATGCACTGACAATGGTTGGTGGGGCCAGGGGACTGTGGCTGGTGGGTGAGTCCAGCCAGGCTGGAGTCGGCTTCCTAGAGCAGGAGTGCTTCACCTGCCTGGGGGTCAGCTCACCTCCATGAGGAGCCACTGATGTAAGTAGCGAATTTTCATCCTGTAAATAAATGATGACTCTTATTCTCTCCAGAAGACTCTTTTTTTCCCCTTCAAAATGAAAGGAGCTTAATTTTCTGGTTTCTTTGCTGTTAAAAAAAAAAATCCAGCTGGCAAAGTGGCTCATATGGTAGAGTGCCAGCCTAGCAAGCATAAGGCCAAACCCCAGTATGGTAAAATATAGGATGTCTATTGCAGAAAGTTCAAATAATGCATACAAATACAAGAAAAGTGCAGGGTGGCCCTTGTGGAGCTAATTCTGTCCCCAAGAGATAATTGTGCATATTTAGGTGGCCACATGTACAACCTCAGATGTGAGACCATATAAAGTATTCTTTTCTTCACAATATATTATGGCACTCTTTCTTGTATTATAAATTTGGAGACACGTCATTTTTAATATCTGAAAATATTTCATTTTATGAATGGGCTGTAATTTTATGTAGCCAGTCTGTTATAGATTGAATTTTTCCAGTTATGAAAACGTACCACTAAATATCTTTTATGCCATGCACCGTGGTGCATGCTTGTAATCCAGCTACTCCGGAGACAGAGATTTAGAGGAGCTGGTTTTAAACCAATGAGAGGAGGGGTGGAGTTAGCCAGACTCTGTCTCAACAAATAAGCTGGGCCTGGTGGTGCATACCTGTAATTTCAGCTACTCAGGAGGCATACGCAGGAGGATCCCAGTCCAAGTCCAGTCTGGACAAAACGTGTGAGACCCTAGCCCTATCCAAAAAATAACCTAAAAGGGGCTGGAGGTGTGGCTCAAGTGGTAGAGTGCTTGCCTAGCAAGCATGGTTCCCTGCATTCAAACCCTAGTACCCACAAAGAAAAAATTAAACAAATAGATAAAATAAAATAAATCTTTGCACTATATCTATCCTGTTAGCTCAGACAGTAAATGGATTAGCATTGAATCTGAGTGTGACTATTTTGGATGTTCATGCAGCTTAGTAAACTACTTGCAGAAAGGTCGTGCCACTCTAAAAACATCCTATAATGAAGGAAAGTCTCTTGCTGACTTCCATTCTTTCTTTTTTATTTAAAAATATTTTTATTATTTTTGAGTCAGTGTCTCCTGTGTAACCCAGGCTAGCCTTGGATTCACGATCCTCCTGACTCAGCCTCCTGGACACCAGGATTACAGGTGTGCACCCCCATCTTTGGCTCGCTACCCTTCTTTAATGATGTTTTCTACTGTACTTCAAATGATTAACTGTCTCAAACTTTTTAGGGACTACTCTTTTTTTTTCGAATAGAGTTCGGTTAATAGCAGCAGTTTAATTATTGATTTTGTAGCTTTAGTAGTTTAAAAACCAAAACTGTATAACCACTGTGCATTTTCCTTTATATTCTGGTATGCAGTTATGACTATGCTTGACTTTGATTTTAAGTAATTGTCACGTTGAGGCTGTGTAATTAAAACAGTGACCTCTATTAGTCTCTCTTTTGAACAATTTGTCATGTTGCCTCTTTTCATGTTACTCTTAAAACTTTGCTACAGAGAGCTTTTTGGGAGTAAAAGTAGAAAATCCTACTTGGTAATCTGATGAGGATTTAAAAAAAAAGCAACGCTGGGTTCTTATTTGAAACTATGATCCTCAGGTGTGCGTTCTAGCATCGCCTAAGTAAAGAAGCTGCTCCCACAGGCTGCCACTCCTAGAATGTTTTCTGCAGGGTGTCAGTCTGTGAGAGCCTGCCCAGAGCCGAGTGACTGATGACCTGCCGTCCACCTCTTTGAACTTTATCTCCTCAATCTCATTTGTCCATCCATTCCCCGGTGTCACCTGATGCTTCTCACCAGCTCACTGGTGCGTTGCTTATCTTTCTCTTACACTTTCTTGAGTTCATCCAAGAAAGATAAGGATATCATGTATCATCTTTAAAAGCTTTTTTAGTGTGTGTTCTTTTACTGCCGAGAGTGATTTCATAGTTAACATTCATTACGTGCTGCCCTTGTCTGGACATCACACAGATCGCTACAGATTAACCTTGCCTTTTAAAACTATTATAATAACAAGCAAGATGTAACTATCCGTAGTTTAGGGGGAAAAAAACCACCACGGACTTAGTTGTGATTGTAAACGTTTTGGAATCTGAAGGGATGACTTCAAAGCAGTTTGGGAGAGTTTTGCAGTATCTTTTCTCCTCATCAAGTACAGCTTTCTTGAAGAGTAGACTTGTCTTGTTCAACTTTGACTGACAAGACTGAGGTCACATTTGGAGGGAAGGGACTCACTCAGCTGCCAGTGAAGAGGCTAGCCTAGGATAAAGTGGGGGTACCAGATGGGAGCCACCTGGATGGGAGAACTAAGACTACAAGGACATTTTGGAGGAGGTCGCTAGAGCAAACAGGGCCAAGTTTTATTTGTAATTAGATCGTGACTTATATTGACGTGTCCTTTGTTCATGTGTCAAAATGGTGAAATATAAACCTATGGGAGAAGATACACCAGAACTTTAGGTGTGCTAAGAGTTTGGTGGCCTGTGATGGGGCTGTTGTCTTGTCATGGCCGGTTCTGAGGCTGCTCCATGAATCAGAATGTTGCATGAAGTGCTCCCTCAGCCATCCAGCCACATGCCAGGGTAACTGGCTGGAGTTGGAGACAATCCACTATCTGTGTGTGCTCATGGTGCATTGTGTGGAAATGTCCCTTTAGGACACTGAGGTGCCATTTACTGAACTGTTCCATTAGTGCTATTTGATAACTCACCATCCTGGTGCAGTAAGTGGTATTTAATTACTGCCTTTTGGAGCCACTGGGGAAGCATTTAGTAATTGCTTCTTCATTGTCATTTAATAAATTTCTGTCTTGTACATTAAATAGCAGCAGTGATTCACTGCCCAGTCCCCCGTGGCATAAGTAAGTTAATGCTGTTTCTAGAGATGCTCACGTGGAACCAGATAGTCACTTCCTGATCGAGAAGGTAAAGGTGCAATAAAATCTTTCAAATTAGGGGGCCCAGACTATCCGATCTTGTGAATCAGTTTTAGAAATGGTTAAGGACTGACCATTGGGTTATTAGCTTTTTAATTTTATCAAGTTTTGTTCCCCAGAGGAACCCAACCGAGGAGCACATTGCCTGGGGCACAGTGGGCTCTTGGTGAACACCAGTTGGCTCAAGCTGTGCATTTTAGGACAGAAGATATGATGGTACCATTTATTTAATTTTTTGTTATTATCTCATTGGACCTCATACTGGAGATGTTGATTTTGTAAAATGTGTTGTTGAATATGGCTGCCTCAAGAAATTTCACCTTAGGTGGGATTGTGATAGTTAAATAGCGTATTTGAGAGCTTTGGAAGAACCTCAGACCAGATTGTAAATGTAAGCTGATTAATTCTGTCTGCTGAAAACACTACAGAAAGATGGTTCATCTTCAGATTTAATCCTGAGGAGTTGTGAGAAACAGAGATGATTAATCCAAAGATAATTAATCCGCTAGTTGTTGGGTCTTTGTTCCTGAGTTAAATTTTGTGACAAATCAAGGAGAAAGTGGATCAGGAAGAATGGTATAATTAAAGCAGCAATGTAAAGGCACTGCCTTTTTGTGTGTGTGTGTGTGTGTGTGATTTCACCCAATTTAGAAGTCAGGTATGTTGTAAGGTGACCTGCCAGAGTTCTATGCAGTTCAGGGGGTACCATGGTCATTGGGGTGATAATGATAATATAAATATCCTAAAAATCCTAATGTGCATCTCGAAGGACAGTGGAAGAAATAGTTGACAGCCTGGGGTCCAGGAGACAGAGCCCCAGGGAGCCTGAAGCTCCTGTCACACCATCTCTTCCCAGACACAGGTCATCCTGCTCTGAGGCCTGGCAGTGCACCGGTGCTTACCTTGCTCCTGATCCCTGTCTGTTCCTGAAGTGCATTTGTTGCCTGGATGGCCTATGGAATGTTTGATTTTAGGCACTCAAAGAGAGTAGAACAATTAATTGTAACTTTTTTTTTATTAAACTGCTCTTCCTAATGATGTTAGAACTGTAATTTTCGTCCTAGCTGTGTTATGGCTTCAGAAGCCCAGTAGCACACAAAGTCTGCAGTGGGGTGAACAATCTTTAATTATGGGAATGAGCGCAGATTTCCACCATCCGTTCTGATACAACAAACTTAAAAGATGAATTTTCAGGCACATTATTTTGTATAGGTTAATTCAGCCAATTACCAAAATGCAAGACTGTAAACACATTGCACCAACATCAAGTTAAGTACATTCTGTTAGAAAATTCCCCCCGGCTTTAATCCTGGTGGCTTAGTGCTATGGTTTAAGAAGGGATTCTGAGAGTTCATAAAGGTAGGGAGGAACATAAACAAAAAGGATTAAAGGAACCTTTCCTGAGTAGCACTGATGTACAGCTCTGTACCTTGCTACCTTCCCCAGGGATAATGTTGACTTAATTTTAAAGCCAGCCTTCAGGAAGCTATAGAGCAAGAGATATTCTAATAACCCAAATTTAGAAGTTAATTTCGATTTCCAGGGTGTGCACGTGATGTTGTCACAAGCACAAGTTTTCTGGTCATGTAGCAATCTATTACTGGTCTCTTTTGACTTTTCATAAGTTTGTGTTTCTCCAGGAACTTTCCCACTATAACGACAGTAGACTGTGCCAGACTCTGAAGGCTGATTTCTGCTTCTGTTGTTGGTTTTGTTGTTCTATCTCTGTGGAGATTGTTTCATGGCTTTAAGTGGCGGACACATAACTATGGCGTTTAAAATATTTAGCATTATTTTAATTTTACATTCCATATGTCTGCATTAACCACATTCTGCTTGTTTTGAATAGCCTATTCAATATTTCGTTATTTTATGTATCATAGTGTATGTAACCAGCCCCATATTAGGACATTGGAGCGCTTTCCAGTGCAAGGCTGGCATAAATAATGCTGCTACAAACATCTGTAAGCCGATTGCTTTTCTTTCTCTTGGGATCCCTTCCTAGGGATGTATTTCTCCAAAGAGGAATGTCTGGTCAAGGTTATGGACTCTTTTGCAGCTCTTGCTTCTAGCTTCCTCCCAATTGCTTCCAGAGCCCTCTGAGGAGATACAATGGAAAAGAAAAAACAACTGGAAGGAAGAGAAATTGTCTTTGAGATTTGAAACCATTTTACTGGTAAGAAAACAAGCGTTTTCAGATCTCTAAATCAGGACTTTGCTTGCTGTGGGTAAATTAAGAGGTTAGGCAGTTCAGTGTAGTAGTTAAGAGCACAGGCTGTCGAGTTCACATGGACTACTGACCGCCCCCTCACCCTCCACCCCACCCCGAGCCTGTTTCTGTCTTGGTAAAATGCATGTAATACTGCCTGCTCAACTTGTTGTGTGTACTGAGTCTGGGTCAGGGTTGCTCTGACCAGGACAAGTTCTTGGGTTTATGTGTGATCAAATTCTGATGGTGAAGGGCCCTTCTGAGTTAGGCAGACTCCCCCGTACAGGGATGTTTGGATGTTTGTCTTTTAAGAACAAACAAATATGGACTAAATCTAACAAGGGTGCTGACCAGGTCTACATACTATGCCTTGCAGGTACATATTCTTTTTCTTGTGTATTAGAGGAGAACTGACATCATATGCTTCTTTCAGTCCTGTGTTTCCTTAGCTTGAATGAAATGCTTTTGGAAAACTGGTGGACAAGGATTTTATGTGCTTTGGGTTTTGTAAATGCCGTGCCC